>NW_026652277.1:137987511-138488444 GCF_009828535.3 Hylobates moloch
CCTGAATGGTATTGCCTAGGTTTTCTTGTAGGATTTTAATGGTTTTAGGTCTGACATGTAAGTCTTTAATCCATCTTGAATTAATTTTTGTATAAGGTGTAAGGAAGGGATCCAGTTTCAGCTTTCTACATATGGCTAGCCAGTTTTCCCAGCACCATTTATTAAATAGGGAATCCTTTCCCCATTTCTTGTTTTTGTCAGGTTTGTCAAAGATCAGATAGTTGTAGCTATGCGGCATCATTTCTGAGGGCTCTGTTCTGTTCCATTGATCTATATCTCTGTTGTGGTACCAGTACCATGCTGTTTTGGTTACTGTAGCCTTGTAGTATAGTTTGAAGTCAGGTAGCGTGATGCCTCCAGCTTTGTTCTTTTGGCTTAGGATTGACTTGGCAATGCGGGCTCTTTTTTGGTTCCATATGAACTTTAAAGTAGTTTTTTCCAATTCTGTGAAGAAAGTCATTGGTAGCTTGATGGGGATGGCATTGAATCTATAAATTACTTTGGGCAGTATGGCCATTTTCACGATATTGATTCTTCCAACCCATGAGCATGGAATGTTGTCGCTGGGAATGTAAATTAGTACAGCCACTATGGAAAACAGCATGGAGGGTTCTCAAAAAACTAAAAATAGAATGGCAATATGATCCAGAAATTCCACTGCTGAGCATGTATCCAAAATGAAGAAAATCAGTATATTGAAGAAATATTTGCACTCCCATGTTTATTACAACACTATTCACAATAGCCAACATATGGAATTAATCTAAGTGTGCATCAACAGATGAGTGGATTTTTAAAATGTGGTATGTACACATTATTCAGCAATAAAAAAATGAAACCCTGTCATTTGCAAGAACATGAATAGAACTGGAGGATATGATGTTAAGTAAAATAAGCCAGGCAAAGAAAGACAAATATCACATGTTCTTAAACATATGTGGGAGCTAAAAAACATGATCTCACAGAGGTAGAAAGTAGTATGATGGTTACCAGAGGTTTGGAAGGGGGTGGGGGGAAGGATAAAAAAAGAGAAGTTGTTTAATGGCCAAAACAATACAGTTGTATAGAAGGAATTATGTTTTAGCATTTGATAACAAAATGCGGTGATTATACTCAACAATAATTTATTATATATTTCAAAATAGCTAGCAAATAATGTTCCCAAGACAAATAAATGATAATTGAGGTGATGGATAAGCCAATTACCCTGAGTTGACCATTACACATTGTATGCATGTATCAATATAGCAAATTTAATCTGTAAATATGTAAAACAATTAGGTATCAATTGATAAAGTTTTATGGTGGATAAAACTTTTTTGATGTACTGTATTGTTTATTAAATGTTAGCTATTAAATATAATCTGTTTATACTAAAATATTAGTAACACATTAATAACATATTGAAATTATTTCACTCTCCTTAAGGGCATGAAACAGACTGAGAAAACTGATCAGTTCTTACAGATATTCTGCTTTCCAGTGTCCTCTACAGATATATTCCAAGAGTATAATGAGAAGTGAAGGTCCCCCCAGAAGGCAGAAGCAAAACTATGGAGAACAATCGACTAGACAATTACTCCCAAATCATGGAGAGTCATTTCTCTCCTGGCTCCAATACTTAAGTGATCAAAAACCAGATAGTTTTTTTTTATATATATACAATGAATGGGTTGGAGCTTTTTAATACAAGATTCTCAATCTGATGTGACATTAAATGCATAGTTTGTTAAATCAGACTGGTTAGTGAGGGAGGTGCAGGACCCAATTCTTTTCATTATAGCAATGAAGTTGGGAACTCATCATGTTTAATATTAGGTATAAAATTTTCTCAAATATTCCACTACAAAAAAATAGAAAATGCTTTTGGAGGTAGTGTGAGTGTTACAACTGAGGGTATTTTTTGAATCAATAAATGATAATGTTGAAAAATTGTGAGGGCTAAACTCATGCCTTTTATTTGGTCTTTGAAATAATCATTGCAAAAATCCCTGCTCATATATTACAGTGACAACATTCTGAATTAACCAAGGATAGTTATTGTTGTTGTTGTTTTGTGTGTGTGTGTGTGTGTGTGTGTGTGTGTGTGTGTGTGTGTGTGAGATTGTCTATTTCCTGGTTTGGGTTTCCCTGAATAGAACCAAATAACAGATAAATATTGTTCTCACATTATGTTCAAAGAAAAATAAACAAAAATAAAGATATTTAAAGGAGTAAGGCAATGGGCTGCTTGTTGTCTTAAACACAGAAGATGGAACAGGATTTAGGAAGGTTATAATGATTATCATTTTTATACATGTGTGAAGTTTGAGCATCCAAATAATGGCATAAAAGAGGTGATTGAATATAGATATGAGGTTTCAGTTGAGATCCTTAACCTCAGAAATAGTTTTGGAATAAATCATTACAGAAATAATAATTCAGGACATAGAAATAAATAAGGTCCCTCAAGGAACGTGGATTTAAAAAAGAAGAGAAGAGGCTGGGTGCAGTGGCTCACACCTGTAATCCCAGCACTTTGGGATGCCGAGGTGGGCAGATCACTTGAGATCATGAGTTCAAGACCACCCTGGCCAACATGGTAAAGCCCCGTCTCTACTAAAAATATGAAAATAAGCCGGGCATGGTGGCATGCACCTGTAATCCCAGCTTCTCAGGAGGCTGAGGCAGGAGAATCGCTTGAACACAGAGAGCAGAGGTTGCAATGAGCCCAGATTGCACCACTGCACTCCAGCCTGGGCAACAGTGTGACTACATCTCAATAAAAAAAAAAACAAGAACAAACAAACCAAAAGCCCAACCAAAAAAAGCCCAAGACCAGACAGATTCACAGCCGAATTCTACCAGAGCTGGTAACATTCCCTCTGAAACTATTACAAGCAATAGAAAAAGAGGGTCTCCTCCCTAACTCATTATATGAGGCCAGCATCATCCTGATTCCCAAACCTGGCATAGACACAACAACAAAAAAAGAAAATTTCTGGCCAGTATCCCTGATGAACATCAATGTGAAAATCCTCAATAAAATATTGGCAAACCAAATCCAGCAGCACATAAAAAGCTTATCCACCATGATCAAGTCGGCTTCATCACTGGGATGCAAGGCTGGTTCAACATACGCAAGTTAATCAACGTAATCCATGACATAAACAGAACCAGTGACAAAAGCCACATGATTATCTAAATAGATGCAGAAAAGCCCTTCGATAAAATTCAACACCCCTTTACGCTAAAAACCCTCAATAAACTAGGTATTAGTTTATCTCAAAATAATAAGAGCTATTTATGACAAACTCACAGCCAATATCATACTGAATTGGCAAAAGCTGGAAGCATTCCCTTTGAAAACTGGCACAAGACAAGGATGCCCTCTCTCACCACTCCTATTCAATATAGTATTGGAAGTTCTGGCCAGAGCAATCAGGCAAGAGAAATAAATAAAGGATATTCAAATAGGAAGAGAGGAAGTCAAATCATCTCTGTTTGCAGGCGACGGATTGTATATTTAGAAAACCTCATCATCTCAGCCCAAAAACTCCTTAAGCTGATAAGCAACTACAGTAAAGTCTCAGGAGACAAAATTAGTGTGCAAAAATCACAAGCATTCCTATATACTAATAATAGACAAACAGAGAGCCAAATCGTGAGTGAACTTCCATTCACAATTGCTACAAAGAGAATAAAATACCTAGGAATACAACTTACAAGGTACGTGAAAGACCTCTTCAAGGAGAACTACAAACCATTCTCAAGGAAATAGGACACAAACAAATGGAAAAACATTTCATGCTGGTGAAGAGAAAGAATCAATGTCTTGAAAATGGACATTCTGCCCAAAGTAATTTACAGATTCAATGCTATTCCCATCAAGCTACCATTGACTTTCTTCAATGAACTAGAAAAAACTACTTTAAATTTCATATAGAACCAAAAAAGAGCCTGTATAGCCAAGACAATCCTAAGAAAAAGAACAAAGCTGGAGGGATCATGCTACCTGACTCCAAACTATACTACAAGTGTACAGTAACCAAAACAGCATGGTACTGGTACCAAAACAGATATATAGACCAATAGAACAGAACAAAGACCTCAGAAATAACACAACACATCTACAACCATCTGATCTATGACAAACCTGACAAAAACAAGCAATGGGAAAGGATTCCATATTTAATAAATGGTGCCGGGAAAACTAGCTAGCCATATGCAGAAAACAGCAACTGGACCTCTTTTTTACACCTTATACAAAAATTAACTCGAGATGGATTAAAGACCTAAACATAAAACCTAAAACCATAAAACCCTAGAGGAAACTTAGGCAAAACCATTCATGACATAGGCATGGGCAAAGACTTCATGACTAAATCACCAAAGGCAATTGCAACAAAAGCCAAAATTGACAAGTGGGATATAATTAAACCAAAGAGCTTCTGCTCAGCAAAAGAAACTATCATCAGAGTGAACAGGCATCCTACAGAATGGGAGAAAATTTTTTCAATCTTATCTATCCAACAAAGGTCTAATATCCAGAATCTACAAGGAACTTAAATTTATAAGAAAAAAAACAACCCCATCAAAAAGTGGGTGAAAGATATGAACAGACACCTCTCAAAAGAAGACATTTATGTGGCCAACAAATGAAGAAAAGTTCAGGATTACTGGTTATTAGAGAAATGCAAATCAAAACCACAATGAGATACCATCTCACACCAGTTAGAATGGCAATCATTGAAAAGTCAGGAAACAACCAATGCTGGTGAGGATGCAGAGAAATAGGAATACTTTACACTGTTGGTGGGATTGTATATCAGTTTAACCATTGTGGAAGACAGTGTGGTGATTCCTCAAGTATCTAGAACCAGAAATACCATTTGACCCAGCAATCTCATTGGGTATATACTCTAAGGATTATAAATCTATGCTATACTACTATAAAGACACATGCTCATGTATGTTTATTATGGCACTATTCACAATAGCAAAGACTTGGAACCAACCCAAATGCTCATCAATGAAATACTGGATAAAGAAAATATGGGACATATACACCATGGAATACTATGCAGCCATAAAAAAGGATGAGTTCATTCATGTCCTTTGCAGGGACATGGATGAAGCGGGAAAGCATCATCCTCAGCAAACTAACACAGGAACAGAAAACCAAACACTGCATGTTCTCACTCATAAGTGGGAGTTGAACAATGAGAACATCATGGACACAGGGAGGGGAATATCACACACAGGTGCCTGTCAGGGAGTGGAAGGCAGAGGGAGGGAGAGCATTAGGACAAATACCTCATGCATGTGGGGCTTAAAACCTAGATGATGGGCTGATAGGTGCAACAAACCACCATGACACACACATACCTATGTAACCAACACATGTGCACATTAAGCACATGTATGCCAGAACTTAAAATAGTTAAAAAAAAAAGTGAGAGAGAATTCAAAAAAAGGAGAATCAGAAATGTCATTATTTGAGTGATAGCCTGATATTAGAGAAGCCAGCAAAATACTTTGAGAACTGGACGTCAGAGTGTGCTGTCATAGAAACTAAGGAGATAGAATTTAAAGAAAAAAGGAGAATTGAAGAATTAACAATTTGAAATATCACAGATCGTTAAAGGAAAATGAAACTATGAGAGATCCATTATATTTAATATCAAAGAGGTCCTGGGTGAAACTGATGAAGGCAATTTTCTTGAAGTGGTGGAGACTGATGCCAGACTATGAAAGGTGGAGAAATTATCAGTAGTTCAAGAATGGAGAAAGTGATTGTAGATTTTTTTTAAAAATATTGCTTTAAAAATAATATTGTCAGGTATTGGTAGTTGACCAGATAAAAGTGATTGTAGGCTTTTAATAATAATATTTCCAGAGAGAGGAAAAGTTAAAAAAAAGAAATAGAAAACATAGATTCAAATAATGCCATCCTTTAACCTTTACTCTTTCAGACAGGGCAAACTTGAATATATTTAAATATTGATGGAAAGGGCATATGGAGAAGAAGAAAATTATGAGACTTGATATGTATTAAAGTATACTTATTCTTTTTTTTTTTTTTTTTTGAGACGGAGTCTCGCTCTGTCGCCCAGGCTGGAGTGTAGTGGCGCAGTCTCGGCTCACTGCAAGCTCCGCCTCCCGGGTTCACGCCATTCTCCTGCCTCAGCCTCTCCGAGTAGCTGGGACTACAGGCGCCCGCCACCACGCCGGGCTGATTTTTTTGCATTTTTTAGTAGAGACGGGGTTTCACCGTGGTCTCAATCTCCTGACCTCGTGATCCGCCCGCCTCGGCCTCCCAAAGTGCTGGGATTACAAGCGTGAGCCACCGCACCCGGCTACTTATTCCTTTAATAAGTATCCATATGGGATACTTTATTCAAAAATGGCATTCATTTGGGTGGACAGAATTAGCACACAGTGCAAGCAGAACATTAAACTATAATTATCAGAATAGGCATAAATGCAGGTTTTCTGGCAGGATATTGAGAGAGTTCTCTTCTCTAAATATTTTATCTGTATATAGTACAGGTGAGGTATTTATGAAGAACAACAGCAGTTGGATTAATGTTTGGGGAAAGCGAATCTCACAACAGACAATTTGGAGTAGGAATGAAAGACATGGAAATCAAGGAAGGATTTTCTGGCATCATGGAGGGCTCACTTTAGTATAATGGGCGAGAATATTAGTGACAATAATGTGATGGCATGACTATCTCCAATAGTGTTCAGCAGCTTGGATAGGTCCTGGGAAAATTTGGATAGATCTCAGGTTGTGGCTTTGTCAGACAAGTGAGACAGGAAGTTCATGGGGGACCAATTAGGTGATTTTGGCCAGAGGGTGGTAAATGGTGGCCCATTCACATAAGGGAATAAATTGAAGACAAAGACTTTTATTCTGTAGAAAGCAAGCAGAGAAATAAAAGGAATAGAGATCCCGCTACTTAGAAGAAGACAAAGATGAAGATGAAGAACAAAGAGGAGGAGATGGAGGAGGGAAACAAGAAGAAGTGAAAAACAAAAGTCAGTTGTAGTGAAAGCAATTGGACAAGAAATATGAAGGGAGAACTGATGTGGAGAGAGTGCACAATGTCTGAATTTAACATTTCTCGGGTGGCTCAGAGATTTAGCCATTGGTGAGGGTAACAAAAGTGCTGTGTGGAAGACCAGTTTCCTGCAAATGAGACAGTAATGTACTGCGACTCTAAAGTACCATGTTCCCTGGACTACTTATGTGTCTCAGGGAAGATAAAGGCAAGCCAGAAAACTGGTGAAACCAAAAGTTAGAAGTGCGGTGTCTAATGTCTGGAACTGGGAGCCAGACGACAACTGCTTAGGATGGGATTAGAATGTTCTTTGAAAGCATCAGAAGACCCCTGGCCTAGACTAAGCAAAAGGAGAATTATAAGGACATAGAAATGTCTTCTCTAATGAGAAATCAAAGCTATAGTGAGAGACTCAAAAAGGACCAGGAACTAGAAATGATCATGTCATTTGGAATTGCCTCTATACCTTTCATACCCTCCTCTTTGTGTGTCTTCTTTAATTCTCTCCATGAAGGCTGTGTTTCTCTAATGTTTTTATCTAGAAAGAGTTGACAACTTAATATCACCTATAATCAATAAATTAGTCCTAAGCAAAGGGGAGCACTGTGTGACACAGAAATCTCTCTTTAAAAGAAGTCTGAAATTTTTTGAATTCAAAGCCAAGTTTGAAATAAAATTGTTTTTAATTTCCAGTGGAAAGAGTAAGAAGGGTTGAAACAAAGGGATTAGTATGCTACTAAAGCTGTGGGGGCCCTGGGAGCATTTGTGATATCGTGTGAGGTGACAATGAAATGAAAGCACTACAAACATACTGAATGTGGAAGAAATACACCTTTATAGAAGGGTATATGTGCAAATTCCACCAGATGGCAAAGAGCTATTTCAAGGAAACTTGTCTGTAGTTGGCCTCAGATTCAAGCAGGAAATAGGTCACTTCTCTAAGAATTCTTAGCAAAAGCTCCACTGGCCTCACAGACATGTATACACTTCCTGTATTATACAGCAAATTCAAACTAATAGTTAAAATAGTTATGGATTGTTATCTTACTAGGCAGCTGCATGAAGTAAAAACCCATTCTCCCTAGAGAAACAGATTTTAGTACTCTTAGAATTCCTACAGACAAAGTGCAACTTAACATGGAGTCAGGATAAAACGTACAAGAAAAAGTAATGCCCCATGAGGAAGAGTCACCAGTAACTCCCTCAAATAGCAGATTCAGATTTACAATGACTTCATATATTAAAATTTTCAGACATATAATGCAGTGATTTTTTTTAAGTAGAAGAAACTGGAAACAGAAACAGAAAATGACTGGCTTTCCAAGGTGGCTAACATGATTGAAAAAAGAACAATTTCTAGAAACAGTAAATGCAATCACCAAAGTTAAAAACCCACACAATAGGTTAACACAGAATACACTTTGTTATGGGGGAAAACTTGTGAACTGGAAAATAAATCTGAAGAAATTACTGCTAAGCCAATTCAGAGAGACAATGAAATTAAAAAATATATGAAAGACATGTTAATACATATGAGAGGCAAAATGAAAACATCTAATTTGTCCTGCAAAAATATTTTAAAAGGAGAGCAAAGATGGAGGACTCACCCAACCTGATTTCAAAACTTATTATAAAAACACAGTAAATAAGACAGTTTGATAATCACAAAAAGACTGATATTGAAATCAATGGAAAATAATAAAAGTAAGAAAAAAGGTGAACACACATATAGATCATTTATTTTCAAACATGTTGTAAACATTGTTCTGTGAAGAATGGTCTGTACAACAAATTAAACCAGACAATTGTATCAAAAAAAGAACTTCATACATCATGTAATATAAAAAAAAGAAATAAAAATATAAACGAATAAAAATAGAGTTAAACTTAAAACTCTAAATCTTCTTGCAGAATAAATTGTTGTTACCTTGGGTTAAGCCAAAAACAAATCACTAAAGAAAAAAATTATAAATCGTACTTCGTCAAAATTAACAACTTCAGTTTTTCAATCTAAGTGTTTCACCTAACAGATTGAAAAGACAAGATATACATCAGGAGAGAATATTTGCAAATCATGTATCTGATAAAAGACTGGTATATGAAATATATAAAGAGCTCTCTAAAGTGAATAGTAAGAAAACACACAACATAATAAAAAGAATGGGAGAAAAGATCTGAAGAGATACTCCAACAAATAAGATATATAGATTATAAATAAACACATGAAAAGGCACAAATTAAGACCACAAAAAGATGCCACTATATGCTTCAGAAAATGGCAAAAAAATAATGCAAATCGATAATACTAATTGTTGGAAAGGATCTGGAGCAACAGGAATTTTCACACATTGCTAATTAGATTGCAAAACTGTGCAACTACGTTATAAGCAGTTTGGCCTTTTCTTTGAAAGTTAAGCATACATTTACTACATGACTAAAAAATACAGCTTCTATGTATTTACCCAAGTGAAAACAAAACATATTAGCACAAATCCTGTTATGAACATTTTAATCAAAAAGTATACATAATGTCCTTCAATTGGTGAATGGATAAACAAATTGTGATATATTTACATAATGGGATATTGTTCAGTAATAAAAAATAGTACTAAATACTGTTACATGACAACATGGATGACCCTTCAGTGCATTATGCTAAGTCAAAGTATTAATCGCCAGACTCAAAAGGCTGCATACTATAGATTACACGACATTCATTAAAGGCAAAAATGAAGATCAATGACTGCCAGCGGTTAGAGGTTTGGGAAAGTTAAACTATGAATAGGCACAGAATTGAGGAGGGTTAATAGAGCTATTTTATACTTTGATTAAGGTGATAGTTACACAAGTGTGGGCATTTGTTAAATTCACAGAACTCTTCACTAAAATGGCTGAATTTTACTATATTTAAATGATATCTTAATGAAAAACAATTGATAATTTTTATAGTATTTAGGTTTAAGTACACTACAATGTCATGGTTTTTCAACCATTTGACCTATAAAAATGGCAATTTTATATGGTTAAACCTAAAGCACTTTAAAAATTTTAATGCAGTTAGATCATACTTTGAGAAGAAATTGTAGTCCATAATGGGCTCTTTAATAAAATAAAGACTAAAACTTCAATAATTAAACTTCTTATTTGATAAATTAGGTTAAAATATGAATAAATCATTGAGTGCCAATATGGATAAATTTGATATCTCAAAATAACTACTCAACTAAAAACACATTTAAAATATGAAAAAAATCACCTGTATTCTATGGAGACTTTCTGGGAGAAAATATATGTGTCAAGTGAAATTCATAATATTTGATTTTCTTAAATATATAAATAAGTTTTGCAAATCATGAGAGAAATTTAAACAAGTAGAAAATGGTATACAATTGCGAACTGACAATTTATAGAGGTAGAAGCATAAATGGGCAATAAAGCATGAAATACTTTTCTTGATATGAAATAAGTAAGTGCAACTGAAAACTACACAAATTTTCCTTCTGGATATGACAGAATGTCTTGTAGAAGATCAACACTTCCGTTACAAACAGAATTTTAAAAATCCTTTGAAGTCACAGAAGAGCTGCCGAGGCAGCCCGGGCTTGATGAGAAAGGATCCTTGAGAAAATGCAAGTGTGTGTGTACGTGTGTGTGTGCGCGCGCTTGTGAATGTGGGTGTGGTGTATGAAGCATGACATATTGCCATCACTTTTGCCCTTGGATCATTTGATGATTTTAATTATGGTAGGGCATCAAACTGAGAAGTCAGACAAAAGACAGTGGAGTTTTTTGCAATCTATGTGAATAGAGACATAAAAATTAGAGTTTGGGTCTGTGAAAGCAGCTAAGAGATTTGGGCCCAAGATCCCAGGGAGAAGGGAAGTGTGAAGATATTGAAAGTCTCAAATGATTCAGAGTTTCTTTTTTTTTTTTTTTTTTCAGTTATGCAGCGTAAGCTTAGGTGCTAACATGAATCACCAACTATTTAATTAAAAAAACCTTATAAGGACAGAATAATTTTCAAAATAAAATACTGAAAATTATAAAATAACAACCTAGAAAACTAGCTGTAAGCATAAGTTATCTCTGTAGGTCACATTATACTGCGGTTAAAAGAGCTGATAATATATTTAATGTGTCCTTAAGATAAAAAGTTATTTAAACAATTTTATTAACTAAGCTATAAACAAGGAACTATTAAAAATTTATATTTTGCTAAAACTAAATATTTTAGTAAGTGCAAGTCATTGCTAACTTCTTTAATTAAAAAAAGGTTTTTCATGGATTTCAACTTACCCTAAAATAGAAGAAACACTAACAAAGGCAATTTGGCAGGGATTTCTTTTTACTGAGACAGAGATAAAAACTAACATGAATAAATGGTCTATGATGTTCCAGACACTGCTTGACAAATATTAAGGCTATCATTACTACAATATTTGGATGAGGGATTTGGCATTACCGTCACAATTATCAACAAATCCGTTTTCTTTTCATTTGAGCACAAAATTAAACCATGTGTCCTAGTCCTTTTGCATCTAGCTGGTGCCAAATGAATAGGTGTCCCCCCAAAAATTTAAGGTGAGTGATCTAGGTCAATTGCATTTCAGAGCAATGGAGAGCAGATATGCCTGCCTTCTTTACCCTCTCTCTTTTTGCCCTTCTTCATTCTTGATAATGCTAGGAAAACCTTAAAGCCACATATAAATGTCCAGTGGAAGCCGGCCCTCTGAATGAGTACGAAGACATAATGTTCCCACCTGCTCCATAGCTCCATAGCTACTTTTCTTTCTTCTTTCTTCTCTCTCTCTCTCACACACACACACACACACACACACACACACACACACACACACACACACAAAGAATCAACCTTCAATGGATGCTTATGGAAATAAGAGATAAATTTTATTTCTAAATAAAAGTAACTGAATCTCTGGGCTTTATCTAGCAGCTAGGATTGTTTACTCTAACTAATAGAAGGAAAATAAAGTTCTGAGAAGCTAGGTTACAGAAACTTGAGTTATCTTAATCATTGGGTTATTGGATTATATTCTTTGTGGTCAGTTAAGTAATTATTATCTATGGAACTGATGACTTCTTATTGAGAAATGCTTGTAGCGAAGAATCCTTAATAATATTTCTTGTCATATAAAAAGCTCATTAATCAATGCTTCATTTTCATGTGTAAATTCCACTAACAACGAGGAAGGGGGCAATTATTAAAGTGTTAGAAATTATTAAAGGTCTATTCATAAAGTATTTTCAAAATGTCACTTAGATAAATCCTGCACATAATGAATAAAGCACAAATATCTTTCTTCATCAAAATGTGATTGACCTTTACAATGGCAACAGAAATTCTGAGACAAGTATTGTAAGGCTAATTTTAAGTAGCTATAAGATTATGCAACATTTGCATAAAATGATATTTTTGTATTAGATTCACATGTATGACCTCATTAGTTTTGCATTTCAGGTCATTGATGCATTATTTTATATATTTTAAAAAATATTCCTTGTTTAATGAACTGTAAAGTGATGAATCTTTGCTAAACTAAACCTGGAAGATAAGAAAATTAATTTCATTTTCTTCTTCTATATTATGCATTTAAGGCTGTCCAATGTCACCCAAAACTCTACTGTAAAAATGAAAACTCAGGAGGTCACATATACATTCAATAAAAACCTGGGATTTTAAAATTTAAATCTGTTGACATATGCTTTTGCAGAATTTTTAATAATTATAAAAGAGGCTTTTTTTGAAATTGTGAAAAATTTATAATATTTTTATTTTGCTTTATATTTGTTTATAATGTTGATTGGAAAACAGTTTTTCTATAGATGATTTTCTGCAGGTTACTCTCTAACCAAGTTGCTGGGAAAATTCAGAGAGCTTGCATTTAATTCCCAAGGCAAGCTTTACGCTATGATTTCTAGTTTTAACAAGTTTAGACTGGAAAGAACAGACATAGCCCTTAAGGAAATCTAAACCTGTTTCTCGTTTAAATGTCCAGAAATGAACATAATTATTTAGAGAGAGGGAAAGTGATATACATTTTTTCCCAGCAGAATATTAAATCATTGTTTGGATAATTGTAGTCTTGGAGAGTAAGATACTTGAAGCTGAAGCCCAAAGTCCTATGAATAAGAGATGTCAGTTGGAGACTACTTCCAAGCTTGTTCCCTCATAATGACAAGTTGGCTTCATGAAACTCCAAGAATTATCCCCTTGGGGTAAGGGGTTGGGTAACCAGAAATTGAAAAATAAGTACAATAGTTCCTTCTCTCCATTTTTTAAATTATTAAATATTTACAAGAATGCTTATAACAGATATATCTCACAGTACTAAATGGTAAAAATCTTGTCACCTGTCCAATCTTAACTTAATCACCAGTTATTAGAGTGGGATTAATATTACATGACTGGCTTAGATTAATAAATGTTTATCCCTGAGGTTTGGAAGTTGCCAATCTCTCTTGAAGTTTACAGATTCCTAAAGCCAAATGCAAGTGTGATCCATTAAGGAATACAAGGAATGATTATAATGCAGCAAGCAGCATTGCCCACCACAGTATGTAATCAATATTGTCTGAATAGATAATCTGGCATTTTTGAAGGATGCCACGATTTTGTATATTATCGTTTCTTGGTTAGTTTAGGTTTTCTTTACTTTTTTAAAGAGCAATTAAGTATTCAAAAGAGGCTTTTGAATTGGATTATAGCTGATATTATCTGAATGAAGCATTTGATTTCTCATTGAATTGATTTAGGAGTAGCCTAATTCAGACTAATTAATTAGATGCAGCTTCTTCCCCCTGCATTTTACTCATCAACAAATAGAATAATTCTTTAAAATTGTTACTAGTAATGTTAGAAATGTATATAATGAATATCATAAATATGTCTTCAGTTGACTTAATGGTAGTTTTGCATCCAGAAAAATGGTAATCTCGTTAGAGAGTGCCCTAGGCTTGGTTCAGTTACTGAACACTGGCAATCAATAGAGTTGTTATAACAGAGATTGCTAGTTGCAGTTTCAATACTCATTCTTTTTTTCTTAGAAGCAAAAATGAAAGAAAAAAACAGGAGGCCGGGCGCGGTGGCTCATGCCTGTAATCCCAGCACTGTGGGAGGCCGAGGCGGGCGGATCACAAGGTCAGGAGATTTGAGACCATCTTGGCTAACACGGTGAAACCCCGTCTCTACTAAAAATAGAAAAAATTAGCCGGGCGAGGTGGTGGGCGCTTGTAGTCCCAGATACGTGGGAGGCTGAGGCAGGAGAATGGCGTGAACCCTGGGGGGGCGGAGCCTGCAGTGAGCCGAGATCGCACCACTGCACTCCAGCCTGAATGAAAGAGCAAGACTCCTTCTCAAAAAAAAAAAAAAAAAAAAAAGAAAAAAGAAACAGGAACAAAAGAAAGGAAGAATGAAGAGAACAATACAAGAGCTCAGTTAAAGTCTACATATCCCTGCCTATATTGCAGCTAACTATTCACAAGTGCCCATGTAAAAAGGTTCTGGCTCATGGTACAAGCAAAAATGATTTGGGGGAATAACAGAGAACCCCTCAAATAGGGACAAAAAGGCTTTGGAATGGCTTTTTTTAAAAAAGCTTTTATGTTATCGCTCTTATCAAACACACATCAGAAAGCATATCAACAGTGCATCTTGTGGTAAGTCAGTTTACAACAAAGCTGAACAAGGCAGTTCTGTTTACAGAAAAAGTCTTCAGCAAAAAAGTATGCAATATAGTCAACTGAAACACATTGTTCATACTTTTTAATGAGAACTTTGAGGGCCAAAGTGGAGAAGGGTTCCATGTGAACAGCACTTGAACGTGGGACAGTCAGTCCTGAGAGAAGGGTGAGCGCCATTCTGATGTAATGGCTTTTTAAACAAGTCTTTATTCTGCTTTTTGGTAGTCAATGTATATGTGGTGGTTGGAACTGCCTCTGCTGTCTGAGAACTTAGGAGTTTGTGAAGATAAATGACAAAGACGTGGAGCATAAAGATAAATGGGACACATCTGCAATGACACAGATGAACCTGCAGGGCATTATATTAAATGAAATAAGCCAGGCACAGAAAGACAAACACCACACAGTCTCATTCACATCTGGAATCTAAGCAAAATGTTAATTTCACAGAACTAAAGAGCAAAATGGTGATTACCAGGGGCTGGGGCAGCTAGGGCTGTAGGGGAGTGGGGAGATGTTAAAGAGTACAAAATTTCAGTTAAATATAAGGAATACATTCAAGAGATCTATTGTACCACATGGTGGCTATAGTTAATAACAATATATTGTATCCTTGAAAGATGCTAAAGGAGTGAAGGAGCATTCTCACCACAAAATTGATAACCAAGGAAGGTAATGCACATATTCATTGGCTAAATTTAGTCATCCCATAATGTAAATATACTTCCAAACATCACATTGCACATGATAAACACATAGAATTGTACCTCGCAATTAAAAGTTTTAAAACAATATAAGAGATAAATGGAACCCAATAACAGTGGACCCTACATGAGCCCCAGCCTGCCCATATGAAGGCATTTTTTTTATCTAGACACATAAGCAAACAGATATCTTTTTAGTTATTTCTTGTCTCTCGTCATAATAGATAAATGCACTTCTTAGCTATGTTTCCTGAATCCATAGGAACGTACCATGGAACAGATAATTATTGTATTAATAATAATAGCAATAATGACAAAAATAAACATTGCTGTGAATCACTTTACCAAGAAATACAATTAATAATCCTTCATTTTACAAGTTCATGGGAGGGAAATAAAACCCTATAGGCCACTTATAACTGGCATTTGAAAAGACTTTAGAACTTGGATATTTATAATATTTTCAATTATTTGTTTTGAACTACTCCAAGTTCTAAAGTCTTTTTGAATGCCAGTTATATGTGACCTACAGTGATTTATTTCCCTCCCATGAACTTGTAAAATGAAGGATTATTAATTGTATGTTTTGATAAAGCAACTCCCAGAAATGTTTACTTTTTTATGTAATGTGGAATATAATGTAATGTAATGTGGAATATAAAAAATTAAAATCTGATATATAAGTTGATAATTATTCTCACAGTTCTTCAAAAAATTTAAGATCTAATTGCTCTAAAATTCTCTATAAATAATTTAATGTTATTTTAACACCTCATATTCACTTAATATTTTATTGTTTAAATGTTACATTTATTTGTATAATCTTTCTAATTAATTATTAAAGAAGAGGTCTAATATTTTGTATGTTTTAGTGATCCTCACAACTTACTGTAATGCCACATGTATCTTTTCAACATTGTGATAGCTCTATTTCTTGTTATTAGAAGTTTGCACTGATAATAATAGCCTAAGTTCCCCATTATGGAACATTTGTATATGGTGAAAGTTTGGCTCTTATGCATTATGTGAAAAAGGAGAACTTTGTTCATAAATATTTGATCATTGCTTTGCTTATTTCTTTAGAATAGATTTTTAAGAGAATAATTGGTTCAAGATACATAAATTATTTTAATATTATTTATACATAGTGTCAAATTGTTTTCCCGACATTTGCATCATTTAAAACATAGTTACAATAATCAAAAACAGCAGCATAGACTTTAAAAATTGAACTAAAGATAGATCAATGCCAGAATTTCCATCAGGACAATGGATAAGAGGGTAATACATACATGAGACAGAAATAGTATTGTAAAGGCTTTGAAAACAAGGTAAATCCTAGAACCACAACCCATGGGAAGCTGCTTAGAACTTACTTTCTAATACCAATCTAGTTGATTACTTGATAAAGGAAAAATATCATTGTTCTCTAGATGATTCAAACATGACCTAGAGTCTAGTTATATAAAATTAAAACTATTCGGGATATAATTTAAAATTACATATATAAAATAGGAAAATCCCAACTTGCATCAGAAAAAATAATTAGCAGAAGCATATACCAATATGATGTAGATGTGAGAATTATCTGGCCAAGGTTTTAAGTCACATCTAAAAATGCACCAGCCTGCGCAATCACATACATTCTTGGGTAAATGAATAAATGAAAGACTTAACAAAGAAATAGAAGATACAAATAGCATTTTTAAAAATAAAAAAGGAAAATTCTTAATAGCTGAATAACTGAATAGCAGAATTGAGATTTAAAAACAAAGGCAGTGAATTTGAAGATAAATAAAGAGAAATTATGAGATCTGAAAAACAGAGAGAAAAAGGAAAGAGCACAATTTGGGACCTGTGGGACTTTAACAAAATATCTAACATTCGTGACAGCAGAATACCATAAAGAGAGGAAAAAAGACTGCAATGTCAAAAAAAAAAAAAAAAGTTTGAATAATTGTTTGTAAACCTCCCAATTTGGTGAAAGACACAAACCTACAGATTCAAGAATCTAACTGAACCCCAAACAAAATACATTCAAAGAAATCTATGCTCTGGTACATGATAATAAAACTGGTGAAACATTTTCAAGATGGCATTTAAAAGCAGCCAGAAGGAAATGATGCATTAACTATAGGGAAAGAAATGTTTGAAGGACAGTTGATTTCTCATCAGAAATCCCAGAGATTTAGAATAGAAGAATAGAAGGAAGTGGCAAAATATTTTTAAAGTGCTTGATATGGTTTGGCTATGTCTCCACCCAAATCTTGTCTCGAATTGTAACTTCCATAATTCCCTCATGTTGTGGATGGGACCTGGTGGGAGATAACTGAATTATGGGGCAGTTTCAACCAATCTGTTCTCTTAGTAGTGAATAAGTCTCATGACATCTGATGGTTTTATAAGGGGAAACCCCTTTCACTTGGTTCTCATCCTCTTTTGTCTGCTGCCATGTAAGACGTGCCTTTCAGCTTCCACCATGATTGTGAGGCCTCCCCAGCCAGGTGGAACTGTGAGTCCAGTAAATCTCTTTTTCTTTATATATTACCCAGTCTCAGGTATGTCTTTATCAGCAGCATGAAAACGGGTTAATACAATTCTTAAAAACAAACCGTCAACCCAGAAATTACAGACATTGTTAGAATGGAATAACAGAACAAAACAATCATGGCTGTCTACAAGAAACTCACTTTGAATATATTAATAGATAGCTTAAAAGAAAGTTCTCAAATTACTAATCTAAACTTTTTCTGATCCCCAACCAAATATATTATAAGAAAATAATACTAGAGATTAATATCCATTATAATAAACACAGAGGCAAAATTTTTAACAAAATATTAACAAATCAAACCTAATAATATATAAATGTATATTATAACAGCACCAGCCTGGGTTTATCTAAGAATGCAAATTTGATTCAATAATTTAAAATCCATGCATATTACTCACCAACTAAATATTACAATTTTTTGAAATACATGATCATTTCAATAGGTGCAGAAAAGGTACTTGACAATATTCAACAAACCTGATAAGAAAAAAACAGTCCATCTGCTGATTGTGGTGGTGGTGACTCTGTTTTTCAATGCTCTAGAACTACAGCAATAAAAGATATTCATTTTACTAATTTTATATCTCAATTAAAAATATAAAAATAAAGCTATAAAATCACATACACATATATACATAAAATATTGACTTATGTTTTAACTTTAAAGTTATAAATAACAATTCTTATAATTAACATTGTATGTTTCACATGTCCCATTTGAACTTAAATATATAATAATTTGAAAATCTATATTCATCCTGATGAGGAAATCAATTCTGTTATAATGTAGTACTGACCTTTTCATGATACCAGATCCCCTTAATGTCTAAAATTACCCAAATTTATTTTTTCATTACTACTCTAGCCTTCCTGCTCACAATATTTCTGTTATATAAAATTTCCAAGTTTCATGGACTTTAATCATGGAAATAACTTAAAAATGTATTCTTAGAAAGAGAATAATTGTCCTAAGGTAAAAGGTAATATAGCAAATATGGCAGTAGATGCATTTTTGGTATGACAACTTTTTTCAAAGTAGGGTATTTTCTTAGTGTGTTTTCTGCTGCTATGATGGAATACCACAGGCTGAGTAATTTACTTAAAAGGGACATTTATTTCTCACAGTTCTAGGGTTTGGGAAGTCCAAGAGCATGGCACTGGCATCTGGTGGGGGTGATCCTATCATGGAAGGCAGAAGGCAGATGCAAGCAAATGAGTCAGAGAGAAAATGGGGACCAAATTTTCCCCGTTTACCAGGAGCCCACTCTTGCAATAACTAACCACTCCTGAGATAATGGTATTGAGTAATTCATGAGGGCAGATCCCCCATGCTCTAATCACCTCTTAAAGGTCCCACCTACCAACACTGTTACTATAGCTATTACGTTTCCCACACATGAATCTTGAGGGATGTATTCAAACCATAGCATTACCTCCTTGCTCTCCAAATTTGTATCTTTTTCACAATGGAAAACACATTCATTCTATTATTAATGTTTTCACAAGTCTTAACTTCTTCGACCATCAACTCAAAATCCAAAGTCTAGAGCCTCATCTAGATTTGATCTGGGTGAAACTCAGAGCATAATTTGTAATGAGGCAGATTCCTCCAATGGTGAGTCCGCAAAATCAAATTAAATTACCTACTTTCAAAATACAATGGTGGGACAGGCATAGGATAGACATTCTGAAAAGGGAGAAATGGGCAACAAGAAAATGACAGCCATCCCCAAGTAAGTCCAAAATCCAAAGGGAAAAACAACATTAAGTCTTAAAGCTGGGGAATTATCTCCTTTAACTTCCTGTCCCACAACCTAGGCACACTGGGCAGATTGGGCTCCCAATGCCTCAGGCAGCCCCACTCCTATGGTTTTCCTGGGCTCAGTTCATGCTTCAGCTCTCTCGGATTGAAATTGCATACTGGCTCTGGGTTCCTAGGGGCTGTCTCACTGCCACAGCTTCACTAGGCATTGCCCTACTGGGGAATCTCTCTGGAAGCCTCAAATCCACATTTTCACTAGGCATTAACCTAGTAGGGTCTCTCTGCATTGGCTTTGCTCCCATGGCTCTGGTTTGGCTGGTAGTTCTGAAGGTTGGGATTCTAAAGCATGATACCAGCTTCTAGCAAGGGTCATCTCATGGTAGAAGGTATAATGCAGTAGTAGGCATGTGAGAGAGGGAAACTGAGGGCTAGACCACCCCCTTTCATCAGGTGCCCACTCCCACAATAACCAACTTACTCCTGTGTGTTCATAACATTAATCTGTCCTGAATATGGATTCCCTATTACCTAATTACCTCTTAAAGTTCCCATCTTCCAATACTTACTACGTCAATTAGAATGCAACACATGAACTTTAGGGGATATACGCAAACCATAGCAGTTTTGCTAATCAGATATTTTATCTCTAGTGATCCATCCAAGAGTAAAACTACTCCAAAGTGCTGATGTTCCAAAGTTTAGAACTGAGCTCATTAGGAGTCAATGCATTTATTGATTTTATCTCTAAACAATTTGGCAATGAAAGTGTACAAAATAACTCTAGGGCAGACAGCCAAAAAATAGTAGCAGATCCCTCTTGTATAGAAGACACATTCTTTGTCTTATAATCCAAATAACGCTCTAAAATGTCATTATATGAAGTTGGGCTTAATGTTTTGTGTTTAATGTTGTGGTTGATGTCACAGGGTTTTAAAAATACATTAGTTTTTCAAGCTCCTTTTTGGTTTATTAGACTCCATTATTCAATTCTGGGCCCCCTCTTTCTACATTCCTCTCTTCCATTTTTTTTCCTCTATGATTTTCTTAAAATATTCTTAATTAACCAAAATGCATATTTTTTCTTGGGCCATTTACTATGATAACCTATTAGAAACCTGACTAGGAACAGAAGAAAAGGCTTAGTGGGGTATATGAAGAGAGTTTAAAAAAGATAATTTATAGAGGAGTAGGCAACAAAAATGAAAAGCATTTAAAGCCTCCGGGACCAAGCAACGGTGGGAAATTATCATCATGTTTTGGCCTAAATGGACAAGGGAAGGGACCCTTGCTGTAACCCAGTGAAGGCTATTTCCTTGAGAATGAGGCCCAGACAGAAGCTATGGCTCTAGTAGAAGAATGCAGAACCTACTGAATTGTGGACTGAATGGCAGGAAACAAAGGAAATCAATACCAAGCTACTCTCTTTTTTTGCCAGACTCCCTTTAATTGAACTCAAATGGAAACTCTAGGAAACAGTTTTTGTCATTCAAAGAGAAAGACAGCGAAGGATAGAGAATACACCTAGAGGTTCAAACAGAGAATATATACTACAATATAGCAACCACTCTATACCTTTGGTTGAAAAAAAACTGTGTTCTCAAAATAGAAAAATACAAATCTTCAGTAGTTTTGTCTTGAGTTGCCACAGTTTTCCATGAATAGTGTTATCAAGTGATACGGTTTGGCTCTGTGTTCTCACCCAAATCTCATCTTGATTATAATCCTGATATGCCAAGGGAGGGACCTGCAATCCCCACATGTCGAGGGAAGGAGGTAATTGGATCGTGGGGATGGTTTCCACCATGCTGTTTTCATAATAGTGAGTGAGTCCTCATGAGTTCTGATGGTTTTATAAGTGTTTGACAGTTCCTCTTTCACATGCTCTCTCTTCTGCCACCTTGTGAAGAAGGTGCCTGCTTTCCCTTCTGCATTGATTATAAGTTTCCTGAGGCCTCCCCGGCTATGCGGAACTGTTAGTCAATTAAATCTCTTTCCTTTATAAATTACCCAGTCTTGGGTATTTTTTTATAGCAGTGTGAAAATGGGCTAATATATCAAGCATGGGAATACTAAGTGTCAATGCAGTCAACACTGATTCTGACACACCTCCTCCTTGCCCTCATTTTGTATTATAAGTTTTAATTAGGATCACTGACTTGCTTCTCTTTGATTCAGTGATATTTAGATAACAAAATTGCCAGGTGACTCAATTTTCAGTTCATTGAAACCAACTGTTTGCCCTGTAGAAGCACTTAGCTCTTAGTCCTACAAGTTTCGAGTATATTGTCCCTAGACTTGTAAGAAAATAAAGTCCTTAAGTGTGTTATTATTATTGGCTATAAATGTGAAGGGGCCCACATATACTTCTACCATTTTTGTTGGTGTACCTGCATAATCTGGCTATGTGGGAAATGGCAATACATATTGACCATTGATTTAAGGCTTAATGTACCCTATAGCACAGCACTTCAGCCTTTTAGAATGTTTTCTCCCAGTGTACTTTGTGAATGAGTCCTTACCATTATGCCTCATCATTTTGTGGGAATGGGCACATGGTAAACAATTGAATACTTTCAGTATTAACCCATAGATGTACCTCTTTCATGTAAAATATATCCTTTAGTCAAAGAAAATATTGTGTTGTAGACTCAGGCACTCTGTAAGTCCAAAATAGTGATAATAGCATGAGCACTGAGGCACAAAAGGAAAAAATTCATATTCTAATAACATATGTATTTCCTTGAGTACAACCCCTACCCCCTCCAAACCTCCAAGATAGAAAGCATTCTATGTAATCAGCTTGCCATCACCAACTTGCCACCTGGTGGCATGCTGCCTCCCTTCCATCCAGGAAATAGTGTCATACAGGCCTTAGTGTTAGCCCCTTATAGGCATACAGATGATCCTTACACTCTGTGTCCATTCGAAAATGTTTTTCCTCATACGTCTCTTCCAAACTGCCTTGCCAACAATCTTCTAATTTTGTTTTAGTCGAGATCCTGACCAATGTAGAACATTTTCTGAACTATGTTATTAAATGGACACAACCAGGTACATACTCTTAACTTCACAAGACAAGATGATGTAATCTCTAGTCTTTCTACTCTTCTCTTCCTCCATTCTTATGGCCTAAATATATGTCTCCACTCAGGTTTCCAAAGCAACAAAACTTTGTGGAAACTTGACAAAAATATCTATTTATTATATCTGAAACTATTCTCATATGAATAGAAAAATTATCTTCTCACTCTATTTTACAGTGCAAAAACATGATTGAATCATCGAAATAAAATGTTAGTCACAGTTTCATAAGGTTAGTTTTACCCAGAATCTGCCTGACATTAATTGCATTATTTCTTTGTCATGCAGCTACATCTGCTGTATTCTGATCTCATCATAGCAGTGGATGAAGTGTGGCGAAATTTGTATGTGTTTAGCTGATTAAAATTTACTATAAAGATTCAGGCAATATGAGCTGTACACATTGATTTATGAATTTATCTGCACATAGAAAAATGTAACATTTGCTGTGTAAACCCCTAAGGGTTAAGCCAGAATCTCTCTAGGTGAACACTAATGCATAACTATTGCCTGTGGAAAGTTGCTAAATAAAACGTTTACCAACTGACACGTTTACATTCACAAAGATGAATAAACGTTTGCTTTTCTTTTCAGCCAATTATATGATGAAATTGGAAACTACTTGAAATGAACTTTTGTATTCTATAACATCAATAAATTTGCATGAGGATTAGAAATATAATGTTAATATTTCTTTACATTTGCTCTTCTTTAATGTAAACATGAACTTACTAATTATATAAATTTTATTGAGGAATTAAATAATCTTGTTAGTTGTTTCCTTGCTTCTAAAAATATAGGTACATTAATGAGACATCAAAACTCTCATTTGAGATTTGAAACCTGGCATTTTATTTTGTCAGCAGGGAAAGGAGGAGGTACACTTCCTCCTTTTCATCTATAAGCATGGATTAGAAATCTTGTAATTTTAAACAGCTCAGAATGTAAAGTTTTGGCATAGTCATCTAATTTTTTATGAGACATTGCCTCTAGTTAACAGCAGTAAAATGTTAATTTAGTCTTTGATAGAACATATTTGCATTATAACTCAGAACAGTTTTGGTATATGCTAATTCTGAAATAAAAAATGCCCTAATTAATGAATGAATCAATACAAAAACTACTAAATGTCTGAAATGGCAAAGCTGATCAAAGGTGCCAAAATAGTATGGCAATGCACAGTGTAAGTGAATTCCCAGTGTTATATGTTAAGTGATTTCAGGGACTTATAAATAAAACATCTAATTGATAATATCTAAAAGCATGCACAGTATGCTATCTTCCATGAAATTACCTGCTTGTACACATTTTTGAACTATGCCAATGAATATTTTGAAATTTATTTTTCTAATATGCTTACTTTATTTTGCAGGTGATAAGTAAACCTGATGAGAAACATCAATTTTTTTCAGTGTTTGCTGGTTAGGTTCATATAACAAATTTTAAAAATAGATTGTTATAATAAGAAAATAAGGATAACAGTAAAATAAATTTCTCCTACCTTGAGTCTGTGGATATGCTAAACATGATCTGTTTTTATTGCTATTAAATTCTTGCACTGTAAGTGTAGGAAGGCACTGATAGCCAACATATCTAGTTTTTTAAAAAAATTTAAATAAATGTGCAGCTCACACTTACATTTACTATATTTTCCCTATATTGTGTTATGCTTCAGTCTCATAATTCTCATTCATGATTATTTCATGGTCATTCGGAGTATAGTTTAACTCTAGCTGGTTTCCTGAAACATTGTGATCATCAGTGGTTGCTAGCTTTATTTACTTAAATTCTACTGATATGTCAGAAGTCCGAACCTTAAATAAAACACTTTAACACTGGATATTTTTGCATGAGGCAAATGTTTCTATAACACTGAATATGTCATGTTCCTGGACCACCCACTCTTTTTTAGAGATCTCTGTTGGGTTATAAATGTATGTTTAGTGGTTATCTCCACATCAGCCAGTATATTCAATTTTACAATGTTGTAGTAAGCTTCACAAGCACTCTTGGTAAGGGTATTCTAGTATAAAGTATTATGCAATCTGTTTGTCGATTGGCTTCACTGTCAGAGACAGTTAGAATCTCATTCCTCTTGTCAACATCCTCACTAAGAATAATATTCCTGAGGACAATGATAACTGCATGTGCTCAAATTATCAGAGGGCATGACAAATAAATGGCATATGTAATTTGTGAAAGTTGAACTAACTAATGAGCTATGAAGAGGACCTAAAGGTCTATATATGCATTTTTTTGTAGTATTTGGGCTTACAGCATTAATAAAGTTTTACTTCAATTTACTTAGCATATTTTTCTGAATAGCTCAAAGTGATTTTAAATTTGTTCACTACCTGACTTTTTACTCATTTCTACCCTTCTCAGAACATAAATTGGTGATAAAACATCTAATAGAATCATATATTCTATGTATTATAATACATAGAGCTCTCATTTTTCTTCTAAATATATTTTTATATGATTAATTGCATACATGACTATCTTGTTTTTAATTTTAAATGGAACCATTAAAGACTGGAATAGTGAAGCACCATGACTGTACATTTTGTAGGGTTATTATTTTTAATTATTCAATGTTTACTCTGTTTATAAAGATTATCTTTTTTCCATATTATAAATTGCTTCAATTTTACAATCCTTCTAAAAACATTATGTCCAAAATTTTAACTTGCGACTTAGCACAATGGCAAAATTTTCACATTTTCATCTCTTATCACTGTTTCCTAAGCAGTAACCAGAAGTAGCAACTAATAGGACAACTGAATGAAGCACAGAGAAAACGCGTGTGTCTTTAGCAGGAAAGCTGACAGCAAAAACAATGTGAGTGTCTCACAGAGCAGCTACATCTGCATCAAAAGAGGCTTAGACACTTTCTGATATTGAAGGGATAAACAGAGAAACATTCCCTAACCACAGACTGCTCTCTCATTGTCAACCAGACTTAGGCCAAAAGGATCAAATTTATGGGAAATAAGCTATTAAAAATATCTGGCATTGATTCTGGAAACACCCTTACTAAATTCTTGATAAGTATGTTCGGAAAGAGAGGGAATACTGAAGATGAGGTGATGTCACTTGTGTCATTCCCTATGTTGGTACCAACCCAGAAATGCCTTACAGATGTCTCTTGCCAACTTGAAAGAAGCTGGTTCTCTACACTTGTTAAAATATAACACATGATAGTTGTTTGAAGTCATGGAAGCTTATTTAGCAGAACAATGAGTAGTACTGGCTGCCAATCTCATGAGCATATTTAATGGAGAGGATAGTCTTGAATTAAATAGCTGTATATTTTTGCACTACTTCATTTGGTTCCATATGGAAAGAAAACATATGGACTGAGAAGTGGCCAGGAGTTGCATCATGTACAAGTGTACATACATTTCAAAACCCTGCATGAAATAATTTCAAACTAAGTCTCAGTGTCATAGCATTCAAGGGTATGGAAATATCAAGGGCCATCTAAATGTTTCCAGACATTCTGTGACAAGCTATATTCTTGTTTAAATCTAAGTAAACTTCAAGAATTTTAATACACTCTCAGATGCCTATTAACATTTAAAAGCTACAGTGGAATAAAAGTTTAAAAAACAAAAAGCAAAATTGGACCTAAATGACAAGCCTGAAATTAGAAACTTATTGCCTTGTCTCTCATAAGTTGCAATATGTGTTATGGGAGACAGCTGCAAATCTCGGAGCCAGCTATGACTATGACCTTTTCACTGTCACTCATTTGAAGTTATGGTTGTATGGTAAATGTTTTATGGACTTCAAATCAGACTACTGATTGATGTGTGTGGATGCATTCCATTTCTGTCTTATCTTGTGATACAATTAGGACTAAAGTACCAAAGGAGGCCGAGAGGAGGGTGGTGGTTTGGGGACCTAAACAGACTCATCCCCTGAGGCAGTTAAAGGGCTAGAGAGCGGACCCAAGTTAGCACTGAGGGTACTCCATGGTGCTGACAGAATAGCATATGAATGTTGTCAGGGTGGAAGTTGGCAGATGGTATTGGCAAATCTGTTAAGAGTTGAGTGTGGGACACTGAGAAGCAAATTAGCAGGGAGAGCCCTACGTGAAAAATCGTGGGAGATGTAACACTAGATTATAGAAGCAGCAAACAGGCCTCTTGAAGGTAGTCTGTCAGGAGATACCAAGACCTCATTCTTATTTTGGATTCGAAGGAAATATTTCACATGTGGTGGGGATCCTGGCAACACAAAGACCAGGTTCTAGATCGTCATGCCTTTTGTGCAAGACAGACATTTATACACAAGGAAAAAAACAGTAATCTAAAACCAAAGCTGAATTAACTACCTGACAAGATGACTTTATACTAATGGCAGTTATCAATTATGCCTTATGTTAAACATGATCCCTTTTGATAAACATAGTCCCTTAATGAAACACAACTATGTGAGAGGAAACTGGAAAAATTGGAAGAATTTTATAAAGGTCTCAACATTTCCTCAGCTGAAAAATGGATATAATAAAGCTTCCCCAACCTACGTTATGTAATTGTGAGAATTTCAAAAATTTAATGCATTCTACATATGATTCTTTACTCACATTTTCTTGTGGTAAAGACTGCTAGATGTTCATCAATGTCTTTTTTCCCCTTCTTTTAATCTTATTAGTATGTTGGGTTTCTATCCCTGCTCTGCACTTACATGTGGTGGCAATAGATCTAGTGAAGAAGTGATAAGAGCCACTTGTGGACCAAGAATTTAAGAAACAGGTATTCCTCCTCTAAGTTCTGTTCCCTTCTGTTAGATGCATATGGATGGTAACCAGAGTCTAAAGGATAATGGGTGGAAGGAAGGAGGCTACATCCTTAAATCACTATATGTAAACGATCCATACAACATACACATCCACACTAGACCGCGGATATGGAAGCAAGAAAGAAAATTCTGCTTTTCCTAATGCATGTTTGGATTTGTTAGAGTTATTTCAGCACGTCTACTTTAATAAACTTCTGGATACTTCAGACTCAAATGTTAGTAAAATTTTCTGTCATTGCCTTTATATCTATTTTTCTAAAGTGCAGTATCGTCTATCTTCACAGTTCACTACACCAGCTTTCTCTTCACTAAATTGCAGCCCTTTACTGTTCAATCTCATAATCTGCTGTTTTTTTACATTCTACAGATTATTGATATATTACATATTATTTTGTATTTTTTACCTATTTATTTTATGTGTTTTATTGGTATATATTATTTATATGAATAAAAAAACTTTAACTTACCAAGTAATATATTCATTTGGCATCAAGTATTTATTCATAGGAACTATATATAAAAATAAATATAGAAATTTCTATTCATCTATTTATATACATCTATCTCAAAGAAGAAAAATTTTTTTTATTTTATTATTATTATTATACTTTAAGTTTTAGGGTACATGTGCACAATGTGCAGGTTTGTTACATATGTATCCATGTGCCATGTTGGTGTGCTGCACCCATTAACTCGTCATTTAGCATTAGGTATATCTCCTGATGCTGTCCCTCCCCGCTCTTCCCACCCCACAACAGTCCCCGGAGTGTGATGTTCCCCTTCTTGTGTCCATGTGTTCTCATTGTTCAATTCCCACCTATGAGTGAGAACATGTGGTGTTTGGTTTTTGGTCCTTGCGATAGTTTACTGAGAATGATGGTTTCCAGTTTCATCCATGTCCCTACAAAGGACATGAACTCATCATTTTTTTATGGCTGCATAGTATTCCATGGTGTATATGTGCCACATTTTCTTAATCCAGTCTATCGTTGTTGGACATTTGGGTTGGTTCCAAATCTTTGCTGTTGTTAATAGTGCTGCAATAAACATACGTGTGCATGTGTCTTTATAGCAGCATGATTTATAGTCCTTTGGGTATATACCCAGTAATGGGATGGCTGGGTCAAATGGTATTTCTAGTTCTAGATCCCTGAGGAATCACCACACTGACTTCCACAATGGTTGAACTAGTTTACAGTCTCACCAACAGTGTAAAAGTGTTCCTATTTCTCCACATCCTCTCCAGCACCTGTTGTTTCCTGACTTTTTAATGATGGCCATTCTAACTGGTGTGAGATGGTATCTCATTGTGGTTTTGATTTGCATTTCTCTGATGGCCAGTGATGATGAGCATTTTTTCATGTGTTTTTTGGCTGCATAAATGTCTTCTTTTCAGAAGTGTCTGTTCATGTCCTTCACCCACTTTTTGATGGGGTTGTTTGTTTTTTTCTTGTAAACTTGTTTGAGTTCATTGTAGATTCTGGATATTAGCCCTTTGTCAGATGAGTAGGTTGCAAAAATTTTCTCCCATTTTGTAGGCGGCCTGTTCACTCTGATGGTAGTTTCTTTTGCTGTGCAGAAGCTCTTTAGTTTAATTAGATCCCATTGTCAATTTTGGCTTTTGTTGCCATTGCTTTTGGTGTTTTAGACATGAGGTCCTTGCCCATGCCTATGTCCTGAATGCTATTGCCTAGGTTTTCTTCTAGGATTTTAGTGGTGTTAGGTCTAACATGTAAGTCTTTAATCCATCTTGAGTTAATTTTTGTACAAGGTGTAAGGAAGGGATCCAGATTCAGCTTTCTCCATATGGCTAGCCAGTTTTCCCAGCACCATTTACTAAATAGGGAATCCTTTTCCCATTGCTTGTTTTTGTCAGGTTTGTCAAAGATCAGGTAGTTGTAGATATGCGGCATTATTTCTGAGGTCTGTGTTCTGTTCCATTGATCTATGTCTCTGTTTTGGTACCAGTACCATGCTGTTTTGGTTACTGTAGCCTTGTAGTATAGTTTGAAGTCAGGTAGCGTGATGCCTCCAGCTTTGTTCTTTTGGCTTAGGATTGACTTGGCGATGCGGGCTCTTTTTTGATTCCATATGAACTTTAAAGTAGTTTTTCCAATTCTGTGAAGAAAGTCAGTGGTAGCTTGATGGGGATGCGATTGAATCTATAAATTACTTTGGGCAGTATGGCCATTTTCACGATATTGATTCTTCCAACCCATGAGCATGGAATGTTCTTCCATTTGTTTGTATCCTCTTTTATTTCATTGAGCAGTGGTTTGTAGTTCTCCTTGAAGAGGTCCTTCACGTCATTTGTGAGTTGGATTCCTAGGTATTTTATTCTCTTTGAAGCAATTGTGAATGGGAGTTCACTCATGATTTGGCTCTCTGTCTGTTATTGGTGTACAAGAATGCTTGTGATTTTTGTACATTGATTTTGTATCCTGAGACTTTGCTGAAGTTGCTTAGCAGCTTAAGGAGATTTTGGGCTGAGACAATGGGGTTTTCTAGATATACAATCATGTCATCTGCAAACAAGGACAGTTTGACTTCCTCTTTTCCTAATTGAATACCCTTTATTTCCTTCTCCTGCCTGATTGCCCTGGCCAGAATTTCCAACAATATGTTGAATAGGAGTGGTGAGAGAGGGCATCCCTGTCTTGTGCCAGTTTTCAAAGGGAATGCTTCCAGTTTTTGCCCATTCAGTATGATATTGGCTGTGGGTTTGTCATAGATAGTTCTTATTATTTTGAGATACGTCCCATCAATACCTAATTTATTGAGAATTTTTAGCATGAAGGGTTGTTGAATTTTGTCAAAGGCCTTTTCTGCATCTATTGAGATAATCATGTGGTTTTTGTCTTTGGTTCTGTTTATATGCTGGATTACATTTATTGATTTGTGTATGTTGAACCAGCCTTGCATCCCAGGGATGAAGCCCACTTGATCATGGTGTATAAACTTTTTGATGTGCTGCTGGATTCGGTTTGCCAAACGTTGAATATTGGCCCCCACTCTCTTCTGGCTTGTAGAGTTTCTGCCGAGAGATCAGCTGTTAGTCTGATGGGCTTCCCTTTGTGGGTAACCCGTCCTTTCTCTCTGGCTGCCCTTAACATTTTTTCCTTCATTTCAACTTTGGTGAATCTGACAATTATGTGTCTTGGAGTTGCTCTTCTCGAGGAGTATCTTTGTGGCGTTCTCTGTATTTCCTGAATCTGAATGTTGGCCTGCCTTGCTAGATTGGGGAAGTTCTCCTGGATAATATCTTGCAGAGTGTTTTCCAACTTGGTTCTATTCTCCCCGTCACTTCCAGGTACACCAATCAGATGTAGGTTTGGTCTCTTCACATAGTCCCATACTTCTTGGAGGCTTTGTTTGTTTCTTTTTATTCCTTTTTCTCTAAACTTCCCTTCTCGCTTCATTTCATTCATTTCATTTTCCATCAAAGCCAACCTTTTCTTCCAGTTGATTGCAACAGCTACTGAGGCTTCTGCATTCTTCACATAGTTCTCGAAACTTCGCTTTCAGCTCCATCAGCTCCTTCAAGCACTTCTCTGCACTGTTTATTTTAGTTATACATTCGTCTAATTTTTTTTCAAAGTTTTTAACTTCTTTGCCATTCGTTTGAATTTCCTCCTGTAGCTTGGAGTAGTTTGATCGTCTGAAGCCTTCTTCTCTCAACTCGTCAAAGTCATTCTCCATCCATCTTTGTTCTGTTACTGGTGAGGAACTGCGTTCCTTTGGAGGAGGAGAGGTACTATGCTTTTTAGAGTTTCCTGTTTTTCTGCTCTGTTCTCTCCCCATCTTTGTAGTTTTTCCTACTTTTGGTCTTTGATGATGGTGATGTACAGATGGGTTTTTGGTGTGGATGTCCTTTCTGTTTGTTAGTTTTCCTTCTAACAGACAGGAACCTCAGCTGCAGGTCTGTTGGAGTTTGCGAGGTCCACTCCAGACGCTGTTTTGCTGGGTGTCAGCAGCAGTGGCTGCAGAACAGCGGATTTTCGTGAACCGCAAATGTTGCTGCATGATCATTCCTCTGGAAGTTTTGTTGTCTCAGAGGAGGACCCAGCTGAATGAGGTGTCAGTCTGTCCCTACTGGGGGGTGCCTCCCAGTGAGGCTACTCTGGGGTCAGGGACCCACTTTAGGAGGCAGTCTGCCTGTTCTCAGATCTCCAGCTGCGTGCTGGGAGAACCACTACTCTCTTCAAAGCTGTCAGACAGGGACATTTAAGTCTGCAGAGGTTCCTGCTGACTTTTTGTTTGTCTGTGCCCTGCCCACAGAGATGGAGCCTACAGAGGCAGGCAGGCCTCCTTGAGCTGTGGTGGGCTCCACCCAGTTCGAGCTTCCTGGCTGCTTTGTTTACCTAAGCAAGCCTGGGCAATGGGGGGCACCCCTTCCCCAGCCTCGCTGCTGCCTTGCAGTTTGATCTCAGACTGTTTTGCTAGCAATCAGTGAGACTCCGTGGGCATAAGACCCTCTGAGCCAGGTGCGGGACACAATCTCCTGGTGTGCCGTTTTCCAAGCCCGTTGGAAAAGTGCAGGATTAGGGTGGGAGTGACCTGATTTTCCAGTTGCGGTCTGTCATCCCTTTCTTTGACTAGGAAAGAGAACTCCCTGACCCCTTGCGCTTCCCAAGTGAGGCAATGCCTCGCCCTGCTTCGGCTCGCATACAGTGCGCTGCACCGGCTGTCCTGCACCCACTGTTTGGCACTCCCTAGTGAGATGAACCCGGTACCTCAGATGGAAATGCAGAAATCACCCGTCTTCTGCGTCGCTCATGCTAGGAGCTGTAGACTGGAGCTGTTCCTATTCGGCCATCTTGGCTCCAAAGAAGATAAATATTAACATGAATGAGGGTTTTGGTGAACTGAAATTTACCAAGTGTGGCTATGACTTCTATCTTTTACCCCAGTAGTAGATTTAATGCATTTTCAAATAATATACCTCTTCTACTGTCCTTATAAATAAAAATATAAATCTGCAAATAAAAATATTTTTAATTTGTTATTCTCCATGACCAATTCACATTTACACAAAATATTTTATTTAGTTTTCCTCCACAATCATTTAGAATTTACCTTTACCAACTATCAAGCTCACACCTCTAATCCCAGCACTTTGGGAGTCTGAGGCAGGCAGATCACAAGGTCAGGAGATCAAGACCATCCTGACTAACACGGTGAAACCCTGTTTCTACTAAAAATACAAAAAAAGAAAAAGTTAGCCAGGCATGGTGGCATGTACCTGTAGTACCAGCTACTCAGGAGGCTGAGGCAGGAGAATCGCTTGAACCCGGGAGGTGGAGGTTGCGATGAGCCGAGATCGCACCACTGCACTTCAGCCTGGGTGACAGTGAGACTCCATCTCAAAAAAAAAAAAAAAATCAGTTTTCTACAAAAACCTGTTTCTATCATGGTTTAGGAAGTGGAATGCTAATTATTGCTTGTAAGTGTTTTACATCACAAACATCTCTTTCAGTTTCCCTCTGTATGAAGCTGGGAAAGCCTTCACTTGGGAAATTGTTCAACTTGGAGAGTACATATCCTATAACCTGATGATAAGCTATAGAAAAAATATCTTTTCAGGATTCAAAACAAGAAATATGGTGTTGGATAGAGACATAAGTTGTCAAAAACCTGCCATATCTCTAATCAGAGACATTTAAAAGTGACATGCGAGACAGATGTCCAAATGACAGTATGATGATTCATCTTGATAGGTCTCTAGTCTTACTCTCTCCAGTATATATCCTAAACCCTATGTAACTTGACTATATTCCTTTAACTGCAAGGAGATGTGCTTCCACAGAAATGTAATGTAATTGTATATCCATGTTTTTTATTGGCAATTGATACAAGAAATGGCTACATAAAGCCAATTTTTATTCTTTATGTATCTGCTCCAGAGGATATTGAAAAACATTCTTTACAGAGAAATCAATACCATAAATTCACTTAGCATTTAGAAAAAAAGCATTTTCCTCCCAAAGATAATGAGACCTGGATAGTTCATATTTCTAGTTCTTGGTTGCCAGTATTCTCAGGGTACATTATTTCTAAATTATGAAAACAAGACATATATCCAGAATTCTGATTCAGTGTTTTTCTTTGTTTTGTTAATATTGTTTCACTTGTCATATAGGATTGTTGTCACTTGAAATGATTTTGTTTTTGTTTATTATGTATTATTCAAATTTATAGTATAGATTTCAAATGATAAATAAGTAATATTTTTAATATGTTAGAAATATTAACTAATGGATTGGAATATAGCAAGGGATTTATATGTAATATATATTTATACAGATACAGATAGAAATAAAAACAATTCTATATATAGTCATGCATTGCATAAAAATGGGAATACATCCTGTGAAATGTGGTATTGGGCAACTTTTTCATTGTGCAAAAATCAGAGTGTACTTACACAAACCTGTATAATCCAGCCTACTACACACTTAGGCTATTGCTCCTAGGCTACAAACATGCACAGCGCATTACTATACTAAATGATGTAGGCAATTGCAATGCAATGGTATTTGTATATCCAAACACAGAAAAGATATTGTAAAAATATGGTATAAGAGATGAAAAAATGGTACATCTGGTGTATTAGTCAAGGTTCTCTAGAGGGACAGAACTAATAGGGTAGATATAAAAATAGAAAGGGACAACTGACTGTATTAGTAAATTTTCATGCTGCTGATAAAGACATACCTGAGACTGGGCAATTTACAAAAGAAAGAAATTTAATAGACTTATATTTTCCACGTGTCTGGGAAGGCCTCACAATCATGGCAGCAGGTGAAAGGCACGTATCACATGGTGGCAGATAAGAGAAGAGAGCTTTTGAAGGAAAACTCCAGTTTTTAAAACCATCAAATATTGTGAGACGTATTCACTGTCATGAGAACAGTATGGGAAAAACTCACCCCCATTACTCAATTACTTCCCACCAGCTTCCTCCCATGACACATGGATATTGTGGGAGTTATAATTCAAGATGAGATTTGGGTGGCACACAGCCAAACTGTATCACCTGTGTATAGCACTTACCATGAAATGAGCTTGCAGGACTGGAAGTTGCTCTAAAGAAGTCAGTGAGTGAGTGGTGAATAAACTTGTAGCCCTAGCACATCACTGTGCACCACTGTAGATTTTATAAACTTAGGCTATACTAAATTTATTAAAAATACTTTTTTCTTCCATAATAAATTAACCTTAGCTTACTGTAACCTTAGCTTACTATAATCGTTTAAAAGTTTTAAACCATTTTACTCTTTTGTGATAACAGCTTAAGACACACATTTTATAGCTGTGCAAAAATATTTTTATATCCGCATTCTGCAAACGTTTTTCTATTCTTATTTTTTTAACTTTTTGAAAAATTTCATTAAAAACTAAGACACAAATACACATCTTATCCTAGGCCTACACAGGGTCAGGATCATTAAATCACTGTCTTCCACCTCCATTATCTTGTCCCACTGGAAGGTCTTCAGAGGCAATAACAAGCATGCAGCTGACATCTCTTGTAATAACAGTGACTTTCCTCTGGATTAACTACTGAAGGACCTGCCTGTAGTTACAGTTAACTTTTTAAAAAATAGATATAAGAAATATACTCTAAAAAAACAATAAAAAGTAAAGTCTAATAAATACATAAATCAATAAAAAAACAATAAAAAGTAAAGTCTAATAAATACATAAATCAATAACATAGTCTTATTATCATTATCAAGTATTATGAACTGTACGTAATTGTTTGTGTTATGCTTTTCTATGACTGGCAGCTCAGTAGGTTTGTTTACACCAGCATCACCAAAACATATGAATCATGTTGTGCAATACTACCTCAGAGGGCTATAACATCACTAGGTGATAGGAATTTTTCAACTCCATTATAATCTTATGGAACCATCATCATATATGTAGTCTGTGGTTGACCAAAATGTCATTATGTGGCATGACTGTAATGGTGTTCACAAAAGTAGGTTTATAAAATACAATTTTATTTTTAGCATTATTCATGTAACATTAACACAAGATAATTTTTAATTCATTTCTACTGATTTCATTACACCTTATCTCATGAATGAATCATTTTTATTGTACCAGTTTCCAAACTCTTGGCTATTTATCCTTCTTCAATGTTGTGTTACATGAAATGTAGTAATGAACATCCCCATCCATCAATTTTTTTGTGCTAGATTATTTCTTTAGACATATTTTTATAGGTAAAGCTACAGGGCCAAAAACTTTAAATGCTTTGAACTTCTTGAAACACAATACAAATTTAATTTCTATAAAATTATATATTCATATTGTAAGGGTTAATATCTGAGATGTGTCACTTCATATTTTCTACAACTTTGATTATTACAATTTTTAAAACTTCTAATTTGATAGTTGAAAAATACTTCACTGATCTTTTCAATAATATTTTGTCAACTACGAGTGACATTTCACATGCTTTCAGGTGTTGCTGGTGATCTCTTATCTCCTTACGTGAATCTTTGTGCACTTTCTGCCATTTTCATTTGAGTTTCACTCTTATGCTTTTTTATTTAAAAAAATTTATATATTAGTGAAAATAATCTTCTTTCTTATCTACTACAAATGTTTCCAAGTCTGTGATTTATATCAAAATGTATATTTTTGGTGCAACAATGTTTGCATATTTAACTATATTAGTTATATTTATTCTGTTTTCAGCTCAACAATTTCCTCTGCCTTGAAGCCTTTTTCCAGCATACCTCAGCTTACAATGATTTCTCATATGTGATTGAATTCACTATAAGCATTTTACCTTATTCAATGGTTAATTGCAGACTGCTTTTAAATGTTTCATATTTTATACATATTCACATTTGTCATTTTATTTATACTTTGATTTTACCCCTAAATATTGAATTTTATTTAGTATATAAATTATTTATGTTTTATTTTATTATTATGTTTCACCCCTTTCACAGTGAATAGCACAAGACCTTGCCCATGCAGTTATTTAGTAGGAATTTCTTACGGATTTCTTAATTTTTTGCATATAGTAGGTGAAACAGATATTTTATACACAGTTTTCTTTTAAAAACTCTTGATTACTTTTATATAATCCATGGATGGCATTATCTAGTTCAGTGGCTTTCTATACAAATATACCTGTAACTGTACTTTACTTTAATCCATTCGGGATGCTGTGCTTTAGGAATGGTTTAGTAATATCCTTAAACATGCCTTACCTTGACTAGGCTATTACTTGAGCAATGAAAGAAGAGCAGACTTTGCCAAAATAAAATATTGAGTGTAAACTGTATCCCAGATAAGATGAAATAAGTATTAATAATGAAACTTGGGCTTATAATTTAAATCCTCTAGGGCATTTTGTGAATGTGCACGATTAATTCTGTTTATGAAATTTTGTTGCTTTTTAGTGAAAACAAAATTTGAAACTTTCGAGGTTCAGTAACTAAACCTTGAGGGTAATAACATATGCAGTCTGTGCTTACTGTGCGATAGTGTAACTTTTGTTTTTTAAGATCTCTGTTTTCTTCTAGGGTATTTTTTGATTGAGATATCTCTCTCCCTGCTAGAGTTGCAGGTGGAATTACCTTCCTGCTAAAGAAAACCTAGCTCTTTAAAACTGGCTCTTTGTTGAAACTAAAGAAATTTAATGATTAAAAATAAATAATAGATTTGAAAGAAAAAAATTAAGATTGTCACCAGTAAGATTATGTTTACAGAGACTCTCCAGTCCTAATAAATAATATTAGATAAGACTCTAATAACTTTGACCAGTTTTCTTCCTGATTAAATTTGAAGTGAATTCCCTAAATTTTTAACGTTTAATGACTCTGTATTAATTCTCTTCATTCCTGGGAAAAGTAGGAGGATAAGGGTAAACATTTAAAATCATACACAAATACAAAAATGGACAAAGTTGTTTTTAAAAGTGGAACTCTTATCCTCAAAGAGCGTATTTTAATTACCAAAACAAGTTCTAGTATTTGATATTACAGTAGGAAAATTACTGTAGCAAAACGTGTTAACAATACATGTGTTACCTTGCCTTGGCCTTACAGTACAGTAGGGAAATTATAGCTAACAACCATTTATTGTATATTTCAAAGTATCTTGAAGAGAAGTAGTATAATATTCTCAACACAAATAAATAATAAATGCTTGAGGTTATGTATATCCCAATTTCCCTTATTTCACCATCACACATTGTATACAGGTATCAAAATAGCACGTGTATCCCCAAAACATATACATTAGATATGAATTAAAAAGTAAACAGTTGTACTGCTATGAGATCAGAAAGACAGTCTGCTAAGGTTTTGTTTGTTTTTGTTTTTTCCCTAGGATTTGGGTGGAAAATATGCAAAGCCTAATGGTGATCTTTAAAGGTTACCTGTAATGTCACAGAATAACTCCAAGTTGAAAAAGAAAGCTGAAGTAATAGCCTGGAAAATAGTTCATATAATTTATCAATATAGATTAAAAAGATTTGTCATGATTTGTTTCCTATCATTCACCCTCTACTTCTTTCATCCTAAAAGCACACAAATGATTTTCAGAAGCCTGTGCTCCTACAATGTAATGCATGCCTCATTGAATCTGATATTATAATTGGTTCTTGGGTGGGTCTCAGTTATCAAAACCAATTGTAATCAAATCCCATATTCTTGGCCAATGATTATTTAAAGAAATTAGATGAAAACAAAGCAACAACTAGTTGGTTCTCATGAGCACATCACATTACTGGCTCAATGACGTTGCACAAAATGTCATTCATTTTGTCTCTTGGGGTTCTAGTTGTTGATGGCAGTAATCTTTTTTTCTCTTGGAGACAGAGTAAGAACGTTCAGAAGTGAATGGAACCAAGAGAATCAAGAGACATAAAACCAGAGCTGTGTTTTCCCTGTTCCTTCTGTGGATTTGTCTGTGATGTAAAATGATTGCATTAGTCAGGGTTCTCCAGAGAAACAGAACCAATAGAAAATGTGAGAATGAGATAAATTATTTTAAAAATTGGCTCATGCAATTGTGGAGGCTGGCAAGCTACTCAGGGAAAACTTGATATTGCAGTCTTGATTCTTAAGGCAGTGTAGAGGCAAAATTTCTGATGTCCTCCTAGGGATGTGAGTCTTCTGTCTTAAGGTCTTCAGCTGACTGAATGAGGCCCACCCACATGATGAAGGGTAATATGCCTTACTCAAAGTATACTGACTTAAAAGTTAATTACATGTAAAAACATACTTTCATAGGAACCTCTCACCAAGGATTTGACCAAACAACTAGGTACTAAAGCCTAGCCAAGTTACACATAAAATTAACCATCACAATGACTCTTCTTAGTTTGAAGCCACTTTGAGTTGAGATTTCTGATATTTCCAAAAGCATCCTAACTAATATTATGAAAAAGCAGGAGAGAAACTTGACAGCAAACAAGAGTAAAAATGGATAAATAAATATGAAACACACAAGGAATGAGTTGACTGATGATTTGCAGTCTGTTTCAATATCCCTTGTATTATATTTCTGTAAAATTTATAAGACTAGATTTCTTCTTCCAATTTTTGTACAAGTGTAGAAATTTCTATTATACGAAAACATTAGAAAAACAAGATTACCTTGTTTCCTATCCAGATATGTAGTTCTATCAATTTAGTAAGGAAACTCATTCAATTGATTCTGGTATTTAATTCTCATATTAATACATCTTATAAATTTTATATGGCTTGACCTGGGTGGAAGATAGACATAGGCAAGAATGATTATGTTGTTATTTAATCCACTAGACTCTTGTTCTGTACATTTCTTTTGTTCAGCATCAACTTTTAAAAATATACATACTTTATAGGAGAACAATAATCCTGACTCTGTTTCTGGGAAAATCCTTCCAGCAGAATGTAATGCTACATGATGATTGAAATCTAGTCTTTAATGAAATATTTGGACCATGTCCTTATGAACCTATGATCTCAGAATAAGGGTAACAGAATAAGATGATTCACTATTTCACATGTAAATCTGTGAATATGAAGTCTAAATAATGACTCCATTTATGAAAGGAAGAGAACGATATCCTCAAATATTTTAGTGGTCAGTAACTAAAAAAACCATGTCCTTAAAAAAAATTAATTAAAGGCGTTCCTCAGCTAACAATAAGATAAATCAAAATAAAAAAGCCAAGGAAAAATTTTGTTATCCAAAAGCTACCAGGAAAAATTAATATTGGTTAAACACAAAACTATATAAATAATTATAATATAAAATTAAAGGCTGGGGGCGGTGGCTCACGCCTGTAATCCCAGCACTTTGGGAGGCCGAGGCAGGCGGATCACGAGGTCAGGAGACCGAGACCATCCTGGCTAACACGGTGAGACCCCGTCTCTACTAAAAATACAAAAAATTAGCCGGACGTGGTGGCGGGCGCCTGTAGTCCCAGCTGCTCGGGAGGCTGAGGCAGGAGAATACTGTGAACCCGGGAGGCGGAGCTTGCAGTGAGCTGAGATCGCTCCACTGCACTCCAGCCTGGGCGAGAGAGAGCGAGACTCCATCTCAAAAAAAAAAAAAAAAAAAAAAAAAAATTAAAGTTGGATGTATTGAAAGAAGACATATCAATTTTTAAATAATTTGATAAAATTTTAAAATAATTTTAGACTTTATTGTCAGTAATATCTTCCCTATACATGCAGTCATAACTTGCTATGGAAGCTGGGCTTTTTATATAATCTACATAATTTAAGAAATAGTTTCCAATATATAAACATATACATTTGTCCCGATTTTTCAATCACTGAATCAATTTATCTGTATTCCTATTATAAATTTATCTCTTTTCCAGTAAATATTTTTATTCCTACTGTAATTTCTCTCTTTTCCATTAACTGTAGCACATATGTTACGATCATTTTTTCAAACGTCATGACATTTTTGCTTCAAAATTCCATAAACCTATCAATCAAAAAAGTTACAACTTTTAATGATATCAAATAGAACACCATTATATAGGATATTGTATAGTCCACTCTTATGTACTTCTTTTATAGGTTCTTGATCCGTAACATAACTATTTCTTGACAAAATAAAGAGGGTGTTTATATAAGCAAGAGCAGCAGGAATGGAATTTTCCATGCAAGATTTCCTAGGATTTCCCATGTTGTTCATAAAATCTGATGAATTATACTTTTAAACTTATAATTCTTATATAAAACTATTAGAAGCTCCTATGCCCTACTTATGCTCTTTCTTCAAAAAAAGTGGAGGTATAAATTAAGTTTCCTATTGGAATGGGTACTCAAAGACTCTCTATCAACCAGGGTCTTGTGTTTACACAGGAAGGACAAAAGTTTCCTATGATAGGTCACATACATAAAAGTCCTTATTCAAGTTTGGCATAACATTTCCTATGATAGATCACATACATAAAAGGCCTTATTCAAGTTTGACATAACAGGTCAAAGTAAAAATATGGCAGGTCCTTCTGCGGGTATATTTTTATATTAAATCAACCTAATTTTTCCTGGAAAATTGTAATTAAGAAATCTAAATAACTCTTTTAATTCCTTTTGTAAGTAAAATGATATTAGCAAAGCAAAGACAATCATAGGCCAATTACCATCATTTAGTGTTTCCCGAGCTAAATATTGACAGATAAGAGAGGATCTTGTTTGTAACAGAGGCCTTTGTTTAATATGCAGATTTCGATATAAATTTCCCACATGTACTGACTACTTAATTTTATATACCTATTCATTATCTATCAGAATTATATTTAATTATTAAATACGATTAATCCTCTTTTTGCAGTTGAAGTAATTTGACAGTAAGTGACTTTTCCTGGATAAGACATCAATTTACAAAGATGTACAATTAGATTTTGGTACACCTAGGGTAATCAAGAAGAATTTTTAGTTTCAAAGGCTTTTTTGTGTTTTTACTAAAGTGCTAGGTATGTGATAAAATTTTAGACTTCTAATGCTACTAAGCCAGAAGTTCAAAAACTTGGTCTATAGGTCTATAGGTAGCTTTATTATACAAAGGGACAAACATTTGCAGTCAACACAGTAGTACTTATGTAGTCAGATCAGTTTTAAAATAGGCAGAATAAAAAGTATCTTAGTAAGTGGTATTGAAGAAAACATCATAATGCCCAAACTTCCTTTTGGTTAAAACATTACCTTAGTAATTTCCATTAAAAGCAGCCATATCAATTCCGAGGAATGATTCAGATCAATTCTCTCAGCATGGAGATTAAATATTTTAATTGCTCAACTCTTCTTTCCTATCTTCTGGCTAATATATATAATTAGTCAAATGGGGAATTAAATATTATTATTGGTAGTTTGATAATCCCAGAAGAATGGAACCTCCCTATTGGCTGAGTGGGAATATAGAGTTCAAAGTAAGTGAGTACCTCTAATCTAGGCTTTGGAATTAACCTATAGAGAGAGCTGAGCCTACAAAGTGGATTCTAGGTTTACATATGCATCTTACATGCCTTAGAAGCCCGGTCACTAGCAACACAGATAGTACAAGAATGATATAGTTAGCGAAAGACTTTATTGTTATAAAGAATGAAAACTGCATCTCAGAAAATATCATACTCTCCCCAATCCAATTAGATTAGCTGTTTAAGGGGAAGGAATGGGTAATTAGATACAGAGACAAACCATTAGACTTCATTATAATATCCACTATATTCTCAGTGGCAATCTCCACTCTAGCCTGTGGAAACATCTTAAAAACCTTAAAATAACAATAACAAGAACAACACTAGTATTGTTGTTCTTGTTATTTTGTGTACCTATTAAGCAACTTATAATCACACAAACTTCAATTTTCAAAGGAATGTCCTGAGATATAAAATTGGCTGCCTATACTTGTGAAAACAGAAGTCCAGCCTAAAAAAAAGTGAAACGCTTTCCATCTCTACTCTTTATCACTTAAAATTGAGTAAGATAATTGAAGTCAACAGTAGTTTGTGTAACGAGCAAAGCTGAAAATGCACAAGTTAAGCAAGTTATGTAGTGAACAAATTTGAAAAGTTTACTCAGGATTCAGAAAACTAGGCTAAGATTTGAAAATGAGACAGAAGCTAATAGAAAAGAAAAACAGTTGTTTTTGAAAATGCAACTGAGATTATGGAACATAATTATCTGTGGAATTAATCACCAGATATCCACAGCTCTATGCACATTGACACGATGTTGAAATTAAAATTCAACAGAAATTATCCTGTAAGCATTTATATTGAAACAAAAATCTAGAAATAACCAGTTATCAGATTTTCTACTCAGAAAATAAATATTAGAGGAAAATGAGTTTCTGCTCCAAGAAATGTATATCCAGATAAATTTCCATTTATGAAAGCAAGAGAAAGATATCCTCAAATATTTTAGTAGTCAGAAACTAAAATAACCGTATTCTTAAAAATTATTAATTCAAATCTTTCCTCAGCTAACAATAAGGTAAATCAAATAAGAAAGCCAAAGAAAAATTTTATTATCCAAAAGCTACCAGGGAAAATTATATTGGTTAAACACAAAACTATATAAATAACTATAATATAAAATTAAAGTTGGATGTATTGAAAGAAAAGATACTAATTTTTAAATAATAATTTCATAAAAAAACTTTTTTGTGAACATAATTTTATCTCATTTTTACATTAACAAATAATACTTTATGTGGTTACCATGGACAACATATTGTTTTGAAGTGTATATATACATTGTGGAATGACCAACTCCAGCTAATTAGCATATGCATTACATCACATAATTATCATTTTTGTAGTAAGAATACATTACATCTACTCTCTTAGCATTTTTAAGAATACAATATATTTTTTACTATGGTCACAAGTTATCTATTTTAGGGTTGTAAAATATTATATTCTAAAGCCCAAGCGCATACATCTATTTTACAGTTGTAAAATAGATATCTTGAGCTTATTCTTCCTATCTAATGATGTTTTGTAGCCATTGACTAACATATCTTCAACTACCCATATCACACACACAACCTCACCAGCCCCTGGCAACCTCTAGTCAGCTTTTCTTCTATAAGATCAACTATTTTAGAATTCATACATGAGTGAGATTATGCAGTATTTGTCTTTCTTTGCATGGTTTATTTTAATTAACATAATGTCCTTCAGGTTTATTTATGTTGTCACAAATAACAGGATTTTCCTTCTTTTTATGGCTGAATAGTATTCCATGGTGTTTATGTACCACATTTTCTCTAGCCATTGATCCACTAATGGACACTTAGATTAATCCCATATCTGGTTATTGCAAATAATGCTGCAATGAACATGGGAGTGCAGATACCCTTTCAGCATACTGAATTCTGTTTCTTCAATATATATACTCCATAGTGAGATTGCAGAATGTGGTAGTTCTATTTTAAAAATTTTGAGGAACCTCCATACCATTTTTCATAATGGCTGTACTAATTTACCTGCCCACCAACAGTATACTAGCATTGCCTATTTTTCTTTATTTCTTATTTATTTATTTATTATATTTTAAGTCTTGGGGTACATGTGCAGAATGTGGAGGTTTGTTACATAGGTATACACGTGCCATGGTGGTTTGCTGCATCCTTATCCTGTCATCTACATTAGATATTTCTCTGAATGCTATCCCTCCCTTAGACCCTCACACCCAATAGGCCCTGGTGTGTGAGGTGCCCCTCCCTGTGTCCATGTGTTCTCATTGTTCAACTCCCACTTATGAGTGAGAACATGCAGTGTTTGGTTTTCTATTCTTGTGTTAGTTTACTGAGAAATGATGGTTTCCAGCTTCATCCATGTTCCTGCAAAGGGCATGAACTCATCCTTTTTTATGGCTGTATAGTATTTTATGGTGTATATGTGCCACCTTTCCTTTATCCAGTCTATCATTGGTGGACATTTGGGTTGGTTCCAAGTCTTTGCTATTGTGAACAGTGCCACAATACACATATGTGTGCATGTATCTTTATAGTAGAATTATTTATAATTCTTTGGGTATGTACCCAGTAATGGGATTGCTGGGTCAAATGGTATTTGTAGTTCTAGATCCTTGAGGAATTGCCACACTGTCTTTCACAATAGTTGAATTAATTTACACTCCCATCAACAGTGTAAAAGTGTTCCTATTTCTCCACATCCTCTCCAGCATATGTTGTTTCCTGACTTTTTAATGATGGTCATTCTAACTGGTGTGAGATGGTATCTCATTGTGGTTTTGATTTGATTTTCTCAAATGACCAGTGATGATGAGCCTTTTTTCTTATGTTTGTTGGCTGCATAAATGTCTTCTTTTGAGAAGGATCTGTTCATATCCTTTGCCCACTTTTTGATGGGGTTGTTTTTTATTTTTTCTTGTAAATTTGTTTAAGTTCTGTGTAGATTCTGGATATTAGCCCTTTTTCAGATGGACAGATTGCAAAAATTTTCTCCCATTCTGTAGGATGCCTGTTCATTCTGGTGGTAGTTTCTTTTCCTGTACAGAAGCTCTTTAGTTTAGTTAGATCCCATTTGTCTATTTTGGATTTTGTTGCCACTGCTTTTGGTGTTTTAGTCATGAAGTCTTTGCCCATGCCTGTGTCCTGAATATTATTGCCTAGATTTTCTTCTAGGATTTTTATAGTTTTAGGTTGTATGTTTAAGTCTTTAATCCACCTTGAGTTAATTTTTGTATAAGGTTTAAGGAAGGGATCCAGTTTCAGCTTTCTGCATATGGCTAGCCAGTTTTCTCAGCACCATTTGTTAAATAGGGAATCCTTTCCTCGTTGCTTGTTTTTGTCAGGTTTGTCAAAGATCATATTGTTGTAGACGTGTGGTGTTATTTCTGAGCCCTCTGTTCGGTTCCATTTGTCTATATATCTGTTTTGGTACCAGTACCATGCTGTTTTGGTTACTGTAGCCTTGTAGTATAGTTAGAAGTCAGGTAGTGTGTTGCCTCCAGCTTTGTTCTTTTTGCTTAGGATTGTCTTGGATATGTGGGCTCTTTTTTGGTTCCACATTAAATTTAAAGTAGTTTTTTTCCAATTCTGTGAAGAAAGTCAATGGTAGCTTGATGGGAATAGCATTGGATCTATATATTACTTTGGCAGTATGGCCATTTTCATGATATTGATTCTTCCTATCCATGAACATGGAATATTTTTCCATTTGTTTGTGTCACTCTTCTTTCCTTGAGCAGAGGTTTGTAGTTCTCCTTGAAGAGGTTCTTCACATCCCTTGTAAATTGTATTCCTAGATATTTTATTGTCTTTGTAGCAACTGTGAATGGAAGTTCATTAATGAATTGGCTCTCATTTTGTCTGTTATTGTTGTATAGGAATGCTTGTGTTTTTTGCACATTGATTTTGTATCCTGAGACTTTGCTGAATTTACTTATCAGCTTAAGGAGTTTTTGGGCTGAGACGATGGGCTTTTCTAAATATACAATCATGACATCTGAAAACAGATGGGTGGTGGGTTTGTCATTAATAGCTCTTATTATTTGAGATACATTCCATCAATATTGAGAACTTTTGGCATGAAGGGGTGCTGAATTCTGTCAAATGCCTTTTCTGCATCTATTGAGATAATTATGTGGTTTTTGTCATTGGTTCTGTTTATGTGATGGATTACATCTATTGAATTGCATATGTTGAAACAGCCTTGCATCCCAGGGATGAAGTTGACTTGATCATACTTGGTAAGCTTTTTGATGTGCTGCTGGATTTGATTTGCCAGTACTTTATTGAGGATTTTCACATTGATTTTCATCAGGAACATTGGCCTGAAATTTTCTTTTTTTGTTGTGTCTCTGCCAGATTTTGGTATCAGGATGAGGCTGGCCTCATAAAATCTTTAGTGAGGATTTCCTGTTTTTCTATTGTTCGGAATAGTTTCCGAAGGAATCGTACCAGCTCCTCTTTGTACCTCTGGTAGAATTCAGCTGTGAATCCGTCTGGTCCTGGACATTTTTGTGGTTGGTAGGCTATTAATTACTGCCTCAATTTCAGAACTTGTTATGGGTCTATTCAAGGAGTTGACCTTTTCCTGGTTTAGTCTTGGGAGGGTGTATGTGTCCAGGAATTTATCCATTTCTTCTAGATGTTCTAGTTTATTTGCCTAGAGGTTTATAGTATTCTCTGATGGTAGTTTTTATTTCTGGGGGATTGGTGGTGATATACCCTTTATCATTTTTTATTGCATCTATTTGATTCTTCTCTCTTTTCTTCTTTATTTGTCTAGCTAGCAGTCTATATTGTTGATCTTTTCAAAATTCACCTGCTGGATTCATTGATTTTTGAAGTGTTTTTCATGTCTCTCTCTCCTTCAGTTTCTGCTCTTATCTTAGTTATTTCTTGTCTTCTGCTAGCTTTTGAACTTGTTTGCTCTTGCTTCTCTAGTTCTTTTAATTGTGATGTTAGGATATCGATTTTAGATCTTCCCTGTTTTCTCTTGTGGGCATCAGTGCTATAAATTTCCTTCTACACACTGCTTTAAATGTGTCCTAGAGATTCTGGTATGTTATGTCTTTGTTCTCTTTGGTTTCAAAGAACATCTTTATTTTTGCCTTCATTTCATTATTTACACAGTACTCATTCAGTAGCAGGTTGTTCAGTTTCAATGTAGTTGTGCAGTTTTGAGTGAGTTTCTTAATCCTGAATTCTAATTTGATTGCACTGTGGTCTGAGAGACTGTTTCTTATGATTTCCATTCTTTCACATTTGCTAAGGAGTGTTTTACTTCCAATTATGTGGTCAATTTTAGAATGACTGTGATGTGGTGCTGAGAATAATGTACATTCTGTTGATTTAGGGTGGAGATTTCTTTAGATGTCTATTAGGTCTGCTTGGTCCACAGCTGAGTTCAAGTCCTGGATATCTTTGTTAATTTTCTGTCTTGTTGATCTGTCTAGTGTTGACAGTGAGGTGTTAAAGTCTCCCACTATCATTGTGTGGGAGTCTAAGTCTCATTTTATGTCTCTAAGAACTTGCTTTATGAATCTGGGTGCTCCTGTATTGGGTGCATATATATTTAGGATAGTTAGCTCTTCTTGTTGAATTGATCCCTTTACCATTATGTGATGGCCTTCTTTGCCTCTTTTGATCTTTGTTGGTTTAAAGTCTGTTTCATCGGAGACTAGGATTGCAATCTCTGCTTTTTTTCCTTTCCATTTGCTTGGTAAATATTCCTCCATCCCTTTATTTTGAGCCTATGTTTGTCTTTACACATGAGATGGGTCTCCTGAATACAGCACACTGATGCATCTTGACTCTTTATCCAATTTCCCAGTCTGTGCCTTTTAATTGGGCATTTAGTCCATTTACATTTAAGGTTAATATAGTTATATGTGAATTTGATCCTGTCATTATGATGCTAGCTGGTTATTTGGCCTGTTACTTGATGCTGTTTCTTCATAGCACTGATGGTCTTTACAATTTGGCATGTTTTTGCAGTGGCTGGTACCAGTTGTTCCTTTTCATGTTTAGTGCTTCCTTCAGGAGCTCTTGTAAGGCAGGCCTGTTGGTGGTGAAATCTCTCAGCATTTGCTTGTATGTAAAGGATTTTACTTCTTCACTTATGAAGCTTAGTTTGGCTGAATATGAAATTCTGGGTTGAAAATTATTTTCTTTAAGAATGTCGAATATTGGTTCCTGCTCTCTTCTGGCTTGTAAGTTTTCTGCTGAGAGAGCCACTGTTAGTCTGATGGGCTTCCCTTTGTGGGTAACCTGAACTTTTTCTCTGGCTGCCCTTAACATTTTTTACTTCATGTCGACCTTGGTGAATCTGATGATTATGTGTCTTGGGGTTGCTCTTCTCGAGGAGTATCTTTTGGTGTTCTCTGTATTTCCTGAATTTGAATGTTGGCCTGCCTTGCTAGGTTGGGGAAATTCTTCTGGATAATATCCTGAAGAGTGTTTTCCAACTTGGTTCCATTCTCCCCATCACTTTCAGGTACACCAATCAAACATAGATTTGGTCTTTTCACATAGTCCCATATTTCTTGGAGGCTTTGTTCCTTTCTTTTCACTCTTTTTTCTCTAATCCTGTCTTCTCGCTTTGTTTCATTGAGTTGATCTTCAACCTCTGATATCCTTTCTTCCGCTTGATCGATTTGGCTATTGATACTTATGTATGCTTCATGAAGTCCTCTTGCTGTGTTTTAAAGCTCCATCAGGTCATTTATGTTCTCCTCTAAACTGGTTATTCTAGTTAGCAATTTTTCTAACATTTTTTCAAGGTTCTTAGCTGCCTTGCATTGGGTTAGAACATGCTCCTTTGGCTCGGAGGAGTTTGTTATTACCCATTTTCTTAAGCCTACTTCTGTCAGTTCGCCAAACTCATCCTCCATCCGGGTTTGTTCCCTTGCTGGCAAGGAGTTGTGATCCTTTGGAGGAGAAGAGACGTTCTTGTTTTTAGAGTTTTCAGCCTTTTTGGACTGGCTTCTCCCCATCTTCATTGATTTATCTACCTTTGGTCTTTGATGTTGGTGACTTTCGGATGGGGTCTCTAAGTGGACCTTCTTTTTGTTGATGTCACTACTATTCTTTTCTGTTTGTTTGTTTTCCTTCTAACAGTCAGGCCCCTCTTCTGCAGGTCTGCTGGAGTTTGCTGGAGGTCCACTCCAGACCCTGTTTGCCTGGGTATCAACAGCAGAGGGTGCAGAACAGCAAAGATTGCTGCCTGTTCCTTCCACTGGAAGCTGCGTCTCAGAGGGGCACCTGCCAGATGCCAGTGAGAGCTCTCCTGTATGAAGTGTCTGTCGGCCCCTACTGGGAGGCAACTCCCAGTCAGGATACATGGGGGTCAGGGACCCACTTGATGAGGCAGCCTGTCCCTTATCAGAGCTCGAACGCTGTGCTGGGAGATCTGCTGCTCTTTTAAGAGCTGTCCGGCAGGGGTCCTTAAGTCTACTGAAGCTGTGCCCATAGCCGCTCCTTCCCCCAGGTACTCTGTCCCAGTGAGATTGGGGTTTTATCTAGAAGTCCTTGACAGGGGCTGCCTTTTTTCAGAGATGCCCTGCCTAAAGAAGCAGTCTGTCCACAGCGGCCTTGCTGAGCTGAGGTGGGCGCTGTCCAGTTCGAATTTCCAGGCGGCTTTGTTTACACTGTGTGGGTAAAACTGTCTACTCAAGCCTCAGCAATGGCAGACACCTCTCCCCCGACCAAGCTCCAGCGTCTTGGGTTGACCTCATTCTGCTGTGCTAGCAGTGAGAATTTCAAGGCAGTGCATATTAGCTTGCTAGGCTCTGTGGGAGTGGGACCCGCTGAGCCAGGCACCGAAGGGAATCTCCTGGTTTGCCTGTTGCAAAGGCCATAGGAAAAGCTCAGTATCAGGGCCGAAGTGCACTGTTCCTCCCGGTACAGTCTCTCACAGATTCCCTTGGCTAGGAACAGGAAATTCCTGGACCCCTTGTGCTTCTTGGGTGAGGTGACACCCCACCATGCTTGGGCTTGCCCTCAGTGGGCCACCACCCACTCTCCAACCAGTCCCAAGGAGATGAACCGGGTACCTCAGTTGGAAAGGCAGAAGTCACCCACCTTCTGTATTGATCTTGCTGGAAGCTGCAGACTGGAGCTCTTCCTATTTGGCCATCTTGCCAGCAAATTGTGTTTCCTTTTTTTCTACATCCTCACCAACCCTTGTTACTTTTTTTTATTATTATTATTTTTGATGATAGAAATCCTAGAAAGTGTTAGGTAATATCTTATAGTGGTCTTAATTTGCATTTCTCTGATGATTAGCAAGGCTGAGCCCTTTCTCATATACCTCTTGGCCATTCGTAAGTCTTCTTTTGAGAAATGTCTATTTAGAGGTTATTTACTCGTTTTTTAAAATTGGGTTATTTGTTTCTTTGTTATATCTTTTATATCTCAAATATCTGTTATATCTAAAATATCTGTTAATCTGTTATATCTAAAATATCTGTTATATCTGTTATATCTTTTATACTGTTATATCTCAAACAGTTATGTTTGAGTGCCTCACATATTTTAAATATTAACTCCTTATCATATGCATTTTTGGCAAATATTTTCTTGCATTCTGTGGGTTGTCTCTTTACTCTGTTGATTGCTTCCTTAGCTGTGCAGAAGTTGTTGGTTGGTTATTTTTTCAGTTTGATGAAATCTCTCTTGTCCATTCTTGCTTTTGTCATTTATACATTAGGGGTCCTATCCAAAAACTCAGTGCCCAGACCGAACACAAGCTTTCCCCTTGTGTTCTCCTAGTAGTTTCATAGGTTCATAAGGATTTAATCCATTTTGAGTTGTTATTTTGAATATGGTATGAGATGAGTCTATATTTTTGGGGGGCATGTGGATATCTAGTTTCCCAACACCACTTATTAAAGAGACTGTTCTTTCCCCTATTGTGTGTTCTTGTCACCTTCATTAAAAATCCATTAGCTATATATTCTTGGATTTATTCCTGGGCTCTCTATTCTGTTTCATTGGTCTCTGGGTCCATTTTTATGCCAGTATCATGCTGTCTTGGTTATCATGGCTTTGTAGTATATGCTGAAGTTGAGTACTGTGCTGGCTCCAGCTTTGTTCTCTTTGCTCAAAATTTATTTGGATATTAAGGGCTATTGAGGTTCCACATGAATTTTAGGATTTTCTTCTATTTCTGTGAAGAATATCATTGACATTTTGATAGGTATTGCATGGAATCTGTAGATCTCTTTGGGTACTATAGACATTTTAACAATATTAATTATTCCAATCAATAAATAAGAAATACATTTTCATTTATTTGTGTTTCTTCCATTTCTTTTAACAATGTTTTATAGTTTTAGAGTAGCGATCTTTTACCTCCTTAGTTTAATTTTTTCCTAAGTTTTTTACTTTTTGTAGCTATTGTAAATGGCATTGTTTTCTTGATTTCTTTTTTATGTTACATTTTTTCTCTATTTTTTGAGACAGGGTCTCTGTCTGTCACTCAGGCTGGAGTGCAGTGACACAGTCATAGCTCACTTCAGCTTTGATCTCTCAGGTTCAAGTGATCTTTTCACCTCAGCCTCCTAAGTATTTTGGACTACAAGCACACACTACCATGCCAAAATAATTTTTTTACAAATTTTTAGTAGAGATGAGGTCTTGCTATGTTGACCAGGCTGGTCTCAAATTCTTCAGCTTAAGTGATCCTCCTGCCTTGGCCTCCCAATGTGCTGGGATAATAGGTATGAGCCACCATACCAATCCTTCATTTCTTTTTTAGATAATTTTTTTGTTGGTGTATAGAAATGTTACTCATTTTTGTACTGTGTATCCTGCAAATTTACTAAATTTTCAAATAAGTTTTTACAATTTTTTGATATAGTCTTTAGGGTTTTCTATGTATAATACCATGTTGTCTGCAAACAGGAACAATTTAACTTCTTTCTTTCCAATTTAGATGCCTTTTATTACTTTCTCTTTCCTAATTGCTCTAGCTAGCACTTCCACTATTATATTGAATAGAAGTGGCAAGAGTGGGCATTCTTGTCTAGCTCCAGATCTTAGCAAAAAAGCTTTCAAATTTCTCCATTGTCATATATGACCTTTACTATGTTTAGGAACATTTCTTCCCTACATAATGTGTTGAGAGTTTTTATTATAAAGAATGTTAAATTTTGTCAAATTTTATTCTGCATTTATTGAAATGATTATGTGCTATTGTTTTTTTTTCTTTAGTCTGTTAATGTGATGTATCACATTTATTGATTTACGTGTTTTAACTATCCTTGCATCTCTGGAATGAATCCCACTTGTTCATGATAAATGATCTTTTTAATGTGCTGCTGAATTTCGTTTGTTCATATTTTGCTGAGGATCTTTTTGTTTATCAGGGATTTTGGCCTGTAGCTTTCTTTTTCTGTTGTATCCTTATCTTGTTTTAATATAAGGATAATGATGTCCTCATAAAATGAGTTTGGTAGTATTCCCTCCTCTTCAATTTCTGGAAGTTTGAGGAAAATTGGTTTTAGTTTTTCTTTAAATGTTTGGTAGAGTTCAGCAATGAAGCTATCAGGTCCTGGACTATTATTAATTTAAACTTCTTACTCATTATTGGTTTGTTAGGATATTCTATTTCTTCACAATTTAGCCTTGATAGATTGTATGTATCCAGGAATTTATCCATTTCTTCTAGGTTATCCAATTTTTTGCATGTAATTGTTTATAATAGTCAATTATGATCATTAGTATTCCTGTCGTATCAGTTGTAGTGTCTACTTTTTCATTTTTCATTTTATATATTTAAATCTTCTCTATTTTTTAGTCTAGCTAAAAGATTGTCAGTTTTATTTGTTTTTTTAAGAAACTCTTTTTAGTTGATCTTTTCCGTGTTTTTCTAGTCTCTATTATTTCTTCTTGGATCTTTATTATTTCTTTCCTTTCACTAACTGTGGGCTTATTTTTTTCTTATTTCAAAAGTTCTTTTAGGCGAAATGTCAGGTTATTCCTCTGAGGTAGATCTTTTTGATAAAGCCATTTATTGCTAGAAACTTCCCGCTCAGAGCTGCTTTTGCTGTATTCCATTAAGTTTTGGTTTGTTGTGTTTCTATATTTCTTTGTCTCCAGATTTTTAAAATTTCCTTTTAAATTTCATCATTGACCTATTTGTTTTTTAGAAGCATGATATTTAATTTTCATGTATTTGTGAATTTTCGCATGTTCCTCCTGTTACTTATTGTTTTATATTATCGTGGCCAAAAGTATACTTGATATAATTAAATTTTCTTAATATTGTTTATATCTGCTTTGTGGCCTAAATTGTGATCAGTCTATCCCAGAAAATGTTTTATGTGCAGTTGAGAAGAATGTGTATTCTGCAGCTGTTGGATGGAATTCTGTATATGTCTGTTAGGTCCATTTGATCTACAATGTAATTTAATTTTGATTTTTATTGACTTTTTTGTCTGGATGATCTGTTCATTGCTGAAAGTGAAGTATTAACACCCCCTACTATTATTGTATCACAGTCTACTCTCTCTTTAGTTTTTAATATTTGTTTTATATACTTAGGTGCTTCAATGTTGGGTGGATATATATTTACAATCATTATATTCTCATTGTTGATATAACTTTCAATATATAATAACCTTTTTTCTCTTTTTGGAGTTTTGAACTCTATTTCATCTTGAATGAATATAGCTATATAGCTATTCCTTGCTTTTTTTTTTTTGGTTTTCATTATCACATAATATCATTTTTTATTCCTTTAATTTCAGTCTATGTATGTCCTTAAAGCTAAAGTGAGTCTCTTGTAGGCTGCAAATATTTGGGTCTTGTTTTTGTTTTTGTTTATTTAAAATCTATTAAGTCACACTATATCTTTTGATTGGAGAATTGAATCTGTTTGCATTATAGGTGATTATCAATAGGTTAAAAACTTACTATTGCCATTTTGTTAACTTCTTTCAAATAGTTTTGTAGAACCTTTCTCTATTGTTGTCTTATTTTGTGGCTTCGTTAGTGGTATATTTTGATTCCTTGCTTTTTTAGTTTCTGTGCATCTACTATGGTTGTGATTATGTTGAGGCTTACAAAATATATCTAATATTTATAACAGGCTATTTTAAGCTGAGAATGATATAATTCAGATTACAAAAAAACAAAACAAACAACAAAAAAAAACCTCTACACTACTCCTCCCTCCATATTTTGAAACTTTGATGACACAATTTACATCTTTTTATATTGCATGTCTCTTAAGTTATTTTAGCTATTATTTATATTATTTTTGACTTTTAACCTTTCTATTAAGGATGTAGTGATTTATACTTCATCATTACAGTATTATGGTATTCTGAATTTGATTATGTACATACATTTTGGGCAACTTCTTCTATTTTTTTTCTTTAACTGGTATCAATCATTTCAAGCTGCTGCAATGTTAAACAATTGCCACTTAACTGTTTTTGGCAAACATCCTGGGGATAGAGTTTTTGCCACTGAGTAAGCTCTGAATCAGGTTGAATAACAATAAGCCCTATGAATGGGGTCATCCTCAGTTTGCTGTGGATGAAGTTTTTGAGGGCCTATAAACTTTAGTGGCTTCTAAGTCACAAGGTTTTACAAGCGCCACAGTTGCAAGTGTGCTGTTTTTCAAGAGTACTGTGGACCTGGGGAGTGAGATGAGAATAGGGAAATTTAAATGCCACAAAGCTCAATGTTTTTACCAAGATTCAGAAGCATTTCTTGAAGAAATACTGCTTAAATTGTTGCAAGTCTTTAATTTAATTTCCATGCTTTTAAAAAAGACAATGTTGTCAAATGTTTATTTTCTTTTTGCTTTTATGGAGGAATGGATTTTCAAAGGTCTTTACCACTACAGAAGAGGCATATATCAAAAATTTGAAACTTAGATTAAAATAAACAATTTTTATAAAAAGAACACTTAGCAAAACTGTCTCCAGATGACTTGAGAAACATCTATAATGTTATATTTTTAGGAAATTTAGATAGTGGTTAGTAATGTTTCCATGAAGAATATACAGGTGCAGTGGCTTCACTGGTGAATTGTTATAAACATCCAGCTTAAAAAAAATTAGGAAAAGAGGAATTCCAAGGTTATGCAAATCTTTTAGAATAGAAAAGCAGGATTACTCACATAGTTTTATGAAGTTACCATAAAACATATAGTTACACCTGGCAGAGACAACACTGAGAGAAAAATTAAGTCTAGTCTTGCAATTCAACATACATGCAAGAATCCTAAACTATTCCAGGTAATAGAAATTGATGTCAAATTAATTGTGATTAATTTGATGAGAAATTTAATAAGAAAAACTTTCCATAATAAGTGTTGAAAATAAAACATATATATATATAATTATTTTCACATATGCATTGAAAAGCCACTTAATAAAATTTAACATCCATTCAAGATTAAAAAAAACTCGTGGCAAACTAATATAGGGGACTTCTTTATTCTGTTAAAGCTTATCTGCAATAAAACCTGCAGCAAGCATTATTTTTGATATGCTTTAGAAATATTTTCCTAGAGATATTAAACAAGGCAAAGTTTCTCTTGATGCCTACTGGCATTTTATTAAATGGCATGGCCAATATATGAGGCTAGAAAAGTTAATATAATGTATATGGATTGGAAAAGAAAGAATACAATCTGTCATTATTTGGAGATTATATGATTGTGTACATAGAAAACAGCTAATAAGTCATTAAAACTAAGAAGAACTTAAAAATCAATACAGAACTTATTTGTAGTTCCATATGTCTCAGCAACAATAACAGCTACAAAACCCTCAAAATTTCATTAGCATAAAACTACTATTTACCTAAAAATATATCTAACACCAGATTTTCAAGCTCTGTACAGGGAAAAATGTAAACCTTTATTGGGAGTAATTTAAAATGTGTGTCAATAAATGGATATATTGATGTGCTATAGACTTTATGTTATATATATGTTATATAATATGTGTTATATATTATGTTTTATATATATATATATATATAATCTTTACCCCAACTGATGTACACAGTACGATGTCAACTGATATCTGATGATTTGTGCATGTGAAAATTCACAAGTTGGACTCTTAAATCTGTAGGAAAATGCAAATGTCAAGAATATTCAGGATATTCCTAAAGTATTCCCAGAGAAGTATAAGAAAAATGGGACGACTCGCTTCACTGGAAAACAAGAAATTCTATTGTCTATGGAAAATATAGTTAATATTTTGGCTTATGGATTGACAATTCAATAAAACAGAGAAGATATCTCAGAAACAGACCTACACACTTTGGATACTTGCATACAAGAGAGATTTTGTAGATCCATGGGAAAAGGACATCTGTTTCAATATATGGTGCTGGGATAATTAGATATCATACAGAAGAAAATAGAATAGACATACAAAAATAAGAAAAAAAACAAATCTATAACATTTGCAAATATATTTACAAAAGAGGAGCCAAATAAACTTTGCAGAAATAAAAGTTTAATCCCGTTAGTCATGACTAAAATATAGTTCAAGATCACAATGACTTAAAATTGTGAACATTAAAGAAAGGTAGCATGTAACATTCTGACAAAACCAACTGGTGACAAGTATGTGGAGCAACAGAAATTCTAATATGCTGTTATTCAGAATCTACATTTTATAACCAACTGCCATTGTCTAGTAAAAAACAAAACAAAACTTGATCCAGAATTCTGCTAAGTGCACTCATAAATTCTCCAGAATACCTGGCCCCAAAATGCACATAACTACACTACTTGTAAGACCTCTGAATTAGAAATAAGTCAAAGTTTCATCAACATTACATGGCAACATGGTGGAGTAATCATTCAGTAGGATAGTATAGGAAATGAATAAACAGCAATGCATTAACATTGTTGCATTTTACAAGCATAATGTCAAGTTTAAAAGAAATGTGTCAGAAATGACATATACTAAAATTTTCAATTTATATACAGTTTTTGGTAAAACTGGCCTGGTGCGGTGGCTCACACCTGTAATCCCAGCACTTTGGGAGGCCGAGGCAGGTGGATCACCTGAGGTTAGGATTTTGAGACCAGCCTGACCAATATGATGAAACCTCATCTCTACTAAAAATACAAAAATTAGCTAGGTGTGGTTGCTTGCACCTGTAATCCCAGCTACTTGGGAGGCTGAGACAGGAGAATCACTTGAACCCTGGAGGCAGAGGTTGCAGTGAGCCGAGATTGCGCCATTGCACTCCAGCCTGGGCAACGAGCGAAACTCCATCCCTAAATAAATAAATCAAACAAATTTTTAAAAAGTTGGCAAAATTTATGGCTTAAGAAAACAGTTATCATGATAAAACTGTTTGAAATGTTAGTAATAATTATAGCATGGGATAGTGGTTACCTGTAGGAAGGGCTGGAGGTGGTTGTGAAAAGGAAGGGACACAAAGAGGGTCTGGGGATAGCTTCCAATGTTTTACTTATGACGAATTGGGTGGTTGCATGGAAGGTCACTTAATGAGTGTTTGTTAATCTGTACATAGATATTTTATGCAAGTACATTTTCTCTGTATATGTTGCATTTCTCAATAAAGTTGTTAAAAATGAAGCATAAAATAAGTTTGAAAAATTAGCTGATTCTTGCAATCAAGCTATAATAATATGAAAGTGTTTATAATCTTACTTCATGAAGGAAAAGCATGATGTGTAGTTACAGTAGTTCATTCAAGACACTTAAAGAATAATAAAATATATATGCTTTGGAATAAGTTTTATTTCCACTATTTTCTATATTGGTAGCTGCTCCCTGATTCTGTGTCATCTTCTGTGCTCTTTTCCCTGCACTTTGGATTCAGAAATCCTAGCTTGCTCCACTTTGCTGGTCTTTGGCTTCCCAGCTTTTTTCACCTGTAGAGGGCGATTTCAAACTTCATCACTTTCCACTCTCTAATCAACCTCTGTCATTTTTTTTTTCTGCTTTCAAGCATTTCCAGTGATCCTTGAAGTGCTTTTCTTTGGCTTTTTTACCCTCTCCACTTATTGTTCTCATTTTGCTTTCTTTTCAATTCCAAATACTTGGAGTGTATATTCTTTTCCTGCTATTTCCATTTAGTTTGTCCTGGGCTCATGCTAAATTGGTTTTGTCTGAGGCCACACATGTGATAGTGTCCAGTGACCTCTTCAAATGCATTTCCCATTCCTCTTTTCTTCCAAACTGCATTCATGTTTGTACTGGAAACAGCACAGCTAGTCATCCTCCCATTTTCAGCCTTTCTCTGCAGGTTCAGTATTGATTTGACGTTAATTTTGACCTATTTTTGTAATTTCTTTAGTAACTCTTCCTCTATACTTTCTAATTAAAATGAGAAACCCACCAGTGCTCTATCTTTAAATATCAGCTTTCTTCATTATACTTACTCTCTTAATAAATTTACCTTTGGATTTTATCGGTTGTGTATAATTGATCTATGTATTACCTTTTCTCCATTAAATTTGTAGATAACATATTCTTCTTGTACATCTGCAAGAAAAATATTTTGCATTTGGTATTTGCTTCTTTTATACTCTATACAGAAGCAGTCACTGAATTTTCCACTTCTTATTTTATGGCAGTAAAACTGATTAAAAGCTATGAAATGGCTAAGTGGGGTTGTATCAATCAGGGTTAAAAATAATATTCTTAAATTAGCCAGAGAGTAAACGATGTGCTGCAGCAACCAAAAAACTACAAATCTCAGTACCTTATAATAACAAAGGCTTAATTCTTGCCCACATACTACGTATTCATAATGGATTGGCTTACGGCTTGCTCCATGTTGTCTTTAGTCCAGAACTAATTTGACAGAAAAAAAATCTCTGGAATATTAATATTCTTAGAACACGGAAAGAAAAATAACACGATGAACACTGTGCTGATTTTCTTTTTTTTTTTTTTTTTTTCCGAGACGGAGTCTCGCTCTGTCGCCCAGGCTGGAGTGCAGTGGCGCATTCTCGGCTCACTGCAAGCTCCACCTCGCGGGTTCACGCCATTCTCCTGCCTCAGCCTCTCCGAGTAGCTGGGACTACAGGCGCCCGCCACCACGCCCGGCTAATTTTTTGTATTTTTAGTAGAGACAGGGTTTCACCGTGGTCTCGATCTCCTGACCTCGTGATCCGCCCGCCTCGGCCTCCCAAAGTGCTGGGATTACAAGCTTGAGCCACCGCGCCCGGCCTGTGCTGATTTTCAAAGCAACATTTCTGAAAGGAATTTTACCCTCAGTCACTTTTTATTGGCCAGAGCAAGTCACATTGACTTCTATGAACCAAGGAGTTAATTCAAATTAATATAACAAAGTAATCTAAAATAAAAATAACTTAGAGAAAAGAGGACTTGTCCACTATATTAGTCCGTTTTCACAATGTATTAGCCCACAACTGTATTACTCACAGTTCCAGCCACGCGGAACTGTGGGTAAACTAAAGCTCTTTCCCAAGGAAAAAGGTTTCCCAAGGAAAGAGGTTTAGTTTACCCACAGTTCCTCGTGGCTTCCGAGGCCTCAGGAAACTTACAATCATGGAGGAAGGCAAAGGGGAAGCAAGCTTGGATATTTTCACATGGTGGCAAGAGAGAAAAGTGAGGAGACAAGGGTGAAGAGCCCCTTATAAAACCATCAGATCTCAGGGGAATTCACTCACTATCATGAGACCAGAATGAGGGAAACAGCCCCCGTGATCCAATCACCTACTACCAGGTCTCTCCCTAGACACTTGGGGATTATGGGGATTACAATACAAGATGATATTTCGGTGGGGACATAAAGCCTAACCATATTACCCACATAAGAGTTTCAAGCTAAGCAATCCATGTATGTGAGATAGCACTGTTACCTATGATTAATTAGGTTCCAGGTTGATTCCATTTGTTGCCCAACAAAAGCATTGCCATCATATGCATGACTGAAGCTGAATCACTACACCCAAACGGTGAAAAGAGGAGAGTGAACTTGGACAAACACATTCTTATGACCCAGTTCTGTATATCATCCATTTTCTATCTATTCACATTTCATTGGTATGAAAGTAGTCACAAAATTATCATGACAAATATTGAGATTGTGATTCAGGTTGCATTGTCTCTATACATATATCTTGGTAGAGATGATGAATTTGTAATATTGGTCTTCTCAGCCATCAATATAGCATATCTCTCCATTTATGTATCTATATTTCAAACCACACTTAATAATGTTTGGCTACGCCTAACTGCCACGGATGCTGAGAAGTGCCACTTCCCTGTCTTGGAAGAAGAGAATAAATGTTTAGGGCATTATTGATTATTTAATAATGAAATCAGGACACATTGAAAGTAAGCTTTATTTCACTGGAATGTATAATTTCAGGACCCATACTTTCTTATATTGAGTTTTCAACATCATGTAACAAGGAACGTGAGTGTTTTAAAGTGCATATAAACTTAAGACATCATATCTAACTCATCATTTTAATTTCTATATCCAGAAACTCTTTTCATTAAATATAATAAATTCTTCAGTATATATACCTTTACCATTTTTTAAAAATTTGTTTATTTTTCTAAGTAAAAAGTAAAATAAACATATATTTAATTATGTTCACTCTTTTCCAAATTGTGTACATTGTTTCAACAGTTTGATAAAATAATTTATAATAAAAATATTGAATTTCATTAAAACCGAATACTAAATATAATTACATCACTGTCTTTTTTACTTTTTTAAAAAAGAAGAATTTCAAATTTCTAAGTAGCTATAATGACTTAAAATGCTGTTTTTCCCTTTGCTGTTTTTGCTAATTTCCTCATTATTTTCACAATTTTTAAAACTCTTATACTTTATATTTTATATCCTAATTTCCTGTACACTTGAAATAACTGCTTCTTTTGGGATCCCAATGCTCCTTTCATCCTTACCATTAAATATAATCTAAGTTACCTTATTAATCTTTAAGATATCTCAATGTTATTATTAAAATATGTTTATTATTTTTTCTTAGAGCCTTTTAAGCAAAAGCTTTGAGATTTTATTGGAGTTAATTTTTCATTTTATCTACACCTACTAATCTAGAAATTTCAGGGTGTTTTTCTAAATTACCATATAAATTCACAGTATAAACTACTAATTTTTTTAGCTTGGTCCTATCACTAAAAATAAAAGATGTAACAATCAATTAATAAAATGAAACCACTTAACCTTCCACCACATATTTCTTTATTATTAGTGACAAATGTTCCAGAAAGTAAATATTTCGATCCAGACATTAGTATAGCCTATTGACAGTTTCAGAGAATGCAGTGTTGCCTATGTAATAATATTGTAAGCTAGAATACAAATTCAGCATAAACAAGTTTAGACTTTATCACAAATGTACTTAGCTACATATTAATTCCAAAAGCCACACTTCTACCCATGGCTCTGTAAAAGATGAAAATGAAAGAAAATAATATCTGAAACCTTTTGTCTCCGATATACTCATTTATCCAGGAAAAAACTTGCAAAGTGATAACATTAAGGCAGTTTTCCTATATTTAACAAGAAATAAAAGGTCAATTGAAAGTAATAAACCTTTGTGATTTTCTAATCTAATTGCCATCAATGCACAAATTATTCCAAAAGAGAAAATGATTTAATAAGGGTTTACATTTGGCTTAGAAGAGACAAAGGACCTTGTCAAGAAATGTTGGAACTGTTCTCATGATGGATATTTTTGAGAGTACTCTCATTATGTAAACCAATATAAATGTACTGTTGCTCTGTAGACGCATGTAAATGCTAGAAAGTTCAGATTCACAGATGCTATCTTCCCTGAGAAAAGCAGTTCATTTCAGGAGTAATTAATAACTTTTTGACCTCTATAGGAGGCTTGAAAAAAATCGGATAAAACGGAGATTATAAAGAGCAATAGAAGATATACTATTATCTGTTGGACCCCATTTTTTATTAGATCAAATATATAAGGAAGCCTGACTTCAAATAAATATATTAAACATTGAATGCTAACATACTAACAGGATACAAATGGTCAGTAATTACTTTCTCCCCCCTCAATCCTCTTTAGGTGAATTTCTTGAGAAATATTAAAAGGATCTTACTAATTCTGAAGTAAGCTAGTAATATGGCATGACTGAGGCCTTATCTCATGTGAATTGAAAATATGTGTCATATTTTAAGTAAATAGTAATATTTAGAAAAAAACCTTTCTATTGAAAATGAGTTTAAATGTTGGTGGCAAAGATACTAAGAATCAAGCATAGATACCAATGACATTTTCACTTAAAGGTAGTAAAATTTTATAATCATTTTAATTATGTTTTTAGCACCACTGATGAGCAATTTGGCTTATTTCTGGGACACTCTGGAGGAAAACTATGGAACAATGACAAAAATTAAAACATATTTCCACCCCATGGTATATGATTTTACAGGATTTTACAGTTAATTCACAGTTTGTCTCCCTATCTAAACCATTTCTTGTCCCTTTTAGAGAAATAGATTTTCTATTCAACTGTTACAGTGCCATATCAATGTCATGCTCATCATGTGAGTATTTCATGTTCTCTTTCTTGTTTGAATCAATGGATCAGTGGCCTCTGACTTTTGAACCAAGTCCAGACTGACCCAAACTCCAAAATATAATCAGCAGTTTATTTTGAAGATGTCAAGAATAGTACACAAAATAGACATTGGAATTAACCTTATTATTTTCTATAATAGATGACCCAATATATCATCCATATATGATCAGATTTGTTTCTATGTAATTTATTTGTTTTAGGAGATTTGGGGGAGAGGGTTTAGATTCCTTAGAATTTTCCACATAATTAAACTGTCATGTCAGTTGCTAATAAAGGCTGTTTCATTTTTCAGAGTATAAAGCCTTAATGTCTGATTTTCATTATCCTCTATCTCCATAATTCCCAATAGAAAAAAAATGAAGGGTTTGAGATTAAGTTGTTCCAGACTCCTATTAGAGTCACAATTTTGAGGTTGTTGATCCTCTCTATTGTATTTCCTATTATATTATCTTGTATTTCATTCACTTATGTTCTTACATTTCTTTTTCTATCCTTTGATATTCCTTTAGGTTTACTATTATTTTTTAAATTTCTTCAGATAGTTAAGTGGTCCATCAATTTCTAATGGTTTTCTTCTCTAATATAATTATTCTCTGATCTTTGGGATTGATATAGTTGTATTATTTTCCTAGTATAGTTCCCCAGGAAATTAGGTGCATCTTTTATTTCTCTTTTTAGCTTTGTTTTCCTCTCTCAGTTTATGTTGTTACCATTCTCTGTATGTCTTCACTGGGTTTCAGGCAAAGATAGTATCATTTGCAAGTCAAAAAAATGTATATATCACAGAACATTTGTTAGACTTAGAATAGTTCTGTAAGGGTTAACCTGACAGAGGTTAGGCAGAGATTAGTGAGAAAGGAAGGTGAAGAGACTGTCAGAAACCAGACTATGAAAAGTCTTAGGTGTCATACTTTGGGTCAGATAATGTAACAATGGAAAATAAAATTATTTAGCAGTGGAAAGGCAATGAAGGATTCTAGGTACTCAAAATCTTATTTGCATCATTTAGAAACATCAGCTCAGCAGCTCGAGTTTAGAGTGGAAGGGAACGGGTGGAAACAACAACCAAAAAGAGAAGTTTACAGCAATCAAAGGGAGGGATTGTCAAGAAGTGAACTGTGGCTGTGAGGATAAAGGAAAACAGATTTGATAGGATGAGTGAGTTATATAAAAAATTTTGAGTAGAAGTTGGTGAATTTGAAACTATCAAATTCGAATTTGTATTTAATCAATCACATGAAGAATTTTTGACAAGTGGAAGCAAAATAACTAAAAATGTAATACATAAAATGAAAAGCCTACTTTACATTAAAAAGTAACTAAGACAGTAAAAGTAATTTTTAGAATGTTGAAAATAATGTCATTCAGAACAAGGTGAAACACACTGTAACTTTTAAAATCAGAAAACTCTAAGTTTTATATATTACAAAGTCGATCATCAACCAAAGGTCATTTCTTTATTTCTACTGTACTTCTGATTCTGTGGCCATGGTGTTAAAAGTATTAATTTTTATACATCAGTCCTCTTCAGTATTTTTTCTTTTGAGATGGAGTCTCATTCTGTTGACCAGGGTAGAGTGCAGTGGCACAATCTCGGCTCACTGCAACCTCCACCTCCCGGGTTCAAGCAATTCTCCTGTCTCAGCCTCCCGAGTAGCTGGTACTACAGGCGCCCGTCACCACACCCGGCTAATTTTTGTATTTTTAGTAGAGATGGAGTTTCAACTTGTTGGTCAGGCTGGTCTTGAACTCCTGACCTCAGGTGATCCACCCTCCTCGGCTTCCCAAAGTGCTGGGATTACAGGCGTGAGCCACTGTGCCCGGCCCCTCCTCTATTTTTTAGTGCCAAATATGTTCAGTCTTCCAAGCAACTGGCCTTGCAGTTGTTTTTCACATCAGTCATGCTGAATATTCATGTTTGATTTGTCTTATGCCATGCTAATAATTTCTAATTAATTTACTTTTTATATAGGTTAATGCATTTACAGAGTTCAGTATCTAAATGTAGGTTCCACACCCACTGTATGGCAGCTTTATTTTCTAAACGGTCTTCTCACTAGAAAACAACTAGATCTTAGGAAAAATACGTATTTTTTATTTTATTCCTAAACTTTCAGAAAATAAAAGACTACTCCAGCGTCCTTTCCCCCACAATGTAACTAAAACTGGAACTCAAGAGCTGTAAGCAGTGAGCAGTGAGAAACTGGTAGATGGGGGTATACTTTGGGCAAAGTCAATGGTAGTATTGCTATTGGGAGGCTATGCCCTGGGACTGTGGCATGGTAGGGAAATTTAACTTGATACTCCTTCCTTAACCAAGATTAAAAAGATGGGGAGGTAAATCAAACAAAGATCCACATGAAAGGAAAATATCACCTATTGTGTCCTTTAATACATAACATTTTTTAATTGAATAAATAAAAATGATTTTGGGGTGCAAATCTATGTCTCGTTTTTAATACCATTAAAATATCTGAAAGAAAAATATACACTGGATTATAGATCTTATTGATAGGCAATCTTTATTCCAGTAACTTCTTTTGATTACTATTTTTTACTTTTTATTTATTTATTTATTTATTTTGAGAGGGAGTCGCGCTGTGTCGCCCAGGCTGGAGTGCAGTGGCGTGATCTAGACTCACTGCAAGCTCCACCTCTTGCCGGGTTCACGCCATTTTCCTGCCCCAGCATCCTGAGTAGCTGGGACTACAGGCGCCTGCCACCACGCCCGGCTAATTTTGTTTTTGTATTTTTAGTAGAGACAGGGTTTCACCGTGTTAGCCAGGATGGTCTGGATCTCCTGACCTCGTGATCCACCCGCCCTGGCCTCCCAAAGTGCTGGGATTATGGGCGTGAGCCACCACGCCCAGCCTGATTACTAATTTTTAAGGTTTTTCTTCCTGTTCTGGAAATGAAATATGAGAGAATCACATTTTCCTCTGAGTAAAAAAAGCAATTTCAACTACTGTCTCTTCATCAATTCTAAATAGCAAAACAGTAAGTATAATGTTGAGTACCATTAAATCTCTACTCTTCCTTTAAAAAAAAGTACAGATTTAGACATATGTGATGTACGTGTGTGCATGTATGTGTGTGTATGCATACCACTCATACATACTCAGCCATGAAAAAGCAATCATGTCTTTTGCAGCAATATAGATGAAACTGGAGGCCAATATCTTAAGTGAAATAACTGAAACAGAAAGTCAAATACTGCGTGTTCTCACACGTGGGCCATTAAATAATGTGTACACATGGATATAGATATCCCATATATAAAACATATATATGTGTGTGTGTATATGTATATCACATATATATGTGTGTATATATATATTTATATCACATATATATGTGATATAATATATATATGTATATACATATATATCTCGTGTGTGTGTATACCTGGATTTTAAAATGTTATGCATATTTATATATGTGTGTGTATATATATATGTGTATATATATATATCACATTTTCTTTATCCAATCCTCCATTGATGGACACTTAGGTTGAGCCCATATCTTTGCTATTATGAGTAATTCTGTAATAAACCTACAAGTGCAGGGATCTTTTATACACAATGATTTATTTTCCTTTAGATAGATACCCAGTAGGGGGATTGCTGGATTGAACAGTAGTTCTATTTTTGTTCTTTGAGAAATCTCTGTACTGTTTTCTATAGAGTTGGTACTAATTTATGTTCCTACCAAGTGGACAAATGTTCCCTTTTCTGCACATTCTTGACAACATCTGTTGTTTTTTGACTTTTTAAAAATAGCCATGGTGTGAGATGGTATCTTGTTATGGTTTTAATTTGCATTTCTTTGGCATTATTAATATTGAGCACTTTTTGATATGCTTGTTGGCCATTTTGTGTCTTATTTTGAAAAATATTTGTTCATGTCCTTTGACTTTTAGTGGAGTTCTTTATTGTTCTTTATGTTCTTGTTGTTGAGTCGTTTGACTTTTTTATAGATCCTGGATATTAGTCCCTTGTCAGATGCATAGTTTGCAAATATTTTCTCCCATTCTGCAGGTTGTTTGTTTACTCTGTTATTTCTTTTGCTGTGAAGAAGCTTTTTAGTTTAATCAAGCTCTGTTTGTGTATTTTTGTTTTAGTTACATTTGCTTTTGAGGTCTTAGTAGTCGTGATCTCTTTGCCTAGGCCAATGTGCAGAAAAGTTTTTCTTAGGTTTTATTCTAGTATTTTTATAGCTTCAGGTCTTATGTTTAGATATTTAATCCATCTTGAGGTAGTTTTTTTATATGGCAACAGATGAAGGTCCAGTATTATTGTTCTGCATGTGGCAATCTAATTTTCCCAGTACCATTTATTGAATAAGGTGTCCTTTCCTCAGTGTAGGTTTTGGTTGACTTTGTCAAAGATGAGTTGGCTGCAGGTATGTGGCTTTACTTCTGGGTTCCCTATTCTATTCAATTGAACTATGCATTTATTTTTATACCAGTATCATGCTGTTTTGCCTCTTTCTTTTCGAGATTTTAGTTGTTCTTCATTTAACATGTCAGACTGGAAAAAAGTACTGCACAGAACCAGCTCTTTATTCATCCTGTCACACTATCAATCTATTCTTTGGTTTACAGTTTTACCCAACAAAGTAAGATAAATTATTCTGAAAATACACAATTTACAGACATTAACAATTTGATTGCTTTGAATTACTTAATCAAAATTCTCCAGACGATTCATTATCCATAAAGGAATACTTTCACTATCCTCAGCATTATTTTGTAGAATTTTTGCTTTAAATATAAACTGACAAACTGCTTTGTAGTTTCAAATGTTCTGGAATTGTGTGAATTGGGAAAGTGTAGGTGTACATGTGAAATTATAATGGTGTCATATAACATGCACACTTTCAACTTTTTAGTTATTTTTCATAAAATATGAATGTTTATCCCATGGCTGTTTAGTTTGACCAAAATCATCCTTCTATCTAAACCACAAATAAACACATTTCTACCAACCATTTTAAATTATTTTTTAACTTGCCATATTTTTTTCTATAAATATGCGAGCTTAAGAAATACCATGAAATCGTAGTACTAGATTTCTTTGTTAGATAATATAAAACAGATCTTGACCTTTTCATGGCAAAATTTATATCATATAATTTTACACCTCTTGTGCCTGAATAACAATACATTATTAAAGAGTTTTTAATGAATGAATGGATAAATGAATAAATGTTTCAACAGAAGGCCTGAGATTATTGAATTAATTTTATCAACATGTATTTATTTAAAGCTATCATCTTGCCCTTATTACTAAGTAATAGTACGGAGTAAATACAGACTTACTTAATGGCTAATTGGAAAGAACTTATAGTATGTAGATATATGTTCATTTGTTTCACATTTTATTATTTTAAATACCCATAAATTGAAATTAGGAAAACTAACATCGTTTTATTTTTATACAGCCTTCATAATGATGAATGAATTTTAAATAATACATCATCTATTTATTTACATATGGATTGCAAAAATATATTAATGAACATATCTTAGTTTTTTAAGAAAAAAATTCGTGGCCGGGTGCGGTGGCTCACGCTTGTAATCCCAGCACTTTGGGAGGCCGAGGCGGGCGGATCACGAGGTCAGGAGATCGAGATCACGGTGAAACCCCGTCTCTACTAAAAATACAAAAAATTAGCCGGGCGTGGTGGCGGGCGCCTACGTCCCAGCTACTCGGAGAGGCTGAGGCAGGAGAATGGCGTGAACCCGGGAGGCGGAGCTTGCAGTGAGCCGAGATTGCGCCACTGCACTCCAGCCTGGGGGACAGAGCGAGACTCCGTCTCAAAAAAAAAAAAAAAAAAATTCGTGTGGGGTAAAGGTAAATTGATACATTAACACAAACAGACAATTGTTGAATATTTCACGTATATTATGCTATTAGCTATGTACTAAATATCAAAATGATTTAAAAAATGATGTGGGGTTTTGTAGAGGGAATCAACATGTTTGGATTTATTTCTCATGAGAGGTTTTAGACAGGGCTGAGATGAGAAATACAGAAAAATATCATTATTTTAAGGAAATGTTTTGATCTTGCTGAGTTTGAAGTATTGTTGATCATTTAAGTAAAAGCATCTATTCTAATGATTAGACACTGTTTAGTTTTATATTTCTGTTTGGTTAGGCTGCGTTCTCCAGTTATTTGATCCAACACTAATCTAGGTGTTGCTAGGAAGGTATTTGGTTGAGGTGATTAAAGTCCAGATTGTCTAACGCAAGTTAGGTGGGAGTGATTGAATCAGTTGAAATGGCTTAAGAATAAAACTAAAGCTTTTTCTGAAAATGAAGTACAACTGTGGACATCAGAGTCAACTTATGCCCGAGAGTTACAGCCTGTCCTTCCTGATAGCCTGCCCTGCAGATTTCATACTTGCCAAATAAACCCCACAATTGCATAAGCCAATTCCTTGTAATCTCCTGTATATCCCTGGATGAACTTTGATTGTTACCAGGACTTCAGAATCAAAATCCTTGATTCAAATTCATACTTCACCACACATTGGCTAATTTCAAACAAACTAATTAAACTCTCAAGCCTTGGTTCCTCATTTGTTAAATATTAACAGTAATGGTAACAGTATCTGTTTCTTGGGTTGTTGTGAGGATTAATTGAGATAATCCATATTGTATTAGTCCGTTCTCAGGCTGCTATAGAGAACTGCCTGAGAATGGGTAATTTACAAAGGAAAGCATTTTAATTGACTCACAGTTCCACATTGCTGGAAAGGCCTCAGGAAACTCACAATCATGATGGAAGGCAAAGGAGAAGCATGCACCTTCTTTATAAGGCAGCAGGATGGAGAAGGAGTGAGTTCAAGCAGGGGAAATGCTGGACACTTATAAAATCATCAGATCTCGTAAGACTCACACACTGTCATGAGAACAGCATGGGGGAGCCACACCCATGATGCAATTGCCTCTACCTCGTCCTCCCCTTGATATGTGGGGATTATGGGGATGACAATTCAAGGTGAGATTTGGGTGAAGACACAGAGCCGAGCCATATCACATATCAAAGCTTATTGCATAAGGTAGTGTTTAGCACAAAGTTTGTACTTAAGTTATCTGCCATTTCCTTAAAATATTATTACTTAGAAGATCTACAAAAGAAGACAAATGATTGAAACTCAGGAGAGACATCTAGATATGGCTGAACTTAAGGACCTTCAACATGTAGAGTGGAAGATGACTCATAGTTTGTATGAGTTCATTCAACTATAAATTGAAGAATGCATAGTTAATATCCAAGAGTAAACAAGATTAATGAGTATATCTATTCACTCTACATGGAAGCCTAAATTCCATTTTATAATCTCTACTCATAAATATTTGTCAGTATCTTAGTTGAAACCGTAGAAAATATGATTACCACATTGTATGTAATAGAAAATAATGTAGTTTGCCTTGTGTTTAACACAACTTAAAACTGCCAGCATCTGCTTTATTCCTCAGCTGTTTATTTCTGGAACCACAGATCTCTCTTCCCCACCGGTGTCCCTAACAATCTATTTGTCTTGAATACACATTTCCCAGGGTCAGTTTCTGCAGAGACAAATACTATGAGAGGGCATTTGAAATTTGGTTAAGAGATAAAAAGCATTTGTTGCTCTTACTTTTGGGTGATTTAGAAAAAAGTAAAAATACTTTAAAAAGGTGAACATAGCTTCTCTACTATTTCATAGATAAACACAATAATACTGTCATTCACTTTGTATAACCAAAGTGTAAGTTAAAATATTTGATTCTGGTGTTCTTATATATAATTTAGGGGAGTAGGTTGCTATCTGCCATTTATATCTTTGGATTGCTCTTCTGTTTGGTAAACTTTCACAATCAGTAGTAAGAGCATTCCCACTCTCATCTGAGACAGGAAGGAAAATTCCACAAAAAAGTACTGAAGGCAATCTGAGGGTTGAGGAAATACAGAAAAGTTACTGAGTCAAATATGATGATATGAAGAAACAAGCACTTGTTAGTATGACTGATAAACTGTCACCTTAGAAATTGAGTAGAAGGTAATTGTCTCCATTATTTTCCAAGATAGAAACCAAATTTAAAAAGTCAAATTTAACAAATTTTGAGTTACCAGTAAAAAAAGCTAAACAATCTTGTGAAATATTTTCCCAGGAAAATGCATTAGGCTTTAACGACTGTACACTGTGTGATGGAAAGCATTCAAATTTACCTAAGAAAAATGTTTTGTAATGACTTTATTTATTTGTTTTTTATAAATCTGTGAAATGATCATGTAAAAATTTCAAAGAGATACTCCCGGGTGTGATGTTGAGAGGCAATTTTAGCACCTATTATAGAACTTCACAATGTAATATAACCTGTTGTGCCTTACTGCTTAATCACATAATGGCATTTATAAATTGTTCATACTGCTTTGTAAAAATGTCTTGCCATAACACTGTTATGGCAACACGTATTTTTATTGTTATTTTTATGACATAAGAAAACATATCAAAGCACTCAGGAAACATCTTATGTGAGTAGCCATAACAGAATCACCAAGCAAAGCAAGAACTTTGTGAACAAAGAGTATATGTGATCATAAGTACTATTTTTTCATAAAACATTGCTATTATAAAATGTGCCTATTTTTAAGCTTTTCAAAGACTCAGTTACAGAAACATTATTACTGAAGCAGGGACAGTGAGACTACTTACTGTCACATTTTGTATATTTTCAAACAGGGAAATAAATAATAATTTTCTATATCTCAGACAAATAGCAATTATTTATCATATTCTGTTATTGAAATCTATAAAATATGACAAAATATTTATACTAAATTGCTTATATTTTGATGTTATGTATACCTTATATCCCTGGTGACTATAAAATGAAGTTATAGATAAATTCCTAAAACGCTTAAGCAATAAAATATGTTTGTTATATGGTAATATAAAATGTTTTATGATTTTATTTATAGGAATAGTGACATGGATCTGGAGGAGCCTATATATGGAAAAAAATATATTGAATTGCCAAACATTTGTGTTTTAGTTTTAAAAGCACATTACCAGGGAAATCATAATTACAAAGAAATTTCTTTCATTACAGTTTCAAAAGAACCCAACTAAATTTTAAAAAGTGCCTTTCATAAATCTAATCTTAAGTAGTTATCCTTCACAGACATATCTGCATATTCAAAGGTGGTGAGGGGGTTTTCTTTAAAGCTTTTAAAATGCCAAATAGTACTCCAGAAGGCTGAATCAGGAAAACTAGGTAGAAGAGATGAGAATGCATGTTGTCATTTAATATAAACTAATAAAATTTAAACACTGGAACTCTTTAACAAACTGTTATTGGAAGTATTCATGCTAAGTCAAATAGGGCCAGAAAAAAATAAATGATAAATCCTTAAAGTTGGTTTCTAACTGTGATGAACTCTATTTATTTAAAACTGCAACTTTTCAGTCTTTTATTGCTTCATCTGAACATCTGAAACAGTTATACCTTCCAGTTCTAACATTCGAAAATACCTCCCAATCTCAAATATAGTACAGTTCCATGTTAAGAACATAAAAATTTAGACTGAAGAAGTTGTTATAAGCCTTGCACAGTAGCCATTATTTTGAGAAAAGGCTGATGGGGGACTTTGGTTCCTTCCTGGTAGTCTTGTAATATGTCTCTTTAATCTCAACAATGACATGCTCTCATATGATTTTGACATAGTGTTGTACCATTCCCATTTGATACACTAACTGGACTTAGGAAAAAAATCATGTTGATAAATATAAACTATGGTCTGGTTATATTCATAATAAATCATTTGGGGAAGGGTCTTTATTTGGTACACTTTCTAATATTGCCCCAATCGAATGTTTGTCCATTAATAGCATTCCCTGTTTAAAAGCATTTTCTCTCAGCCTTTTAATAATAATAATAATAATAACAATAGAAGACATTGTCTTCTAATGTCTGTCGTTGCTAATTTGTAGGATACTGCTAGTTTTTTTCCAGTGTCTCTGGGGTGATTTTTAAAAATATTTTCCTAGAAAATTTTTAGCCTTTATCTTAGTTCATTTTGTGTTACTATAAGAAAATATCACATACAGGGTAACTTATGAAGAAAAGAAATGTATTTCTCACACAGTTCTGGAGGCTGGGAAGTCCAATATCAAGGGGCTGGCATCTGGTGAGAGCCTTTTTGTGGCATCATCCCATGGCAGAAGGCAGAAGGGCAGGTGAGGAAGGGAATGAGAGTTAGAGAAAGCTAAACTCGCTTTATTTTTTTTTTTTGAGACGGAGTCTTTCTCTGTCCCCCAGGCTGGAGTGCGGTGGCGCGATCTCGGCTCACCGCAACCTCCACCTCCTGGATTCACGCCATTCTCCTGCCTCAGCCTCCCGAGTAGCTGGGACCACAGGCGCCCACCAACATGCCCGGCTAATTTTTTTGTATTTTTTAGTAGAGACGGGGTTTCACCGTGTTAGCCAGGATGGTCTCGATCTCCTGACCTCGTGATCCACCCGCCTCGGCCTCCCAAAGTGCTGGGATTACAGGCTTGAGCCACCGCGCCCGGCCTAAACTCGCTTTATTATCTCTTTATGCTAATAATATATGAGATGATATTAGTGTTTTACTGTGGGGTTTCTGATTGCCTTTCTTTTTTCTTGTTAGGAGAATAAAGGCAAGCCTACTTCCCAATATTCTGAACATTTTTTTCGATAACTAGAAACTAATTTGTTGTCTTATTGAACATACAGATTTTCATTTTAATTTGAACAGTTGGCTTTGTATGTACTATGTTCTCTTCTATAACTTTTTGTTTCTTCTGAAGACGCCTAATTTTTTTCTTTTTTAAAAAAATATTTTCCTTCTTTATAAAATATATGTTTTCTCAGTCTCTCCCTTGTATTTGCCACTCCACAGAAAAGCCTTTATTTCCTAGAAAACTTTTCTTTTGGATTTTTCTTACTTTCTTTTCCAAAGTAGAATAAGTGTAATTTTTTTGTTCCTTTTACATGGCTACTGTCCTCGGACTTTCCTTTGACATTCACCTAGGTTGAATCCATTAATTATCTGATTACAAATCTAAATCGGGGGTTTCCCCATATAAATTATTAATAAAGGTTAAATAGGAAGCACACTTCCAAGTACTTGTGTGCCTGAAAATTATCTTTATCTTAATGCTTGATAGAAAGTTTGCCTGAATATGAAATTCTAGGTTTAAATTATGATCCTTATAAATTTCAAAGTAATAAAGGAACAGAGAAATAAAACAAAATTATGCACTTACTTTTTTGTGGGGAAATTTGGCAGTTATGATGATGGTGCAAGACACAGATCAATCAGTTAATGGCCATGTAGAGGGCAAGTACAGAGATTCAGAGAAAGAAGCAGACATTTGATAGCCCCATAGAGCTCGAGAGACCAAAATGATAAACTTCAGGGATTAGGATTCTGATGAGAAGACTGTAATAGAGAAATGAGTACATCAATCTGTTAATTTTATTCCCGAAACATTGGTTAAATTCTTAAGGATTATGAATCCTCATTATTGATTTTCTCAGCAGCTCCATAATGCCTTCAAACAAATGCATTTTTATCTGGATTATCTACTTCTATTTTGATCTGGATTTTTTAAAAACTTGTTTTGGCAGCAGCATTGATTTTTTGCAAACTACTCTGTCATACTTGAAAGTGGTACCCTTGAGATCATAGACTTTTTTATGTTGGTTACAAATCTACTAGGTTCTCATGTTGTTTACAGAGATTTTTTTTACACTGATTCTTGGTAGTTATCCAAACATATAATAATAACTCATAATCATGCATCTGTCTTAACTATAATGCATCTAATGCTTTCTGTTGTCCAATTTCATTGGCTAAACTTCTTAGCCTTATATAAAATAGCAATAGTGATGATAATCATTCTTGTATTTTTTTTCTGACAATAGCAGGAAAGCCTCTAGTGTATCCCTATTAAGTAAGGTGCAAATTTATAGGGGATGAAGAATACAAACATACACATATGTATACATGAGGATATCATGTTGAGGAAACACTTATCAAATTATAATTTATTGACTACTTCCAACATGAATATGTTTTGAGTCCTATAACATAATCCTTTTGCATCAATGAAGTTAATGACATGACTTCTCTACATAGATGAATTAAGATGGTGCTATAGATTGAATTGTGTTCCCCTTGAATTTATATATTGAAGTTCTAACCCCTAATATCTCAAAATATGATATTGTTTGGAGACAGGGCTTTTACAGAGGTAATCATTAGAGTGGGCCCTGAACCAATATGACTGGTGTCATTATAAAATGGGGATGTTTGGTAACAGACACTCATGCAGGAAAAGTGCCACAAAAATATGAAGATATCCGTCTATAAGCCAAGGAGAAAGATCTGAAACAGACTGTCCTCACAGCCCTCAGAAGGAACCAATCCTACTGACATCTTGATTTTAAACTCAGACTTCAGACCTGCGAGACAGTAGAGTTCCATTGTTTAAGCCACTCAGTTAGTAGTACTTTTTCATGGCAGTTTACCAAACCAATACAGATGGTAAGGACATTGGCAAAAATGGAGGAGTAAAGACTTCTAACAATTCTCTTCACCATAGAAGCAATGAGAAAACTAACAAAAATTTTCAAAATTAACTTTTCTAAAAAACTTTAGATATTAATTAGAGGATTATAACACTCTATTCAAGAATATTGGCTGAACCTCAGTAACAACAGTGAAATTTGTGGCTTTTAACTTGAACTATTCCTATCCCTCTGTTAGCTCTTAAGTAGCCTTGAAAATAAACATCTTGCAATCACAGAGAAAACTAGAAGCCTGGTATCCAACAGAGATAGCAGAAAGGGATTGGAGTGCCTTCGAGGTCTCATTCACCCAAAATATAATTATTTGACCTATCAGGTAGTTCCCTGAAAGACTCCATTTGCAGAGCTGTCTTAAGCCCCTTTTGCCCTTGGGGATCTTGTCAAAAACAACTGGAGCCAATTGTTTCACTCTGTGGCTGCCTGAAGTGGCAGATAAGAGTTGGGGCAAACAAAAAGCAAAACAAAGAGCTTAAAATGAAAACTGAGGAATGAGATTTTTTTATGGAGGCTTTGAAAATGTTGACATACTCCTGGGAATCTAGACAGACACAGCAAAATGTGAGAAAACCCTAAGTCTGTACCTCTGGCTGACCTTGAGGCTTTCTTCATGCAGAAAGTGAAGCCTAAAAAAGTTTTCAACTGTGTAACTTAACACAGTGTTAAAGATTACTCCAGAATGCACTCAGGGCTCTGCAACAAAGATTAGGAGACCTATTTTTTAATAGACTTTTAAATAAATCTCTGTATAAGGAGTAGATTATTAATAAGCTAACCAAGAAAAGATTTCAGTGGCCACATAATTAAGGAACACTGACTTCACAGATTTAGGTTAGAAAAGTCATAAAGTAAACAGTAGCAACTACAAAGAAAACATGAACCATGTTTTTTTTTTTTTTGAGGGTTGTAGGGAATCCGATATTCAACATTGCCAAAATACACTACTTTAAATATCTGGTTTTCAACAAAAACTATGAAACATGTAAAAAAAAACTATGAAGTGTGTGTTCTACATAGGGAAAAACTAAAAAACTGCTCCTAAAGAATCTCAGCCATTAGAACTACTAGGCAAATATTTTCCATCTGCTACTTTAAATATATCCATATAATGAAAGCAATTCATATATAAAGAATGAAAGGAAAGTATAAGAATGATATCTCACCAAATAGAGAATGTCAATAAAAAGATAGAGCTTTTTAAAAGAAGCAAGCAGAAATTTGGACATAGAAAATTACAGTAATGAAATGGAAAAATTCATTAGAGGGTTTCAATGGCAAATTTTAGAAAGCTGGAGAACTTAACAATATGTCAGTTGAGATTATCCAGCCTAAGAAACAGAAAGAAGAAAATCAAGAAATCAAGAAAAAAAATCAAGAAAGAATGAAGAAACTCAAGAAGTCTCTGAAACCTGTGGGATATTATCAAGCATACCAATATATGGATATTGGTGGTTTAGAAGTACAGAAGAGAAAGAAGCAGAAAGAATATGCGAAGAAATAATGGCTGAAAACTTCACAATTTTGATAAAACAAAACAAAAACCACTAGTCTACACATCCCAGAGGCTCAATAAACCCAAGTACTATAATTTGTAGATAGCTATGCCAAGGTACATTATAATAAAACTCTCTAAAGCCAAAGACAGAGATAATCTTGAAAGCAGCAAGATAGAAGTGGCTTATTGCAAACAAGGGATTCTCAATAATATTAATAGCTGATTTCTCATCAGAAAGCATAGAAGATGGAGGGAATTTTTAAAAAGACTTTTAATTAAAAAATTTAAATCCAGCAAAACTATCCTTTGAAAATGAAGGAGGAAACAAAGAATTCATTACTACCAAACTTGTCATAAAGAAACACTAAAGAAAGCTCTTCAGACTGAAATGAAAGGATTCTGGCAAGTAACTAGAATTTAAATGCAGAAATAAAGGGCACTGAGGAAGGTAACTAAATAAGTAAATATAAAAGTCAATAAATATATTTTTTTGTTTTTAATTAGTTTGAAATAAAGAAATATATTTTGTGTAATACTATGCAGGCATAAAAAAGAATGAGATCACATCTTTTACAACGACATGGGGGATTAGGAATAATGGAGGCCATTATCCTCAGCAAGCTAATGCAAGAACAGAAAAACAAATACTGCATGTTCTCACTTATAAGTGAGAGTTATATGATGAGAGCACATGGACACATAGAGGGGAACAACACACACTGGGGCCTGTCAGAGAGTGGGAGGAGGGAGAGGGTCAGGAAAAAAAAAAAACTAATGTATACTAGACTTAATACTTGGGTGATCAAATAATCTGTACAACAAACCCTGAAGATACACATTTACCTATATAACATGCCTGCATGTTTTGTACATGTATCCCTGAACTTAAAATGTTAAATATATACATATATGTATATATATAGGTTGTAACATGAAAAGTTTTCAATTGTAATTTTATCCTATTCGAATTAAAAGACAGTTGCATAAAGCAATAGTTATAAATCTGTGTGAATAGGTACACAATGCATTAGAATGCAAATTGTATAATAGCACCAAGGATGGGGGATGGAAAGAATTTATACAGAAATAATTCTGTATAAAATTTAATTTGGTATTAATCTGGACTAGATTATGTTAAATTAAGATATAAATTGTAATCCGAAAGGAAACCACTGATTTTTTTACTCTTCACATATAGTAAAAGAAGCAACAAGGGAATTACAACAGTATTTTAGAAAATATCTAACCATGATAATAAATTTTATTGATCAATTTTTTAACATTGATGCATTTCTGGAGTAAATTCCACTTGTTCATGCTACTGGATCCTTCTTACCACAATTTTACCTGAGATTCCTACATCAACATTCATAAGTGATACTGATGTGAGTATGTTTTTATGATTGTGAAATAATATCACAAAATAACTTGAAAGCTTTTTTTCAATTATCTGCAATATCTTGGCTAGCATTGACATTTTCTGATCTTTGAGTTTTTTAGAAATCCCCTCTGCAACCATATTGTTTTCATGTTTTTCCTTTTCTAAACTCAATTTTTAAAAAATTTCTATTTATAATTTGGTGTATTTAAACTTTCTGTCTCTATTGAGATCATATATTAGTCTGTACTCACGCTGCTAATAAAGACAAACTTGAGACTGGATTATTTATAAAGGAAAGATGTTTAATTGTTCAACATGGCTGGGGAGGCCTCAGGAAACTTACACTCATGGCAAAAGAAGAAACAAACACGTCCTTCTGCACATGAGGACAACAAGGAGATGTGCCAAGTGACAGGGGGAAAAGCCCCTTATAAAGCTATCAGATCTCGTGAGAACTCACTATCAGGAGAACAGCAGCATAGCGGATAAGCACTCCCATGATTCAATTATCTCCCACCAGATCCCTCCCAGGACAGGTGGAGATTATGGGAACTACAATTCAAGAAAAGATTTGGCTGGGCGGCTGGGCACGGTGGCTCACGCCTGTAATCCCAGTACTTTGGGAGGTCGAGGTGGTGGATCACCTGAGGTCAGGAGTTCAAGACTAGCCTGGTCAAGATGGTGAAATCCCGTCTCTACTAAAAATACAAAAAGTAGCCGGGCATAGTGGTGGGCGCCTGTAATCCTACTCAGGCAGAGAATCGCTTGAACCCGGGAGTCAGAAGGTTGCCGTGAGCCGAGATCATGCCACTGCACTCCAGCCTGGATGACAGAGTGAGACTCTGTCTCAAAAAAAAAAAAAAAAAAAAGATTTGGGTGGGGACACAGCCAATCCATATCAGAACATTTCTGATAAACTATAATTTTTCTAGAAAAACATGTATTCTAAATAAGGTTCAAATATATTTGCATAACCTTCAATGACTACTGCTGGGAATACCTTTTGCAACATAGCACCACTGCTTTGGAATGCAATTTGACATTATTTTGTAAAGTTTAACATGCATGTGTACTGTGAACCAGCACTTCCACTCCTAGATATATATGCAACAGAACTGCATATGTTACATGTATGCACTAAAATATGTTGATTACTTGTCTTATGGTCCATAGAAATATGAAACAATGATGAAAGTGTGTTACTTTGAGAGATGCAGTTGCCAAAATGCAAGGGTGAAGAAAAAGAAAAATAAAGCAAGGATAATGTAAAACATTGCAAGATGATGATTTACCTTGTAAGTTACCTTCTCATGCTGGTTAATGAAGAATTTTATGGTTAACTGCTTCCAGTTGGCAGATAGGAATATTGAAGTGGAAATACAAAAAGAAAATTTGTCTCAGGGTAGTCCAGGATGCGGAGGAAGGAAGATGAATTCTCCAACCTCTTGTTTTTCCATTGGTCAATTCCTGGCCTGTGGCCAGAGGTCACTCATTCTTGGCTCTCCTGTTTTGTCTTCTGATTTTATTTGGTGCCTATTCAGGATGCCAGATCCCAAACTCTGTGATTTGGTGTTTCACTTAAGAGTAGGGTAGTTAGAGGCCAGGCATGGTGACCCACGCCTGTAATCCCAGCACTTTGGGAGGCCGAGGTGGGTGGATAACCTGAGGTCAGAAGTTTGAAACCAGCCTGGCCAACATGGTGAAACCCCAACTCTACTAAAAATACAAAACTAGCTGCATGTGGTGGCACATGCCTGTAATCCCAGCTACTTGGGAGGCTGAGGTGGGAGAATCACTTGAACCTGGGAGGTGGAGGTTGCCGTAAGCCTAGGTCACGCCATTGCACTCCAGTCTGGGCAACAAGAGCAAAACTCCATTAAAAAAAAAAAAAAAAAAAAAGAGAGAGAGTAGTTAGAGAAGCTAAAAACCCCAGGCCCAATAACCATTTCGTCCAGAGGTCATAATGCATTTCAAAAGGAATCCACATAGCTGAGGAAATCTGAGTAAGCACCTAAGTGGTGAGTCCAGTGTCCAGTACAAGAATGTTTATTGCTGTATTATATACAATAGCCTTAAATTGTAAATAATCCATATTACCACCAGTAGCATTATGAATAAATGGTGGTATTAAATATAAAATGAGTTAAATTACTGCTACATGTAGTGGAGTGAATCATTTCATTTTAAAATTTTGAGTAAAAGAAACCACATGTGCAAATGTATAAATAATGTTATTTACATAAATATTTTAAAATTAGGCAAATTGATCTATAGTGTTAGAATTGTGCTTACCTTTAGAAAGTTATGGTAGGGGAGGAGTGTTGAAAATGGGACATAAAAAGGACTATTGAATGAGTGCCAATACTGTTTCTTGACCTAGGTGATGGTCAGATATGTTCATGTCATCAAGTTGTACACAAAGAATTTTTGCACTTCTGAATATATATCAATAGAAAGTAGTTTAAAATACAGATCCTTCTCAACTTACTATGGGGTTACATTCCAATAAATCCATCGTAAGTTGAAAATAGTTGAAAAATACTTGAAAACCTCTTGTTGAAATAGGTGAAAATAGTTGAAAATCCAAAAGTGGATTCTTCGTAGCAAGGACTCTCACTATGTGGCTGGCCAAAGGCAGAAGTTTGCTGCTTTGTCTCATGATATGTGTGTCTGTGTGTGTATGTGCGCATATTACATAGTACTTTATTTTGTTTAGTTGTTCAAACATCATGCTTTAGAGTTTTTTTTTTATTTTTTAATCCTTATAATTCCTATTCCTGGTTCCTTTCTTTTCTATATCTTTTCTGTTTTATAACTCATGTTTTAAAATTTTGTTCGTTATTCGATCTTTCATTTTTGCCTGTACTATTCTCTAGGTTTATGTGTTCTTTCAATTTTAAAAAATTAAATGATACAAACATGTAATGCTGTAGGCTTTTCTTTCCATAGACTTATAGATTCTTTTATTATTATTATTATTATTATTGTTATTATTATTATACTTTAAGTTTTAGGGTACATGTGCACAATGTGCAGGTTTGTTACATATGTATCCATGTGCCATGTTTGTGTGCTGCACCCATTAACTCGTCATTTAGCATTAGGTATATCTCCTAATGCTGTCCCTCCCCCCTCCCCTCAACCCACAGCTGTCCCCAGAGGGTGATGTTCCCCTTCCTCTGTCCATGAGTTCTCATTGTTCAATTCCCACCTATGAGCGAGAACATGCGGTGTTTGCTTTTTTGTCCTTGCGATAGTTTACTGAGAATGATGTTTTCCAGTTTCATCCATGTCCCTACAAAGGACATAAACTCATCATTTTTTATGGCTGCATAGTATTCCATGGTGTATATGTGCCACATTTTCTTAATCCAGTCTATCGTTGTTGGACATTTGGGTTGGTTCCAAGTCTTTGCTGTTGTGAATATTGCTGCAATAAACATACGTGTGCATGTGTCTTTATAGCAGCATGATTTATAGTCCTTTGGGTATATACCCAGTAATGGGATGGCTGGGTCAAATGGTATTTCTAGTTCTAGATCCCTGAGGAATCACCACACTGACTTCCACAATGGTTGAACTAGTTTACAGTCCCACCAACAGCGTAAGAGTGTTCCTATTTCTCCACATCCTCTCCAGCACCTGTTGTTTCCTGACTTTTTAATGATGGCCATTCTAACTGGTGTGAGATGGTATCTCATTGTAGTTTTGATTTGCATTTCTCTGATGGCCAGTGATGATGAGCATTTTTTCATGTGTTTTTTGGCTGCATAAATGTCTTCTTTTGAGAAATGTCTGTTCATGTCCTTCACCCACTTTTTGATGGGGTTGATTGTTTTTTTCTTGTAAATTTGTTTGAGTTCATTGTAGATTCTGGATATTAGCCCTTTGTCAGATGAGTAGGTTGCAAAAATTTTCTCCCATTTTGTAGGTTGCCTGTTCACTCTGATGGTAGTTTCTTTTGCTGAGCAGAAGCTCTTTAGTTTAATTAGATCCCATTTGTCAATTTTGGCTTTTGTTGCCATTGCTTTTGGTGTTTTAGACATGAAGTCCTTGCCCATGCCTATGCCCTGAACAGTATTGCCCAGGTTTTCTTCTAGGGTTCTTATGGTTTTAGGTCTAACATGTAAGTCTTTAATCCACCTTGAATTAATTTTTGTACAAGGTGTAAGGAAGGGATCCAGTTTCAGCTTTCTACATATGGCTAGCCAGTTTTCCCAGCACCATTTATTAAATAGGGAATCCTTTTCCCATTGCTTGTTTTTGTCAGGTTTGTCAAAGATCAGATAGTTGTAGATATGTGGCATTATTTCTGAGGGCTCTGTTCTGTTCCATTGATCTATGTCTCTGTTGTGGTACCAGTACCATGCTGTTTTGGTTACTGTAGCCTTGTAGTATAGTTCGAAGTCATGTAGCCTGATGCCTCCAGCTTTGTTCTTTTGACTTAGGATTGACTTGGCGATGCGGACTCTTTTTTGGTTCCATATGAACTTTAAAGTAGTTTTTTCCAACTCTGTGAAGAAAGTCATTGGTAGCTTGATGGGGATGGCATTGAATCTATAAATTACCTTGGGCAGTATGGCCATTTTCACGATATTGATTCTTCCAACCCATGAGCATGGAATGTTCTTCCATTTGTTTGTATCCTCTTTCATTTCATTGAGCAGTGGTTTGTAGTTCTCCTTGAAGAGGTCCTTCACATCCCTTGTAAGTTGGATTCCTAGGTATTTTATTCTCTTTGAAGCAATTGTGAATGGGAGTTCACTCATGATTTGGCTCTCTGTTTGTCTGTGATTGATGTACAAGAATGCTTGTGATTTTTGTACATTGATTTTGTATCCTCAGACTTTGCTGAAGTTACTAATCAGCTTAAGGAGATTTTGGGCTGAGACAATGGGGTTTTCTAGATATACAATCATGTCATCTGCAAACAGTGACAATTTGATTTCCTCTTTTCCTAATTGAATACCCTTTATTTCTTTCTCCTGCCTGATTGCCCTGGCCAGAACTTCCAGCACTATGTTGAATAGGAGTGGTGAGAGAGGGCATCCCTGTCTTGTGCCAGTTTTCAAAGGGAATGCTTCCAGTTTTTGCCTATTCAGTATGATATTGGCTGTGGGTTTGTCATAGATAGCTCTTATTATTTTGAGATACGTCCCATCAATACCTAATTTATTGAGAGTTGTTAGTATGAAGCGTTGTTGAATTTTGTCAAAGGCCTTTTCTGCATCTATTGAGATAATCATGTGGGTTTTGTCTTTGGTTCTGTTTATATGCTGGATTACATTTATTGATTTGCGTATGTTGAACCAGCCTTGCATCCCAGGGATGAAGCCCACTTGATCATGGTGTATAAGCTTTTTGATGTGCTGCTGGATTCGGTTTGCCAGTATTTTATTGAGGATTTTTGCATCAATGTTCATCAAGGATATTGGTCTGAAATACTCTTTTTTGGTTATGTCTCTGCCAGGCCTGGGTATCAGGACGATGCTGGCCTCATAAAATGTGTTAGGGAGGATTCCCTCTTTTTCTATCGATTGGAATAGTTTCAGAAGGAATGGTACCAGTTCCTCCTTGTACCTCTGGTAGAATTCGGCTGTGAATCCATCAGGTCCTGGACTCTTTTTGGTTGGTAAGCTATTGATTATTGCCACAATTTCAGAACCTGTTATTGGTCTATTCAGAGATTCAATTTCTTCCTGGTTTAGTCTTGGGAGGGTGTATTTGTCAAGGAATTTATCCATTTCTTCTAGATTTTCTAGTTTATTTGCATAGAGGTGTTTGTAGTAATCTCTGATGGTAGATTGTATTTCTGTGGGATCGGTGGTGATATCCCCTTTATCATTTTTTATTGCACCTATTTGATTCTTCTCTCTTTTCTTCTTTATTAGTCTTGCTAGTGGTCTACCAATTTTGTTGATGTTTTCAAAAAACCAGCTCCTGGATTTATTAATTTTTGAAAGGTTTTTTGTGTCTCCATTTCCTTCAGTTCTGCTCTGATTTTAGTTATTTCTAGCCTTCTGCTAGCTTTTGAATGTGTTTGCTCTTGCTTTTCTAGTTCTTTTAATTGTGATGTTAGGGTGTCAATTTTGGATCTTTCCTGCTTTCTCTTGTGGGCATTTAGTGCTATAAATTTCCCTCTACACACTGCTTTGAATGTGTCCCAGAGATTGGGGTATGTTGTATCTTTGTTCTCGTTGGTTTCAAAGAACATCTTTATTTCTGCCTTCATTTCATTATGTACTTAGTAGTCATTCAGGAGCAGTTTTTTCAGTTTCCATGTAGTTGAGTGGTTTTGAGTGAGTTTCTTCATCCTGAGTTCTAGTTTGATTGCACTGTGGTCTGAGAGACAGTTTGTTATAATTTATGTTGTTTTACATTTGCTGAGGAGAGCTTTACTTCCAACTATGTGGTCAATTTTGGAATAGGTGTGGTGTGGTGCTGAAAAAATGTATATTCTGTTGATTTTGGGGTGGAGAGTTGTGTAGATGTCTATTAGTTCCACTTTGTGCAGAGCTGAGTTCAATTCCTGGATATCCTTGTTAACTTTCTGTCTTGTTGATCTGTCAAATGTTGACAGTGGAGTGTTAAAATCTCCCATTATTATTTTGTGGGAGTTTAAGTCCCTTTGTAGGTCACTCAGGACTTGCTTTATGAATCTGGGTGCTCCTGTGTTGGGTGCATATGTATTTAGGATAGTTCTTTTTGTTGAATTGATCCCTTTACCATTATGTAATGGCCTTCTTTGTCTCTTTTGATCTTTGTTGGTTTAAAGTCTATTTTATCAGAGACTAGGATTGCAACCCCTGCCTTTTTTTGTTTTCCATTTGCTTGATAGATCTTCCTCCATCCCTTTATTTTGAGTCTATGTGTGTCTCTGCACGTGAGATGGGTTTCCTGAATACAGCACACTGATGGGTCTTGACTCCTTATCCAGTTTGCCAGTCTGTGTCTTTTAATTGGAGCATTTAGCCCATTTACATTTAAAGTTAATATTGTTATGTGTGAATTTGATTCTGTCATTATGAAGTTAGTTCGTTATTTTGCTCGTTAGTTGATGCAGTTTCTTCCTAGCCTGGATGGTCTTTAAAATTTGGCTTGTTTTTGCAGTGGCTGCTACCGGTTGTTCCTTTCCATGTTTAGTGCATCCTTCCGGAGCTCTTTTAGGGCAAGCCTGGTGGTGACAAAATCATGCAGCATTTGCTTGTCTGTAAAGTATTTTATTTCTCCTTCACTTATGAAGCTTAGTTTGGCTGGATATGAAATTCTGGGTTGAAAATTCTTTTCTTTAAGAATGTTGAATATCAGCCCCCACTCTCTTCTGGCTTGTAGAGTTTCTGCCGAGAGATCAGCCGTTAGTCTGATGGGCTTCCCTTTGTGGGTAACCCGACCTTTCACTCTGGCCGCCCTTAACATTTTTTCCTTCATTTCAACTTTGGTGAATCTGACAATTATGTGTCTTGGAGTTGCTCTTCTTGAGGAGTATCTTTGTGGCGTTCTCTGTATTTCCTGAATCTGAATGTTGACCTGCCTTGCTAGATTGGGGAAGTTGTCCTGGATAATATCTTGCAGAGTGTTTTCCAACTTGGTTCCATTCTCCCCGTCATTTTCAGGTACACCAATCAGATGTAGGTTTGGTCTTTTCACATAGTCCCAAATTTCTTGGAGGCTTTGTTCATTTCTTTTTATTCTTTTTTCTCTAAACTTCCCTTCTCGCTTCATTTCATTCATTTCATCTTCCATCACTGATACCCTTTCTTCCAGTTGATCGCATTGGCTACCGAGGCTTCTGCAATCTTTGTGTAGTTCTCGAAACTTGGCTTTCAGCTCCATCAGCTCCTTTAAGCCTTTCTCTTCATTGGTTATTCTAGTTATCCATTCGTCCAATTTTTTTTCAAAGGTTTTAACTTCTTTGCCGTTGTTTTGAATTTCGTCCCGTAGCTCGGAATAGTTTGATCATCTGAAGCCTTCTTCTCTCAATTCGTCAAAGTCATTCTCTGTCCAGCTTTGTTCCGTTGCTGGTGAGGAACTGCGTTCCTTTGGAGGAGGAGAGGTGCTCCGCTTTTTAGAGTTTCCAGTTTTTCTGCTCTGTTTTTTCCCCATCTTTGTGGTTTTAACTACTTTTGGTCTTTGATGATGGTGATGTACAGATGGATTTTTGGTGTGGATGTCCTTTCTGTTTGTTAGTTTTCCTTCTACCAGACAGGACCCTCAGCTGCAGTTCTGTTGGAGTTTGCTAGAGGTCCACTCCAGACCCTGTTTGGCTGGGTGTCAGCAGTGGTGGCTGCAGAACAGCAGATTTTTGTGAGACCACAAATTCAGCTGTCTGATAGTTCCTCTGGAAGTTTTGTCTCAGAGGAGTATCTGGCTGAGTGAGGTGTCAGTCTGTCCCTACTGGGGGGTGCCTCCCAGTTAGGCTGCTCGGTGGTCAGGGACCCACTTTAGGAGGCAGTCTGTCCATTCTCAGATCTCTACCTGCGTGTTGGGGGAACCACTACTCTCTTCAAAGCTGTCAGACAGGGACATTTAAGTCTGCAGAGGTTCCTGCTGACTTTTTGTTTGTCTGTGGCCTGCCCCCAGAGGTAGAGCCTACAGAGGCAGGCAGGCCTCCTTGAGCTGTGGTGGGCTCCACCCAGTTCGAGCTTCCTGGCTGCTTTGTTTACCTAAGCAAGCCTGGGCAATGGTGGGCGCCCCTCCCCCAGCCTCGCTGCTGCCTTGCAGTTTGATCTCAGACTGCTGTGCTAGCAATCAGCGAGACTCCGTGGGCATAGGACCCTCCGAGCCAGGTGCGGGACACAATCTGCTAGTGTGCCATTTTCCAAGCCTGTTGGAAAAGCGCAGTATTAGGGTGGGACTGACCCGATTTTCCAGATGCCCTCTGTTGCGCCTTTCTTTGACTAGGAAAGGGAACTCCCTGACCCCTTGTGCTTCCCGAGTGAGGCAATGCCTCGCCCTGCTTTGGCTGGTGCCCAGTTCGCTGCACTGACTGTCCTGCACCCACTGTTTGGCACTCCCTAGTGAGATGAACCCGGTACCTCAAATGGAAATGCAGAAATCACCCGTCTTCTGTGTTGCTCAGGCTGGGAGCTATAGACTGGAGCTGTTCCTATTCGGACATCTTGGCTCCACCCCTTGTTTCTAGTATTAACACAGTTGTTAACATCATTTGGTTGCTACTGATTCATTTAGAAAAATATTCGTATCCATATAACCATGCTGCAGTTAAGATATAAAACTTTTCATTTTGTTTTTTCAAAATCTCTTTATTTCTTTTTAAAGTCAATCCCCATACCTTCCTTCCCAGGTGCACTTGAATCTTATTTCTATCATTAGTTTTCTCTGATGTGGAACTTCACATATGGAATCATTTAGTACTCATTCCTCTGTTTTTACCTATTATGTTTATCATATGCTTTTGAAAAAATAATCATCCATGGTTTGATGTATCAGTATTTCATTTTTGTTGCCTGGACCATGACATTAAAGATTCCTTTCTGTATTTACTCGCCCACTATACCTGAGTTACGTTTCTTATGCCCAAGTTTCTTCTCTGCTTACCTTCACACCAGCTAAATATAGCAAAGAAGCATCACCTCCCGCCATGTTATATAATCTGCTGAGCTGTGGTATTTTATTTATGGCTTTTTTACTGGCACTATTTTTCAACAGAGATAGCAGATTTCACTTGTTTATCTGCAAAATAAAAATGAATTTAAGCACCATTTCTTCTATCCGGAATCCTCCTTATTTAGCACCCACCTTAATCCCTCTGAATTAGGCTTATTTGCTGCGTCTTGACTCACTTCTACACGTTTATCTCAAAACTGCATGTATTTATGAAGTTTTGATCTGGACTTTAGTATTTTTATTAATGTGGCCAATTTTGCACCATAGTGTGAATAACCTTCTTTACATTTCTGTGATCATGAATACATCTTTATCTTCTGTCCTGTGTTATAAGATTTTCTACATTTTTGTATTTTTTTATACATCTTAAATTGTGGTTTTGCATGGGTCAAGTGAAATTACCCTGAGAACCTTTTTGCTACATTTTTGAGATTCATGATTATACTCTCACCCACACACAGTATGCACACACATACACATACATTTATTTACATCCAGTGTACATATTATTTTCAAAATATGTATTCCTTGAATGACTGTATTTTGACTGAAAACAATAATCTGAAAATTTTCAAGCTATGCATACAAGAGAGAATACTTCAGTAGGCATATATTAGAAAGGCATAACAGTCCTTGATCTCAAGGAGTCTGTACTCTAGTAGGGGAGACACATGTATGAACAAGTGACCACAATATAATACATTGAGTTTTATGACTAACGCATGTCCAAGAGGATATGGAAGCACGTGAATGAGGAATCCTTGATAAATTGGTGTGGGATTTAAATGCAGGTCAGGCAAGATTCTCTTGAAGAAGTGACAACTAAATTATCCAGACTAAAAGGAAAATATAAAACTATTAGTTAGAGTTAGCACTCTTTGAAAAGATGTGAAATAAACAGTGAGAAAGACTGGTTGATTGAGGGGAATATCAGATTTAATTATTCACATAAAGGTAAAATATAGTTGATATAGGAATGCTATGTAAAGTAGCATCCAGAGCTTGTAGAATTTAAATTTGACTCATGAGAAAACGCTTTCTGAAATTTGAGCTGCATAAACAGTCAAGCAAACAACATTATATAAATATGTATAAATGAGGAGTATTGCTAACAATGTGTTTGTTCACCTTACGTTCTAATGTCACACTACTAGTACTTCATAACAAATCAATGCTAACAGTTAATTGTGTTCTTTCCAATGTGTTTTGCATCCAGCTATAATAATAATAACTTAAGGTTTTAGTCATATTGAAAATGAAACAATGAATAGCCTCAATGTGCTGTTTTTAAAGGGGATATTAGTTTTAAAAATAAGAATAGGTCTCATAATATGTTAGGTACCTGTAGTGATATGTTGCTATCTGCCTATTTTCTGGAGTGTATTTTCAGAAAATAGTAGTACACACATAGAATTACTGTTGGGAACTGATAATAACTGAGTTTTCTTGCTTAAATCCACTAGTCTGAAGAACTTTCCAGAAAAAAATAAAGTTACTCAAGAGTCTTGTTTGGAGATGATTTTTACTGTTTGTTTAGAAGAACAGAAATGTATGAAATGAAATATATGGTTGTCCATTAATTTAGTCTTTCTTTCAAGTAAAGCGTGAAATCGAACATAAAATAAAAGTATCCAGAGATAAGTCAAGGATGATGTCAAAGAAAGGTTTCCCTGCTACAGACTGAATGACTGAGTTCCCCCCAAATTTATATGTGAAAACCTAATCCCAATATGATGATATTAAGAGGTAGGGCCTTTGAAAGGTGATTAGGTCATGAGGGTGGAGACCTTGTGATAGGGCTTAGTGCCCATATAAAAGAGACGTCAAAGGATGTCCTTAGCCCTTTCATCATGTGAAATGACTGCAAGAAGATAGATGTTTATGTACCAGGAAATGGGCTCTCACAAGATACCATATCTGCTGGCACCTGATCTTAGACTTCTCAACTTCCAGAACTGTGAGAAGTAAATTTCTGTTGTTTATAGGCCACCCATTCTATGATATTTTTGTTATAGGAGCTCAAACGGACTAAGATGATTCCATTTCACATTTAGCTTAGATTTAGACCTGCACTGAAAGAAGGTAAGAAAAGACTAATCTGAGCAAATATTTCTAAACCCTTTGAGCTTTGTCAGGGCTAATGCAGTACTGGTAGGTGGGGTGCATACTTTGGGCTAGTTTATGTCTCTAAGAGGGTCACATTAGGGCACTTTTTGTCCTTTCTGAATAAGTTAATAGTGTCCCTGACAGACGTTCGCCACTCTGATGTCAGCAGTATATTCTCTGCTTTGAATTGCAGAAGAGTCATCTTTTGTAGTTGACTCATTTTGTTTAGCCTAGTAACTCTTAAAATCTGTGAGACTGTCTTCTTAAATTTAAATTTGCTCTCATTTGGAAATTGGCTTTAATTTTCAAATTGATGTCTCCTTTTCCTTTGTATATATCCAAAAGCTACATTGTGTTATATTCAACTTTTTGCATCTACTGATGTTTTAATATTTAGGTTTAACATAGTCTTTCTTTTCTTTGGGTCTACTACTTTTTTGGTTTGCTTTATTTTTTAAATAAACCTATTCATCATTCTGAATTCAAGCATTCTCTTGAGTCTGAAAAATAGTTTGGCCTTTATGGGTATTTTTCGTGAACAAATATCTGGCAGCTTGATGCTATCCCATTTCTAAATGATTGCTTTCTTAATAGGCACTTTGAACACAAAAAAAGAATAGTATTTAGATGTCTGTTTTTGCTACTAAAAGTGGCAGTAAACTGTTTAATATCCTTCTTCTAAAGAGAAAAGCTTGTCTTTTATGTTTTTAAAGATCTTTTCTATTTAAATATAACTAGAAGCTTTCTTTGAAAATCATTTTCTGTTCATTAATCCTTAAATTGTGCTATATTTAATGTGAGAAAGTTACATATGAGGTGACTTACCTAGATATATTTCTCCAGCTTTTTCTAAGAGTTGTCTTCAATGGTCCAAGTGGTAGATTTAAGGAGATAGCAGTATCTCTAAACATAGTAATTTGACAGTCAATATACTATAATATAAAGCATAAAAGCAGTAAAAGTACAACTTCTCCTTTTGGGAAAAGGGGATTACCAGAAACCGGATTTACTTTCTTACCTAAAACAACAAGAAGAAACAAAAGTTGTGTGGGATAATGGTTCGTATGTTAGGGAGCAAAAAAACAGTGATCCATGGGAGAAAAGAAATAAAAAGCTGTGCTTTATGATTGTCTCAGCTTATTTTTTGAATAAATTTCCAAACCGCAAAGTAGAGAGGAAGAATCTAGTTGAATTCTGGCAAACTCCTTAGGTTGAGAAGACCAAACTCAAAGCCTGAAGAAACTAAAGCAACTTCAGTTGTTACTGCAAAGTTCAAAAGAAATTAAATTGCACTGAGAGTTCTAGAGATTTATACAGCGTCCCCTCTGCATTACATCTTTAGCAGTGTGGTGATCAGGTTATGCATGTGAGGAAACTACATATGGCAAGGAAAGGAATGACATGCCATGGTTGGTGAAAGCATGCGCAAAGCTCAAATAGGGTCAGTCAAACCTACCAGACAGACTGGAAAACTCTTAATTCATGGAGAATTAAATAGAGCACAGAGAAGGATTTGCCTTGATAATTTGAAAAAAAAAATAGTCAAGGACTAAAGGCTACTTTGGTCTCAATTGGAAAATCCCACTTAAAGCCAAGACCTGAAATGCTCAAACCATTTGCAGGTAATCCCATGCCAGAACAAAGCGTAATATTTATAGAAATATGAAAATATTCAACACCCAACCAAGAAAATTCAAAATATCTAGCTCCCAGTAAAAATTTCCAGATGTGCAGAGCAGCCAGGAATTTATCATCCCATACTAAGAAGAAAAATCAGTCAATTAGAACAGATGTGGAACTGACAAAGATGTTAGAATTAGCAGACAAGTACTTTTATGTGTTTTTGTAACTTTTATAAGTTAAATAAGCTAGAAGAAAGATTGAAAATATGAAGTGGAAATGTTGACCACACAAACAAATGAACTCAGAAGCCTGCAAGAATCTAGACATAGACTTCATGCTCCACAAAATTAACTCAAAGTGGGTCAGTCATTAAACATAAATTTAAAATACAAAAACTGTAATATGCAGAAGATAACATAGGGAAAATTCTAGGTGAATTTGGGTTTGATAATGACATTTCAGATACAACACTAAAAATACAACCTATAAAAAAACTGGTAAATTGGATTTCACTAAAATAAACACTTGGCTCTGTGAAGAACATTGTCATGGAAATGAGAAGATAAGTCACAGACCTGGAAAAATATTTGCAAAATACATATCTATTAAAGAACTGCTATTCAAAATACAGTCATGTGTCAGTTAATAATGGAGACATATTCTTAGAAATGTATTGCTAGGCAATTTTATCATTGAGCATCATAGAGTGCAGTTACACAAACCTAGATAACATAGCCTACTACACACCTTGGATGTATGATATAGCTTATTGATCCTAGGCTACAAATTTGCACACTATGTTACTGTAATAACTACAGTAGGCAATTCTAACACAACAGTAATTATTTATGTATCTTAACATATCTAAACATAGACAAAGCACAGTAAAATATGATATTATAATCTTATGGGGACCAAAGACAAACCACATAATTTTACAGTTGTTATGTGGTACATGACTGCATATGAAGAACTAACTCAACAGGTAAGCAATTATCGAACAACTAAGCTGAGCAATAAGAAAATAAACAACTCAATTAAAACATGGACAAAAGACCCGAGAACAGATAGATATCTTACCAATAATTATATTAATATGAGAAATAAACATATGAAAAGATTTTCATCATCACATGTCATTAGGAAATTGAAAATTAAAACAATAAGATATGAGTACATACCTGTTAGAATGCAAAAAATCAAAACACTCATAATACTAAGTACTAGGAGGATGTAGAGCAGCAGGAACTCTCATTCATTGTTGGTGAGAATTCACAATGGTATAGACACTTGTCAAGACAATTCAGCAGTTTTTACAAAACTAATCATACTCTTACCAAGTGATTTACCAATTGTTTTCCTTGATATTTACCCAAATGAGTTGAAAACTTATGTCCATACAAAATTTGCACATATTTTTATAGCAGCTGTATTTATAATAGCCAAAAGTTGGAAACAACCAAGATGTCCTTCAATAGGTGAAAGAATAAACTGTTGCATCCATAAAATTGGAAATTATTACATGCTGAAAAGAAATGTGCTATCTAGCCAGGGAAAAGATATGACGGAAACATAAATGCAAATTAATAAGTGAAAGAAGTCAATCTGAGGGGCTGTATACCATACCAATCCAATGTCAAGACATTCTGGGAAAGGAGAAACTATGGAGACAGTAAAAAGATCAGTGGTTGCCAGAAGTTCAGGGGGAGAGAAGGAAGGATGAATGAATGGAGCACAAGGGAGAGTTAGGGCAGATAAATTATGTTATATGATGCTATAATGGTAAGTACTTGCCAGCAAACATCTATTCATATCCATAGAATGAATAGCACAATAAATAAACTCTAAGGTGAATGTTAGACTTTGGTTGATAATGATGTGTCAATATATCGATATATATTGATAATGATGTGTCAATAATGATGTGAATGTTAGACTTTGGTTGATAATGATGTTGGTTCATCAGTTCTAAAAATTGTATCACACTACTGTGGGACGTTGATGGTGACAGATCTTTGTGTAGAAAAGGAAAGGTTATCTGGGAATGCTCCATAATTTTCTGTCATTTTTTTTTTCTGTGACCCTAAAGTTTCTCTGGAAAATAAAGTTTATTAATTTAAAAAAAAAAAACCTCTAGAGATAAAGATTACAATATCTGAGGTAAACATACATGGGCTGGTATTAAAGGGATTTTATACATGACAGGATAAGAGGTTATTGAACTAGAACATAGAGCAATAGGAACTAAAATGAAGCACACTGAGAAAAAAAAAAGAACACAGCTTCAGTTATCTGTGGGAAAATTCATCTGCAAAGTCTGAGGTGAGGTGGAGGAAGAAAAATAGATATAAGAGTAACTTGTTTTCAAATTTGATGAATACAATAAACCTATAGATCTCAGAAGTTCAACAAACCCTAGGTATAAGAAATATTTTAAAAGGACACCATTACATCACAATATGACTGCTCAAAACTATGATTAAAAATATATTTGAAGAAGTGATAAAAGTAATAACATTATGTACCCAGGAAGAAAAATAAAAATGACAGAAGATTTCTCAGTAATCTGCAGGTAAGAAGACAATAGAGCAATATTTTTAAAGTATTGGAAAAAATACTGTCAGCCAAGAATTCTACACATAGATGAAATAGCTTTTAAAAATAAAAGCAAAATAATTTTTTTTTCAGGTATACAATGCCAAAAGAATTAATCATAGACATATTTACATTGTAAGAAATGATTTTTAAAGATTCTTTAATCAAAAGAAGTATACCACATGAAGTATAGATGTACATAAGGAATAAAAAAACTGGAAATGGAGACTACATAAGTAAATATATAATATATATTTTAATTACTTAATTCTCCAAAGGTGAATAGACTTTTTAAATAAAAATAATGATTTATGTGGTATATAACACAGAAGCAAATAGTGATATGTATAATGAGAATTACATAAGGCTCAGGAGGGAAAAAATGGAAGTATACTACCGTCAACTCCTTGTACTATATATAAAATGATGTAATATTGCTGAAGATAGGCAATGGTAAGTCAGTGATGTGCATTTTAAACTCTAAAGAAAAACATATAATAAAACAGTATAAATTTAAGAGGAAATAAATTGGATTGAAATATAGTCAGTTAATACAAAAGCATGCAAAACCATAGGAAAAGAAGGAGATAATACACAAACAAATAGAAAGTCAGAAAACAAACAACATCTTGGTACATTTAACCGTAACCATATCAATGGTCTCACAAAAAGATAATATCAGATTGTATTTTAAAAAGTAACATCCAACATATGTTGCCTGCAATAGCTTATTTTAAATATAAAGGCAATAATAGGTTATAAGTCAAAGGATGGAAGAGATAAGCTGTGGTAAAACTGATTATTTGAAAATTATGTTGTCTATATTAATAACAGAGAAAGTTGATTTCAAAGTAAATGACATGTACATGGCTCACGATGATCATTTCATAATGATCAAGTGTTAATTTTTTTTTTCTTTTTTGAGTCGCAGTCTCGCTCTGTTGCAGGCTAGAGTGCAGTGGCACGATCTCAGCTCACTGCAAGCTCCGCCTCCCAGGTTCACGCCATTCTCCTGCTTTAGCCTCCCGAGTAGCTGGGACTACAAGCGCCTGCCACCACGCCCGGCTAATTTTTTTGTATTTTTTAGTAGAGACGGGGTTTCACCGTATTAGCCAGGATGGTCTCAATATCCTGACCTTGTGATCCGACCGCCTCTGCCTCCCAAAGTGCTGAGTGTTCAATTTTTTAAGAAAATACAATTCTAAGTGTTTATGCATCTAATAACAGAATTTCAAAATAAATGAGGCAAAAATTGATAGAATGTCAGAGAAAAATAGGCAAATATACAAATATAGTATACAATTTCAATTCCCTCTCTCAAAAACTGATATAACAAATATTTAAAAAATTAATTAGAATATTTAAGACTTAAAAAAGCAACTGTCACACAACTTGACCTAAGTAACATTTTAACATTCCTCAAAATAGGAGATTTTCGTTCTTTTCTTGTTTCATATATAATATAATATATAAACAATATTCTGATCCATAAAACAAATTTTAGTAAATTTTAAAAGATTTAAGTAATATACTGCATGTTCTCTAATCACTTAAATTACACATAAATAACAAAAATCTTTCTGAAAAATTTCTGCATTTTTGGAAACTACATACTATACTTCTAAATTACCTATGGATCAAGTAAGATATAAAAAGGGAAAGTAGAAGATATTTTAAGCTGACTAAAAATGAAAGCACATGTATTGAAAAGAAAAAGAAGTCTCAAAACAATGATTTCAATGTCCATCTTATTAAACTATAAAAAGGAGAGCCAGCTGAATCCAAAGCATGCAAAAGGGAAAAAATGATCAAAATCAGAGTGGAAATCAGTGATGTAGGTAACAGAAAAACAATAGAGAAAATCAATGAAGCTAAAACTCATTCTTAGAGCATATTAATAATATTGACAAATCTATAGAATACTAGGGAAAAAGAGAAGACATAAATTGTAATATTCAAGAATCAGAGGTATGGCATCCATACAGATTCTACAAATGATAAAAGAATAATCATGGAATAAGGCAACTTTATGTCAATATATTTAACAAGTCACATTAAATAGACAAATTTTTTTGAAAGAGAAGCACTAAAACTCAATACAGGAATATAATATAACCTTAAAAGTTCTATATTGATTTTTTTAAATTTAAATGTATAATATTTTTACAAAGAAACCTCCAGGACCATATGGTTTCACTAATAAATTCTACCAAACATTTAAGGAAGAAATAATACCAATTTTTCAAATACAAACTCTTCCAGAAAATTGAGGAGGAAAGACTAAGACTACTTCTATATTCATCCTATGGAGTTAACATCTTGATACCAAAACCAGAAATTATAGTTAAAAAAATACTATAACTATGTATAAATACAAAATTTCTCAAAAGATTTAGCAAATCAAATTTAACAATATATAAAATGGCAGTACAATATTACTAAGTTGAGCTTATCTCGAGTGTAAACTTTTTTTGACATTTAAAATGGTGACATTTATATCGCTACATATATGTGTATAAAGAAAACAAAACATGCTGTATACCTTAAATGTATACAATAGAAGCAAAACAGTAACATTTATGAAAATAAAAACACTGGAATTTGAAAATATGTGACAGTTTTAAAACCCACCAATGAAGTGTCACAAAGGTGTTACAAATAGAATATTTTAAATATATTCAAGCTTGATTTTCACCTACTTTGGAGCATAAATAAAGTCAGGGATCTAAAACATTGCAAACCTCCATCATTCCACAGATTTTGGTTTGGTGCTTCGTTTTAAAAAAAAAAAAAATTTATTTTTATTTCAATAGGTTTTTGAGCAACAGATGGTGTTTGTTTACATGAATAAGTTTTTTAGTGGTGATTTCTGGGATTTTGGTGCACTCATCACCCCAGCAGTGTACACTGTACCCAATGTGTAGTCTTTTATCCCTTGCCACCTCCCACCCTTTCCCTTGAGTACCCAAAGTCTATTGTATTGGTTTTATGCCTTTGTGTCCTCATAGCTTAGCTCCCACATATGAGTGAGAACATACAATGTTTGGTTTTCCATTCTTGAGTTAATTCACTTGGAATAATAGTCCCCAATTCCATCCAGGTTGCTGTGAATGCTGTAATTTCGTTTCTTTTTTATGGCCGAGTGGTATTCCATGGTGTGTGTGTGTATATGTCACATTTTCTTTATCCATTCATTGATGGATGGGCATTTAGACTGGTTCTATATATTTGAAATTGCAAATTGTACTTCTATAAACATGAATGTGCAAGTATCTTTTTCGTATAATGATTTCTTTTCCTATAAGTAGATACCTGGTACTAGGATTTCTGGATCAAATGATAGATGGATTTTTAGTTCTTTAAGGAATCTCCACTATGTTTTCTATAGTGGTTGTACTAGTCTACATTCCCACTGACTGTGAAAGTGTTCCCTTTTCACTGCATCCACAACAACATCTATTGAAAGTCAATCAATATAATTTATCATGTTAACAAACTAAAACATAAAAGTCATATAATTATTTCCATAGATATAGAACATATCTTTTGAAATCATCTAACATGCATTTCTAGTTTTTTTTAATAAAGCAACTATGCAAACCATGAGTAAAAATAAATAATTCAACTTAATAAAGAGCATTTTTACTTAGTGTAGAAAGATTAAATCCTTATCCCAAAAAGCAGGCATAGGACAAGAATGCTTACTGACAATACAATTATTTAACATGTTATGGAGGTATTAGCTAATTTAATACAGCAAGTAAAGAAAATAAAAAGATTCTAGATTAAATAGGATGAAGTATTAATCCCCCTTTCCAGTGATGACATAATTTCTTCGTAGAAAATATGATAAAAAATTTTAAAGCTACTAGAACTAACCAGTCTGTCTGGCAATGTTGCAGGATACAAGATTTATACTTATTAAGCATAATGAAAATCAATGTAATACACCATATCGGTGGAATAAAGGACAATTCATGCAATCATCTCAATAGATAAAGAAAAATGTTTGGCAAAATCTAAGATAGTTTCATGATTAAACGCTAGAGAAAGAAGGCAACTCCTTCGTCAGATAAAGAACATTTACAAAAACCTTCAGCTAACATTATATTTAATCATAAAAGAATAAAAGTTTTCCCCGTTAGAACAGGAGCAAGACAAGGCTGTCCGCTCTACTTTGATAAAATTTTGTAATGAATGTTCTAGCCTAAATAATTAGGCTCTAATAAAAATAAGAGTCATTCAGATAGTAAAAGGAGAAGTAAAATGCTCTCTATTTTCAGATGACATAATTTTGTTTACATAAAATTCTAAATAACACACAACACACACTATTAGACATATAACCGTTAGTGCTAATAAACTAATTCAGCAAGTTTGCATGATACAAGTTCAATACACAAAAATCAACTATACCTCCAAACACTAGCAGTGAACAATCTAAAAATAAAACTAAAGAACCATTTCCATTTACAATGGTATCAAGAAAAATAAAATATTTAGGAATAAATTTAAAAGAAGTTCAAGACGTGCACTGAAAACTACAAAATAGTAATTAAAATAATTAAAGAAGACCTTAATAAATGAAAAACAATCTCAGGTTAAAGGGTCAATATTGTTAATATGTGGCAATACTCCTCAAATTTTTCTATACATTCAACCTAATCTCTATCAATATCCCAGGTGAATGTTTTGCAGAAATGGAAAAATACTAACTTTCATATGGAAATGTAGGAGACCCAAAATAGCCAAAGCAATGTTGAAAAATGACAAGTTTGAAGGACTCATAGTTTCTAATTTTGAAATTTACTAAAAACCTCCACTAATCAAGACAGTGTGGTATTGACTTAATTATAGGCATATAGATTAATAGAATGATATGGAAACTCCAGAAATAGACAAATTTATTTACTCTCAATTGATTTTTAGAATGGTGCCAAAATGGGAAAAGAATATTGCTTTCAACAAATGATACTGAAATCTCTAGATATCCATATGCAAAATGAAGTAGTAACCCTTCACACCATATACAAGAATTAACTAAAAATAGCATAAAGACCTCAATGTGAGTTAAAAGTATGAAACTTTTGGAAGAAAATATAAGTGCAAATCTTTGAGACCTTGGATTAGGCAATGGTTTATTAAATATGACACCTAAAACACAGAAACAAAGAAAAAATAGGTAAGTTGGACCTAATTAAAATTAAAAATATTTGTGCCTCAAAGGATACTATAATGAAAGTGAAAAGTTGTTTCATTCAGAGAATTCAAGAAAATATTTGCAAATCGTATGTCTGATTAGTCTATTATATGTAGTATAAAAGAACTCATGAATTAACACTAAAAATACAAATAATCCAATTAATAAACAAGCAAAGAATTTGAATAGACATTTCTCCAAAGAAGGAATAACTGTATAAAGGGCCAATAAGCACATGAAATGATGCACAAAGTCATTAATCATTAGGGAAATACCAGTAAAAATGACAATAATATGCCATCTCACACCTATTAGGATGACTGTAAATTTTAAAAGTAAATAATAACATGTTATTGTGGTTGTGGAGAAAATGGAACCCTCAAATATATACATATTTTTTTTTTACTGGTTGGAATGTAAAATGATGAAACCACTTTTAAATATACTTCAGCAGTTCCTCAAAAAAGTTAAACTTTGAGTTATAAGACCCAGCAATTCCTCTTATAGAATTAAAAACCTTTCACACAAAAATATGTAGATGAATTTTCATAGCATCATTTTCAACGATAGCCAAAAATGTGGAAACAACCAAAATGCACATCAATGGATAAATGAATAGGCAAAATTTAAAATATCCAAACAATGGAATATTATTTAACCATGCAAGGAATAAAGTACTGAAATATGCTACCACATGGATAAGCCTTGACAACATTATTTTTATGGTTTGAATGTCTGTCGGCCTCAAAGTTCAAAAATAATTTGTAAATTTAATCCCCAAGCAACAATATTAAGAGTTTGAGCTGTTCGGAAGTGATTAGGCCACAAGGAGTCTACCCTTAAAGCTAACATTAGTGCCTTGTGAAGGGCTGGTCCAGGAAGCTAACTAGGCTCTTTTTGTTTTTTTGTCCCTTCTGCCATGTGAGGACATAGCGTTCATCCCTTTTGGAGGATGCAACAACAAGGTACTAACTGGGAAGTAAACATTAGGCTTTCACCTGCCACCAAACCTGCCAGAGCCTTCATCTTGGAATTCCCAGCTTCTAGAGCTGCAAGAAATACATGGATATTGTTTATAAATTACTCAGTCTCAATTACTTTCTTATAGCAGCACAAAGGAACTAAGAAAATATACTAAGTAAAAGAAGTGAGACACAAAAGATACTTATACTAAGTAAAAGAAGTGAGACACAAAAGATCACATGTTGTATGTCTCCAGACTTGGGTCCATAGAGACAGAAATTAAATTAGTGGTTGCCAAGGGTGAGGGAATATGTGGAGGGAGGATGACTGCTAATGGATGCAGGGTTTATCAATTGTATTTAACAAACTACTGGAAGTTAAACTTCACAGCAGCATCACATATAAAATAATCAGAATAAATCTGATGAATTTCAAGACCTGTATATTAAAAACTAAAAACAGATTGCTGGGAAATTTAAAGTAGATCTAAATAAATGGAGTGATATACCCTGTTAATGGGTTGGAAAAAATAATCTCACTAGGATGTCAATTCACTTCAAATTTATCTATAGTTTCAAAGCCATTCAAATCAAAACTGCAGAAGATTTTTCATTAACAAATTGTAAACATGATTTCAAAATATATATGAAAATGCATAGAACCAAAAATGACTAATATAACTGTAAAAATAAGAACAATGTTGCAAGAATATTACCTGATTTCAAACTTTATTATAAAGTAACAATCATCAAGACCATGTGGTATTATTGTCAATAATTGTTAGAAACAAAATACTTAATAAATCCTGAATTTTTTTCAGAAATTACCAAAAATTAATTAAGTCCAAACATTATACATCAGCAGAGAGAGGTCATTCTCCCCAGCCCACTTATAACTTTAAATTGTATAATTTAAAACCAATGTGAGATTGTTTGAGTAGGAGTAAGAACTTTTTTCACTAAAAGTATCAATACAGAAATTGATAAATTGGCAAGCAATACAGTCATGTGTCAGCTTAATTTTGAATTAAATACAAATATTTTTCAAAAAAGTTCTAAAGGAGTTTTGTGATTAAATTTTATAAATGTTGATCCGGTTGATCACTTGTACTTTACAGGTGTCCCCATCCCCTGGTCTTTGGACTGGTACTGTGTCCGGAATTGGTGGGTTCTTGGTCTTGCTGACTTCAAGAATGAAGCCGTGGACCCTCGCGGTGAGTGTTACAGTTCTAAAGGTGGCGTGTCCGGAATTTGTTCCTTCTGATGTTCGGATGTGTTCGGAGTTTCTTCCTTCTGGTGGGTTCGTGGTCTCGCTGGCTCAGGAGTGAAGCTGCAGACCTTCGCAGTGAGTGTTACAGTTCTTAAGGTGGCGCGTCTGGAGTTGTTTGTTCCTCCCGGTGGGCTCGTGGTCTCGCTGGCTTCAGGAGTGAAGCTGCAGACCTTCGCGGTGAGTGTTACAACTCATAAAAGCAGTGTGGACCCAAAGAGTGAGCAGTAGCAAGATTTATTGCAAAGAGCGAAAGAACAAAGCTTCCACAGTGTGGAAGGGGACCCAAGGGGGTTGCCACTGCTGGCTCGGGCAGCCTGCTTTTATTCTCTTATCTGGCCCCACCCACGTCCTGCTGATTGGTAGAGCTGAGTGGTCTGTTTTGACAGGGCGCTGATTGGTGCGTTTACACTCCCTGAGCTAGACGTAAAGGTTTTCCAAGGCCCCACCAGAGTAGCTAGATACAGAGTGTCGATTGGTGCATTCACAAACCCTGAGCTAGACACAGGGTGCTGATTGGTGTGTTTACAAACCTTGAGCTAGATACAGAGTGGCGATTGGTGTATTTACAATCCCTGAGATAGACATAAAGGTTCTCCACATCTCCACCAGACTCAGGAGCCCAGCTGGCTTCACCCAGTGGATCCTGCACCCTGGGGCTGCAGGTGGAGCTGCCTGCCAGTCCCGCGTCATGCGCTTGCACTCCTCAGCCCTTGGGTGGTCGATGGGACTGGGTGCCGTGGAGCAGGGGGTGGCGCTCATTGGGGAGGCTCGGACCGCACAGGAGCCCATGGAGCAGGTGAGAGGCTCAGGCATGGCGGGCTGCAGGTCCCGAGCCCTGCCCCGTGGGAAGGCAGCTAAGGCCCAGTGAGAAATCGAGTGCAGTGCCGGTGGGTTGGCACTGCTGGGGAACCCAGTACACCCTCCGCAGCCGCTGGCCTGGGTGCTAAGCCACTCATTGCCTGGGGCCGACAGGGCCGGCCGGCTGCTCTGAGTGAGGGGCCTGCCAAGCCCATGCCCACCCGGAACTCCAGCTGGCCCGCAAGCGCCGCGCGCAGCCCCGGTTCCTGCTTGCGCCTCTCCCTCCACACCTCCCTGCAAGCTGAGGGAGCTGGCTCCCGCCTTGGCCAGCCCACAAAGGGGCTCCCACAGTGCAGCAGAGGGCTGAAGGGCTCCTCAAGTGCCACCAAAGTGGGAGTGCAGGCAGAGGAGGCGCCGAGAGCAAGCGAGGGCTGTGAGAACTGCCAGCACACTGTCACCTCTCAGTACCAGTCCCCAGACTGTTAGGAACCAGGCCACACAGAAGGTGAGCTGCAGGTGAGCAAGCATTACTGCCTGTGCTCTGCCTCCTGCCAGATCAGCTGGGCATTACATTCTCATAGAAGCGAGAACCCTGTTGTGAATAGCACAGTGAGGGATATAGATTGTGGGCTCCTTATGAGAATCTAATGCCTGATGATCTGAGGTGGAACAGTTTCATCCCAAAACCATCTCCCATCCCATCCACTCCCATCACTGTCCCTGGAAAAATTGTCTTCCACAAAATAGGTCCCTGGTGCAAAAAGGTTGAGGACTGCTTCTATAGAACATGTTTCTTATGTTTCTTTCAGGTAAATGCATGCTGCCTTCTTTAGTTTCTGTAATTCAAACTTTGTTTACTATTACATTTTTCATATGCTATTATTATTTGTTTCCTGATTAGTTTAAGTCATAAATGAAAGCAGATATGAAACATTATCATTCATTTTATAATCGATAGACCTTACAAGTAGGTGAATCAATTATAAACACTGTGAGTTGGTCTAAATTTCATAGATTCTTACAGGGTCAGTATCTTCTTGGAAAATCAGATTTCCTTCACAACATGTAGATGAATCACTCTCTAATAAATATTTAAGGAACTGCAGCAGTACAGTGTTGTCATTAAATTGCTATTTGTGAGTGACACTTTTGAAATCTGTGATTATTCGTGTAATTTTGAAACATTAAAGGCTCTAATGTCAGCAAAAATAACTACAGAATTTTTGCAGAGTAGGAGTGCTACATACTTAAATAAGCATTTACATGATATGATTTTAGACTAGTTACATAAATGCAATTCCAAATGCCCTTTAATATATGCAAGGCATCTTTCTGGAAACTACCGGAAAACATTGATCACAAAGATAATGCTTTCTAATTACATGATCCAAGTGTTGTCATAGGCTAACTCACTTGATTCTCTGTACAACCATTAGCAACTGTAATCTCCATTACAGATGGGAAAGCTAAGGAATAGAAAGATTAAGTAACTTTTCCAGGTTTAAACAACAGGTGCACTATGATTATATAAGAAAATAAAAGCAGCCATACTCTCAGATAGGTTACTTTTCTAGTAATGCTCTTCAAATATGACTGGAAATGGCATAAGTGATTACCGCCTAAAACCTGTATATCTGTAACATGCATAACCTATTTTTTTTAGCTTGAGATATAAACAGAGTTTCTTCTCCATTTAAACTGGAAGTAATCACAACTCTGAAGCCATAGTTGCCAAGCTTACAGGACGTCCATATTTACCTATATTCCCTCCCATCAGCTTTCCTGTGTCTCTAAGATTGCCCAGGAATATTTATTCATGTCTTAGAATTTGTCTCACTTGTCCTTGCTCTCTGCTGCTGTATCAAGAACTCAGAGAACTCTACAACCCCTAGCCTGCTGGAATGGTTGTTGCTGGGCTACTATTGTCTATCCATAAACTGGATATTTACATGCCTACACCTTAAACAACAACATTATGATTTCGTACTGAAACACAATTAAGGGATAAAACATCTTGCTGATTGTGGACCCAGAAAATCTGAGACAGGTCTAGTTAATTTAGAAAGTTTATTTTGCCAAGGTTGAGGATGCATGCCCATGATACAGCCTCAGGAAATCCTGACAATATGTGCCCAAGGTGGTCAGAGCACAGTTTGGTTTATACATTTTAAAGAGACATGAGACATCAATCAATATATGTAAGAAGTACATTGGTTCGGTCTGGAAAGGCGGGACATCTCAAAGCAAAAGCAGGAAGACTGGAAGCTGGAAGCAGGGAGGGGGCCTCCTGGTCACAGATAGGTGAGAGGCAAACTGTTGCATTCTTTTGAGTTTCTGATTAGCCTTTCCAAATGAAGCAATCAGATATGCATTTATCTCAGTGATCAGAGGGATAACTTGCAACAGAATGGGAGGCAGGTTTGCCATATGCCTTTCCCAGTTGAATTTTCCCTTTAGTTTAGTGATGTTGGAGGCCCAAGATATTTTCTTTTCATATGATCTATACTTATTTATACCGTGTATGACTAAAGAGAAGCAAGAAAAGTAAAGGAGAAAGTCCCAAGGAAACCACAGTTATAACCTTAATCCTGCTTTAACTACTATAACTTGCTAGGTGAAATGCATTTAAAGTTTCACTACTGTAGGGCTCTGAAGCAGCCACTTGTCCCTGTCATCACAGAGACTTGATCTCCAACATTGCTGCAGCTAGAGTCTTGCAGTTGTGACCTGATGAAACCTGGACATTTTGTGAAGATATCCACTAATCTGTCTTCTCCTCTGGGTAAAACCCAGTGACCAAGTCATAACCTCCACTTCTGAGCCAGACAATCAAAATGGTCATCAGTGAAGGATAGAGAAGGGGTACAGAAAGCAAAATTATTTTCTTTTGATGTTTTGCTGTGAAATAAATATAAATTCAAAGAAAGTTACAAAAATAATATAGGAGTTCCGTATATCTTCACCTAATTTTCCCCAATGTGACACATTATGTGGTTGCAGTACATCAATACCAAGAAATTGACATTGGTATATGACCATTAACTAGGCTACAGATCTTACTCACTTTTCACCATTTTTAACCTGCGTTTGTGTGTGTGTGTGTGTTTCTATGCAATTTCATCCCATTCATAGATTCACTTATTTCATGTATAGATTTATATCCCATATGTAGATTTGTTATTATTATCAATGATTTTATAGGTCTAGAACCAGTGCATTCTGTTCATCCCTATCTATAGTATACAAGCTACCCCAATAGTACACATGATAAAATGTTTTATCAGTATCTCATTGCCCAGCCCTGCTCTTGAACTTAACAGTCCTGGTATAATAATTTGGAACACAAAGAAGAGGTTGAGTTTCCAGTTCTTTTTTCAAAAGAGAAGGCTCCTCTTTTATGGAAATCAGAACTAGAAAACCATAGATGGTGAGAAGATGAGCTTTGTCCAATTCAGTCATGTAGCTTCTGCCCACTATGGCTCCTGGATATATCAGAGGAACTTGTTCCCTCTGCACTTCAGTTACAGTACAGTCAGAATGCCGTACATATCCAACTGTACATGGGACATTTCTGTTTGGATGTCCTAAATCGCTTCCAGCTCATCATTCACCAAACTATACTTCTCAACTTTGCTTTTCAGCTTCCACTTTTTCAAGTATTTCCAATTTGTGAAAAACGCCATTATAAAGTTAACCAGATACCTTGACAGATCCTTGGCTTTTTTTCATCAGCATCTGCCTCCTTCAAATTTATTACCAAATTATGGCAACTCTATATCTTCCCCACCTACTGCCTTACTCACACTCTCTCAGCCATGGCCATATTTAGGCCCTTACATTTTTGGTTGTTGTTTTTGTTTGTTTTTGTTTTTTGACTGAATGATATTATTTGCTTTTTAGTTGGTCTTTCTGTTTCCACAATGACTTAACGTATGTCTTATATTCTATTCTAATGCCCGAATAAATTTCAATAATATACAGTGTATTAAATGCTAGTCATTACACTCACCATGGCTATAAGATGCAGTAAAAATTCCTTAGGATTATATTAATTTTTCTTCATAATTTTGCCAAATCTATCTTTCTAGTCTCATTTTCTTCAAGTTCTCTTCTGGCAGTTGAGGCTCCTGTGAATATAAAGCTACCAGATATTCATTGAGTCCAAAATCTTTTCTTGCACCTTCATGCCTTTGAAAATACTCTCTTAGTTCTTGGTTGTGCTCAAATATCAGTACTTGCTTTCTTCAATCACAGACTCCTATTCATCTTTCAGAACTCCTCTCCTCTAAAAAGCATTCTCTTGTTAGCACTCCACCCAGCAATGTACCTGATATATATTAGAAAGTATGATACTACAATATACTTTTCAGCTTCCACTCTGAACTGGAAGACCCTGACTATGAGAACTGTTACTTATTTTTATATTCTGAGTATTTTGGATATTATAATTTTCATGAATGTTAAATTTTTAAAAAGTTATAAATAAAATTTATAAAACTAAAATTTGTAGAATGGTATTACTGGAACTTACCTGAGAAATTATTTTGCTTATAGTTTTAATTTTATGGATTATAAAATTGAGACCTAGAGAGATCTCCAACAAAGACAAGTGTTACGGACTGAATTGTGTCCCACAAGATATGTATTGATGTTCTAACCTCAAAGAAGGTCACATTGTGATATACGTACCAGATACACATCATGTATATATGTATGTGTGTGTAAGCACATATACACACTGTAATTACTCTCTCTATATATAATATATACACATACATATATAATGCATGCATACATATACACACAATACATATGTATGTTTGCATTATATATGTATGTATCTGGTACATATATACACTATATATGTATTTATGCATTTTATATATATGTGCATATATATTCTGTATATAGAGAAGAATGTATAGTGTATGTATGCTTACACATATATACATCTGATATGTATCTGGTACATATATCACAATGTGACCTTTGAGGTTAGGACACCAATACATATCTTGTGGCATATTGTGTGTATATGCATGTATGCATTATATATGTGTGTGTGTGTGCATATATATATATGTATATATATATAGTGTGTGTGTATATATATATATATCAGAATGTGAACTTATTTGGAAATATGATCATTGTAGATGTGATAAGTTAATTTATAATGAGGTTATACTAGAATAGGGTGGCCTCTTAATCCAATATGCATAGGGTCAGAAGAGAAGACACATGGACACATGATGGGAGAATAATTCATGATGAGAGCAGAAATTGAAGTGCTGCAGCTTCAAGCCAAAGAATACCAAAGATTTCCAGCAAACCACCAGAGGCTAGAACACAGAAGGGAGGATTCTTCTCTATAGGTTTTACAAGGAACATGTCTTTGATGACACCTTGATTTTGGACTTCTGGCTTCCAGAATTTGCCTATGATCCAGATCCCTAACAACCTGTTTCTTATTTTTTTGTTCTGTCCTAATAACAAAACAGGATTTTTTTCTAAAAAGAAGTAAATTTAATTTTATAGACACTTTGACAGACCTGGTGATAAAACATATGTTACCTTTATTTTTTTACAGATATCAGAATTTTGTTTTAACATTACACTGGCCCTTTTAATAGAGTTATCCTGTCTGTGTTATATTGCTTTCTCTGAGGAAACACGTCTGTATTTGGCTGTTAAAGCACAACCTGAAAAAATTATGTTACTTGGATTTGTGTGTGTAATGGATCCTGTGATGGTTAATTTTATATATCATCCTGGCTAGGCTATGGTGCCCAGTGTTTGGTCAAATCCAAGTCTAGTTGTTGCTGTAAAGATATTTTTAGATGTGATTAATATTTATACACAGTAGAATCTGAGTAAAGCAGAAGCAGATTATTCTTCATAATGTGTATATATTTACATGCACAGCAGATATAGATATATGTGTATGTGTATATATGTGCACACACACAATATACATAGTATAGAAATATATATAGTGTTTCACTGGAGAACCATGAATAATGCAGAACCCAAGTGATAAGTTCATATTCTTCAAATGCAGAGTAAGAAAGAGATCTGGGACCTGGTAGGAGTGATGCTAGCATAGCCATGAGGCAAAACCATAAAAGAACAGAAACATAGGGTATCCTCAAAGAGCAGAATATCTGAATTCAATAGCTTTCTGGGGGTGGTTTTACTGACCCTCATTAGGATCTCACACAAATCTCTAACCTGAGGGATGTATAAAATGTGTGGTGAGAAAAGGTTTGAAAATATGATCAAATGAGATGAAAGCAAGAGTTTTAAACATAACGTGGCATCCTACAATAGCCAATTAATTACGATATAATATATATTTGGGAGAACACTTGGGGCTATGAAGTTCAATATGGATAGTGTTTTATTTGATTTTTTTCCATCTTTATAATGTGAGTAATTTTGTTTGAAGTTGGGAAAATGTCAAGAAGTAGTTATTTTACAGAAAAAGATACAGGCCCACATTTAATGTAATTGAATATAATTCTGTCACCTGTATTTATTATAATAAATAATACTATTTATTTTCTTTTATATTTTGTTCCATTGAACTGTAAAATATTATTCCACACACTCACATAAGCATACACACACATACACACACACACACACACACACACACACACAGTTGTAGGCTCCACGATGGCAAAATGGTATAGGAATCCCTATGCTGACGAAGTTTAGAATATACCAGGAGAAGTAAGACCCTGACTTTAGCAATATCTAAGATCATGACCTTAGAAATATCTGAAAATTTTCAGACATGATACATATCATTTTTTATCACCAAGGCTGTTCTTTACCTGTGTCACTACCTCGTTTGCTTCTGTAGTTCTTAACCCATGCCTCTTCACCATAGAACATATCACATTGTTTATGGATAGTGTTTCCAAGAGTGTTTCCCTATTGACTTTACCTCCTACTTGACCATCAACTCTGTAAAGGCAACACTGCAGGACACAGATAGCTCTTATTCATCTATGTGCTCTCTCCCTTCCTAGCTCCCAAGGGGTTGTCTAAAGTGATTCTACTGCTAGTGAGCAAAAACATAAATTGAAGAGTTAATGAATTCCAGAACAAAGGCATGTCAGCAGTCAAGGAAAAATGTAAAGAATGTATGGTTAAAAGAGCATTTCTCTGTTTAAAATATGGGCCATGATTAAAAGATATAAAGGGCAGCCATTTAGTAGGTGGACAGATTCCATTGTGCCATGTTATAGAATGGCTTTCAAAACTGTCTTACCATTGAGTCTCTGCAATGAATAGGTGAGTAACATGAGCCATTGGCAAAAGCACTTTCCTGACTCTCTCATCTCCTATCTTTTCTCATATAAATACTATGGAGACTAACAGTATTTCTAAGGTCATGATCTTTGTCCCTCCAGAATATCTGTCATCCTCTTTTTTTTTTTTTCTTTTTTTTCTGAGATGGAGTCTTGCCCTGTTGCCTGGGCTGGAGTGCAGTGGTGTGATTTCAGCTCACTGCAACCTCTGCATCCCAGGTTCAAGTGATTCTCCTGCCTCAGCCTCCCAAGTAGTTGGGATTGCATGTGCATGCCACCACACCCAGCTGATTTTTGTATTTTTAGTAGAGACGGGGTTTCACCATGTTAGCCATGCTGGTCTCAAACTCTTGGCCTCAAGTGATCCGCCCACCTCAGCTTCCCAAAGTGCTGGGATTACAGGCATGAGCCACTGTACCTGGCCTGTCATCCTCTTGAATAAGCCCAAAAACTACTGTATTCGTCTATTCTCACACTGCTGTAAAGAAATGCCTGTAATTGGGTAATTTGTAAGGAAAAGAGGGTTTTTTTTTCTTTGTAAATACCCACATCCACATAAATAATTGGCTCACAGTTCCACAGGCTGTACAGGAAGCATGATGCTGGCCATCTGCTTCGCTTCTGTGGAGGCCTCAGGAAACTTACAATGATGGCAGAAGGCAAAGGGGAAGCAGACATGTCTTACATGGCAAGAGCAAGAGGAGGGAGAGAGGGGAGGTGCCGCACACTTTTAAACAACCAGATCTCATGAGAACTCTATCATGAGACAACACTAGGGCGATGGTGTTAAACTATTAGAAACTGCCCCCATGATCCAATTACTCACTTCCCACCAGGCCTCAGCTCCAACACTGAGAATTACAATATGACATGAGATTTGGGTGGGGACACTAGATCCAAACATATCAACTATAGAAGGAGAGTATATAGGTTTTTAAATTTTTCACTTAGTTTCTGTGCATTGTTACTGAATCACATATTAAGCCACAAATGCACTTGTTTTGGTGCATAGTCCATTTGTTCTTTAAGTTATTTACATGAGAAAAAGTAAAAACTGTGAGGTTGAAGAAATATGGAATTAACTTTTGTTATTCTAAGCCAAATAGAATTTTTGCAAAATTATATCTTAGTTTGACCATCTCAAAAGCTGAAATACAAGAAATAATTATTAAACTTGTATAATACATTTAAAGTCACAACATGCAGGGTCTTACCAAAGAAAATAGAAAAGTAAAGTAACTAATATTAACATTTAGCTCCATTTTCCTCCTCCACTGTGACAGAAAATCTATTTTAGTGTGGTTATACCAAAAGAGCTATACAATCTAACAAAATAAGTTATTGAATCCCCAGGGGAAAAAATCTTATGAGACTATACACAGATAATTATCCAGTGACTAAAGTTTATTCAATAACATGCTGCTTTCTCTTCCCTAAGGCACAAGTAAAATATACTGACATTTATAAACTGAGTCCAAAAATGTTAAACATTAGGATTCTTAGAAAATACAGCTAGCTAGCTAGCTAGATATACATACATACATACACAGACTACACACAAAAAAATAGCTCTGAAATGCAATCTGTATTCAATTATTCTGTCCATTTGATTTTTGTAACTGAGAACCACATGGGGGAAAATAGTGAAATGAGAAGTATCATGGAGTAATAGGGAAAAAAGTGATTTGTAGTTATATAGACACCAATGCCTGTCTCAAACCCATTTCTGCTCTTTTCCAACTGTGTGACCACTTAAGGCACTCATTCCCACTTCACTAATGTGAGAAATAAAAAAGAAACATATAAAAGTAAGAACATTTAGCATTAGGATTTAGACATTCAATTTTAGGTCTTCTTTTCTAATTACAGTGTTTTTATTTTTCAATCAATAATATGAGCAGTTGAAGTTTTCTCTACTCTGCCCTACACCCACATAAATAATTTAAAATATGGTAAGAGGATTGAAGAGATAAGGAAAGAGATTTAATAAAGAATCAATTTTTGATATTGGATAGTTGACAACTTTCAAGTAGCACTTTCCCCTTCACTTCTGTCCCACATCTGGACAAACTGGATAAGAAGTTATTGGTGCTCCTTCTTTGGCACTATAGAGAAACTCACACCATGTAAACTCAGTCATGTTTGTGGGAACCCTCACCTAACCATGATACAACCTTAAGCCATTGCCCCTTATTATTTTCTCTCTCTTTCAAGCCATTTTGGGAGCAGCCTGAGAGCATACTCTGCTCTACCCAGAAAGCTCAGTATGTAATTAATAGACCTCTGATACCTTCTTTGTTTGTGTATGATATCATCAGTCCCAACATTTAAACTATATTATGGGTAGAAGGGCTCATGCCACAGCAGTTGACACAATGAGCAGGGTGTCTGCTGTGTGACCACAACCACTATTGGAAGTCTTTCTTCCTCAGCTTTGGCTTTCTAACTGGCTCTGCTGCCTGATGGTTAGCATGTGTTTTGAGATGTTACCTGCTGACAAACTTATAGCTTTTTCTGTACTGCATTTTCTGAGTTTTATGGAACCTCCTGTTATAGATTTGGTCAACTTGTGTCAAAAGTTTCAAACACTTGTGAATAGAAATATATAATTGGGGCTTTCTTTAAAGTGGCATTGGGTTGTGTGTCTCACTCCACACCTATCTGTGTATTTTACATTGAATCATTAATCTCAATTCTAACATAAGCTCTGCCTGACACTATGCTCAGTAGAATGACTCTTACCCTGTAACTGCTGGTTTTGTGTATCAACCTAGCATTGACTCCAATCTATAGAGTTTCAAGGGCAAGACTAATACCCTGTGAAACATATGGGATGAATGGGTGGTAGCTTGTGTGGAGGAAGGGTAGCCATCTCATGACATGCAGCGGTCACACTCCTATGTGTAGAGGACTCGCCAGGACCCTACAAAATGTCTTTGCTGATGCTACTACCTATATCTATATTGCAACAAAGATCTAGATCTTCATCATTATAGGGAAAAACCCACAAGCCTGATTTAAACTTAGGATCCTTGAACTCAGTAAAGTAATAATTGCCATGGGAAAGGTCCCTAATCTTGATGATACTAATTTGTGACTCTGGAGGAAGAAACTTGTTAATATGAACAAGGAAATTAGGACTATCCACCCAAAGTATATCCAGTAACAAGAAAAAGAAAGAGAGAAAGAAAGAAAATAAAAGAAGGAGAGAAAGAGAAAGATAGAAAAGAAAGAAGAGAGAAAGAAAGAGAAAAGAAAGGAAAGAAAGAAGAGAGGGACAGAGAAAGAAAGAAAAAGAAAGAGAAAGAAGAGAGAGAAAGAAAGAAAAAAGAAAGAAAGGAGAAAGAAAAAAGAAAGAAGAAAAGGGAAGGAAGGAAGGAAGGAAGGAAGGAAGGAAGGAAGGAAGGAAGGAAGGAAAAGCAAACCCTGGACACTAGGAGAGGAAAAAACAAACAAAATGTCTAAAAAAAAGTTTCCATAATTCGACCCAATTAGATATTGTAGATTTACTAAAATAATTCTGTAATAAAAAGATAAAAAGGCACTAAGTAGATTTTGCACCCGTGAAAGGATGATAATATCTTGTGACTGTGATGCCAAAGTCACTATGCCAAAGAAAAAAGTCAAGCTTGGAAACTGTCATGGGACAAACTGCCTTTCCTTTTGTTCCAAACAGATAGCTGCAAAATAAAAAGCCACATATCTCCCCAGGTGGCCTCCCTCAACCTGAGGATGTAAATTAACAACTGGTGCAGAACAAGACTACAAATCATCCCTCTGCCCACTCCAAAACAAATGCATATTTGACTTCTTCCTCTATTTTGTGTTAACTTTTCCTACTTTGGAAAAAGCGTGGGCCACAGATCTTTCGGTGACTTGACAGTAAGATCCTTTTCCCAGGTGCTTTCTCAACCTTGGCAAAATAAATTTCTAAATTGGTTAATTGGTCATAGGCAGTCTTGCTCTGTCACTCAGGCTGGAGTGCAGTGGTGCGATCTCGGCTCACTGCAACCTCCACCTCCCAGGTTCAAGTGATTCTCTGTTGCCTCTGCCTCCCGAGTAGGTGGGATTACAGACGCCTGCCACCACACCTTGCTAATTTTTGTATTTTTAATAGAGATAGGGTTTTGCCATGTTGGCCAGGCTGGTCTCGAACTCCTAACCTCAGGTGATCCACTGACCTCAGCCTCCCAAAGTGCTAGGATTACAGGCATGAACCCTTGTGCCCAGCCCTCTACAATGTAAGTTCTGAATCAACATTAACATCTACTGAGATGTACCAACTAGCAGACCTCCATGGCCTTAATCAATACAGTGTCTCAAATTACATTTATGCCTGGGAATCTCTCTAAATATAAATAAGGTACCCTTTATATTTTTAGATTAATTGCCAAATATAAAATAAAAGACAAATAGTTATGCTTCACTTTATCCTCTGAGCTATTGCTTTGCCTAACTTTCCTATTCTCATACCCTGAAATATCCCTAGTGAGCATGGGTGCTCTCAAGTAATTAACAAGTAATAAAAATTAAGTCGTTGGCACTTACAAGTGGCTTGACAAAACAGATCAAATGTCTCTGCCCCTTCACACCAGTTAAAATAGTTAACCTACTCTCGTAAATTCCTCTCCATGCCTCTTGGAGCCAGCCATAATTACTAATTGTTTATGGTATTCTGATGCAAGAAACTTTCTTCCTTAGCCCCATGTTATGTGTTATTACAGCAGCAATTGCTGGACATCTACTGGGCTTTCCTGAATACAGAGGCTATGATACTCTGAGCCTATGATTCCCTGTACTGAACTGCTCATTTGCTTTTGTCGGAGAAACAGCATCCCACAAGGAGTACAGGTGGCCACCCAGGCCCTTTTGCTGTAACAGAAATTGTAGCTACAGGACACCTATAGTACTTCTGGCATATGCCACCTGAAGGAGGTAGTGGTCTCCCCTGACCTCAGTCCTTTGCCAGATGCCATGATGCCAGAAATACTAGAACCAGAGCAATTCCACCTTGAATAGGGGCTGGGGAAAATGAGGCTGAGACCTGCTGGGCTGCATTCCCAGGAGATTAAAACATTCTTAGTCACAGGATGAGATGGGAGGTCTGCACAAAATGCAGGTTACAGAGACCCTGCTGATAAAACAGGATGTGGTAAAGAAGCTGGCCAAAACCCACAAAATCCAAGATGGCAACACAAGTGACCTCAGCAAAACCAAGATGGTGATGCAAGTGGTCCTTACTGCTCATTATATGCTAATTATAATGCATTAGCATGCTAAAAGACACTCCCACCAATGCCATGACAGTTCACAAATGCCATGGCAAAGTCAGGAAGTTACCCTATATAGTCTAAAAAGGAAAGGAACCCTCATTTCTGGGAAATCCCTGCACCTTTCACGGAAAGCTTACATACAGGGCAGTCCTGGATGGTGACAGGACAGCCCTAGAGATACACATTGTCACCCATCTATAAGATACTCTTAAGCTAATTTTTAGTTTCTTTGACTACTGTGTTTGAGTGATGAAAATGTTTTATTTGGTATGTTCCCAGACTCTGGGATGTTTGGGTTCTCAGGGACACCTGCTCCTCATCTGGGCACCATGGCCTTGACTCATTTCCCAGCATTCAGTGTTCAAGCAGCTGCTGCATATTAACCTGGTGGGGAACTTGTCAGATTACAACATAAAGCTTAGGATTTTCCCAGGAGGTGCTGTCTTTTTTTCTCTTCGTGGTGGTCTATAGCATTACAATATGTTTGATAAGAAAAAAATGGACTTTCCAGAAAGAAAATATTCTAAGCCTTTGACAAATTTTGAGTATACAGATCTTTTCTGTTGTAAAATTACATGTTCAATAAAATTAAGAGTTTAGATTTCCAAGAATTGACATAATTGTGGTCTCTGATTTAATAGACTTTTTCTTAGTTTACAAGATTTTCTCTTATTATTTCTTAATTTTTTCACTTGTTTACATTTTATTCTCTCATCTATGCATCGATTTTCTAACGAAAAATAGTGATATATTAAAGGAATCATTTTCTTTCTTTGTAATATCTCATTTATGTTTGTAATTCCAGAATCTCACATACTGCAAATATTGTACAGAGTTGCTTACTAATTTATATGTATCTTTTTTTTTTAGATTATCATGCCAGTGTGAGGGAATGGGGAGATACCTCCTTAGTCTGTGAAATAATTTCTCTACTCATTCTGAAAGTTATCTTCCCCTATTAGATCCCTTAAGTTTTCAATAACTACTTCCATTCCTAGACCTGGAATCAGAATTTCTTAATTTTTAATTTAATTCTGTGTAGAAATCAATTGACACCACAACTTCTTATAAAATAGAACTCATGTATTGCCTGTTATAAGAAAAATAAAGAATTTGTATAAAATTATTTTTGGATCTCACTGAAACAGTCCTAAGTCCTTGGGAATACAGCCAAGATAACTGGTCATCGTGGAGATTCAAATGCACCAAAGCAAGCCCCATCTTCCTGACTAAAGTACAGCTGGCCCAGAGGCTGACTCAGATAGAGCCAGCCAGTATTAATTAATTTTGAGCTTTTCTGTGCCAGATGATCTCTAAAGTCACATCGTATTCTGAGATTTTGTTTTGAACAAGCTATCTTTTACTTTTCATTAATAATACTTTCAAAGTAACCTAATACTATTAAAATATTATTTGTAAAAAATTTCTTAGCTTGCATTATTTCTAAAGATGGCTAATCATTTGGATTTTGTTCTCATATCTGGTATCACTGACAATAATATTTAGCATCTAAAATAATTAGAAGCTCAATGCAGTCACTTTTGCAATTCAGCGCAATCTTAACATGAAGTTTAAATCAACCCCAGTCTTGGTGTGGTGGCTCATGCCTATAATACCAGCACTTTGGGAAGCCGATGAGAGTGGATTGCTTGAGCCCAGGAGTTCAAGATCAGCCTGGGAAACATAGCGAGACCTTGACTACACACACACACACACACACACACACACACACACACACACACACACTAGCTAAGTATAGTGGTGCACACTTATAGTCCCAGCAATTCAGGAGGCTGAGGCAGGAGGACTGCTTGAACCCAGCAAGTTGAGGTTGAAGTGCACCATGATCATGCCACTCCAGCTTGGGGAACAGAATGAGACCCTGTCTCAAAAAATAAATAAACAAAAATAAATCAACCCTAGCCTTTCCTCTAAGGAATTTACCTGTTGATAATTTTAATATAGAGATATATTTGTGTATTGTTTGCACTTACTACAATACCTAGTATGAGTGAAAAATTCTTCTCCTTACCTTTTCTTTATTTTATAATCCTTTTTCCACATGCCTTCAAATTTAGGGTCTGAGCTTTTCTCATTTTGTTCTTTAATATCAACTGACAGGGTATGAACTTTCAAGTGCTGCTTGTATTCCCCCATGTTTACAGCATAATTATAATTTTGTATTATAAATATTATATCTATATAATATCTTAAACCCTCTCATCTAAGATAATTTTAGGTATAAATGAGAAAAGTTGATTGCAAGTAAGATGGCAGAATAGGAAAACCTGAACCCTTCTTCTGCCCACATAGTGATTCAGTAATAAATCATGGACAATTTCCTTTTGTGAGGAAAAACAGAAACTAGTTTGGAGGCTTCTGCACCTCAGGCAAACAAAAAACTAGACCTGTCAACACCAGTAGGAAAATCTGAGACACCATCTCCCCAGAATCTCCACACCCAGAATAACACCAAATCAGGAAAAATGTTCCAGCTCTTAGCTTCTCCTTGGGGAGGGAAAGAGTTGGAACAAACATTTGTCACCCCAACTTTTCTGGGGGCTTTCCAGAGCATTGACTTTTGTTTTCACATTCATGGAGCACTGGTGGGATCCAAAATACTTTAGCCACCTGGAAGACAACAGATACAGCAGTTTCAGATGGCAGTTGCCACAGTCCTTTCCTCCAGTATGCACAGAACAAGTGGATAAAAAAAAAAAATCTCAGTTCTTATGTCTGGGTATGCAAAGAGTTGGTTTGTGCATCCAGTGCCCCACATTTTCTGGAAGCTACCCAAAGGACTGGCTTCTGTCTTGGAGTGCTAATGGGACCTGACATAATTTAGCCACCTAAGGGCTAATGAGAACAGAGATAGCAATTTGAGCTGGCAGTCACTACAGCCCTTCTTCTTGGCTCAGTACAGTACAAGCAGATTAACAACTTAAACCCCCACCTTCTCTCTGGGGAGGTAAAGAGTTGAACTGAATGCTTAAATCCCCACATTTTTTAGTTGTTCAAAGGACTGAATTATTTCCTGCTTGCCTCAGAGTGAAAATGGAACCAGGCCACCTAGTCTAGCCACCTGGCAGGCAGTGAGAACAAAAACAATGATTTGAGCTAGTATGCAACTAGTCACCATAGCTGCTCCTCCCAAGCCCAACACAGACAGAAAACAAGTAAAACAAAAAACAAATAACAAACAAACAAGAAAAGATCCCAGCTTCTCTCTGGAAGGAGAAAGATGTGGACAAATCATCTAAAGATCCAACTTTTCTGCAGGCTTCCCAAATAATTGGCTTCAATCTCACCTACCTGGGCACACTTGTTGCAGGAAGTCAGGGAACCCGAATGGAGGGACCGGCTGAAGCCACAGCAGAAGAACATAAATTGTGAAGATTTCATGGACATTTGTTAGTTCCCCAAATTAATACTCTTATAATTTCTTACGCCTGTCTTTACTGCAATCTCTGAACATAAATTGTGAAGATTTCATGGACATTTATCACTTCCCCAATAAATACTCTTATAATTTCCTATGCCTGTCTTTAATCTCTTAGTCCCATCATCTTCGTAAGCTGAGGATGTACGTTGCCTCAGGACACTGTGATGATTGTGTTAACTGCACAGATTGTTCACAAAGCATGTGTGCTTGAACAATATGAAATCTGGGCACCTTGAAAAAAGAACAGGATAACAGCAATGTTCAGGGAACAAGGGAGATAACCATTAGGTCTGACTGCCTGGGAACTGGGCACGACATAGTCATATTTCTGTTATTGCCAAAAATGGGTAAGAGAAATATCGCTGAATTCTTTCCCCAATAAGGAATATTAATAATTAACCGACCTGAGAAAAGAATGCATTACCAGGGGGTGGCCTCTATGACCACTCTGGGAGTGTCTGCCTTATGCAGTTGTAGATAAGGATGAAACACGCCCTGGTCTCCTGCAGTACCCCCAGGCTTGCTAGGATTAGGAAATTCCAGCCTGGCAAATTTTAGTCAGACTGGTTCTCTGCTCTTGAATCCTGTTTCTTGTTAAGATGTTTATCCATGACAATGCATGCACAGTGGGACATGAAACTTCATCAGCAATTCTAGTTTCACCCTGGCCTTGTGACCTTGCCCTGCCCATTTGCCTTGTGATATTTTATTACCTTTGAAGCATGTGATCTCTGTGACCCACACCCTATTCATACACTCCCTCCCCTTTGAAAATCGCTAATAAAAACTTGCTTGTTCTGCGGCTCAGGGGGCATACACACTGATGAACCTGGCATACCATAGATGTCTGGGAGATACTAACAATAAAGGAAGTAGGTTGGACTATAACAAAGGTTTAAGAGGTCCCAAGATTCTTTCCAAACTGATTGGTAAAAGCCTATTGCATGAGGCCATTTTGTGAAGAGAGAGAGATGTCTGCTTTGTCTAATAGGCAGACACCAACAGAGAGAATCAAGAAAAATTTTTGAAAATGGGAAATATGGCTGGGTGCGGTGGCTCACACCTGTAATCTCAGCACTTTAGGAGGCAGAGGTGGGTGGATCACGAGGTTGAAAGATCGAGACCATCCTGGCCAACAAGGTGAAACCCCATCTCTACTAAAATACAAAAAAAAAAAAAAAATTAGCTGGTCATGGCAGCGCGTGCCTGTAATCCCAGCTACTTGGCAGGCTGAGACAGGAGAATCGCTTGAACCCAGGAGGTGGAGGTTGCAGTGAGCCAAGATCAAGCCACTGCACTCCAGCCTGGGTGACAGAATGAGACTCTGTCTCAAAAAAAAAAAAAAAAAAAAAACAGCTGAGAAATATGTTCCAAACAAAGAAACAAGATAAATCTCCAGAAACAGAAACAGATTCTAATCAAACAGAGACATAATTTATCTGACAAAGAATTCAAATAACCCTCATAAAGAGTCTCACTGAGATCACGAGAACAATACATTAACAAAGTAAGAATACTGTTAAAGAGAAATATTAAAAAGTACCAAACAGAAAATACGGAGCTAAAGAACACAATAACTAAATTAAATATTTCACTACAGGAGTTCAACAGCAGACTAGATCAAGCAGAAGAAGGATGGGCAAACTCAAAGACAGGTCACAAAAAAATTATTTAGTCAGAGGGACAAAAAGATTCAGAGGAGTAAAGAAAGCATAAGGGACTTATGGGGCACCATCCAGCAGGTCACTACATGCATTTTTGGAGTCCCATAGGGAGAATAAAATCAGGAGCAGAAAATTTATTCAAAGAAGTAATGGCTGAAAACTTCCTAAATCTGTGAAGGAGATGAATATACAGATTCCAGAAACTCAAATTTCCTAAAATAAGACAAACCCAAAGAAATCCACACTAAGGGAAATTATAATCAAATTGGTAAAAGTCAAAGACAGAGAGTATCTTGAAGGCAGCAGAGGGAAAGCAACTTATGACATACAGTGTAACCCTCAGAAAACTACTAGAGGGTTTTTTAAGTGGACTGATATATTCAAAGTGCTGAAAGACAAAAATTGTCAATCAAGAATACTACACCTAAAACAACAACAACAAAAACCCTAAACCTGGCAAAACTATCCTTCAAAAAATTAAAGAGAGATAGGAATTTTCTAGACAAACAAAAGCTGAGGAAGTTCATCATAACTAGACCTGCTTTACCAGAAATGCAAAAGAGTGTTCTTCAATGGGAAATAAAACAGCCCTGAATAGCAATACAATAGCCTAAGAAAGTATAAAGCTCAATGGTAAAGGCAATATATAAATAATAAAAATATTGTATTACTGTGATTGTGATGGGTAAATCACAATTTTATCTTAAAAATTAAAAGACAAAAGTATTAAATAATCATAACTGAAAATATGTTAATGGATACAAGTATAAATAGATGTACATTGTGACATCAACAGCAATAAATGTACAGTGGGGGAGAAGTAAAAGTGTAACTTTTGCATGGGATTGAACTTGGTTGTTGTCAGTTTAAAATAGACTGTTAGAAAATATGTATGTATGTATGTATGTATGTATGTGTGTATGTATGTATTTATTGAGACAGAGTTTTGCTTTTGTCACCCAGGCTAGAGTGCAATGGCATGATCTCAGCTCACTGCAACCTCTGCCTCCTGGGTTCAAGTGATTCTCCTGCCTCAGCCTCCTGGGTAGCTGGGATTACAGGTGCCCATCACCACACTCGGCTAATTTTTTTTTGCATTTTTAGTAGAGACAGGGGTTCACCATGTTGGCCAGGCTGTCCTCGAATTCCTGACCTCAGGTGATCCACCTGCCTCTGCATCCCAGAGTGCTGAGATTACAGGCGTAAGTCACCACACCTGGGCCAGAAGATATTTTATGTTGGTCCTGTGATAATCACACACACACACACACACACACACACACACACACACACACACACTACCTACATAGGTTATATAAAACAAGAAAGAAAGAAATCCAGTTATATCAATACAAAATAATCAATGAAACACAAAGAGAGTAAGACAGAAAAAGAGGGACAAGAGAAATACAAGACAGAAATCAACTAACAAAACAGCCATAGTATTAACAAATTATTTCCAATGAATAATACCTTTAAATGTAAATGGATGAAAGTCCCCATTCAAAAGGCACAAAGAGGCTAAATAAAATTTTTTAGAAGATCTATATATTTGCCAGTCTGTGTCTTTTAATTGGGGCATTTGGCCCATTTACATTTAAGGTTAACATTGTTATGTGTGAATTTGATCCTATAATTATGATGCTAGCTGGTTATTTTGCCCGTTATTTGATGCAGTTTCTTCATAGCATCAATGGTCTTTACAATTTGGTATGTTTTCACAGTGGCTTGTACCGGTCATTCCTTTCTACGTTTAGTGCTTCCTTCAGGAGCTCTTGTAAGGCATGCCTGGAGGTAACAAAATCTCTCACCATTTGCTTGTCTCTAAAGGATTTTATTTCTCCTTTGCTTATGAAGCTTAGTTTGGCTGGATATGAAATTCTGGGTTGAAAATTCTTTTCTTTAAGAATGTAGAATATTGACCCCCACTCTCTTCTGGCTTGTAGGGTTTCTGCTAAGAGATCTGCTGTTAGTCTGATGGGCTTCTCTTTGTGGGTTACCCGACTTTCTCTCTGGCTGCCCTTAACATTTTTTCCTTCATTTCAGCCTTGGTGAATCTGACAATTCTGTGTCTTGGGGTTGCTCTTCTCAAGGAGTATCTTTGTGGTGTTCTGTGTATTTCCTGAATTTGAATGTTGGCCTGTCTTGCTAGATTGGGGAAGTTCTCCTGGATAATATCCTGCAGAGTGTTTTCCAACTTGGTTCCATTCTCCCCATCACTTTCAGGTACACAAATCAGACATAGATTTGGTCTTTTCACATAGTCCCATATTTCTTGGAGGCTTTGTTCATTCCTTTTCACTCTTTTTTCTCTAATCTTGTCCTCTCACCTTATTTCATTAAGTTGACCTTCAAATCTCTGATATCTTTTCTTCCACCTGATCGATTCGGCTATTGATAGTTGTGTATGCTTCAAGAAGTTCACCTGCTGTGTTTCTCAGCTCCATCCTGTCATTTATGTTCTTCTCTAAACTGGTTATTCTAGTTAGCAATTCGTCTAACCTTTTTTCAAGGTTTTTAGCTTCCTTTCATTGGGTTAGAACATGGTCCCTTAGCTCAGGGGAGTTTGGCATTACCCACCTTCTGAAGCCTACTTCTGTCAGTTCATCAAACTCATTCTCTGTCCATTTTGGTTCCCTTGCTGGCAAGGAATCGTGATCCTTTGGAGGAGAAGAGGCATTCTGGTTTTTTGAATGTTCAGCCTTTTCGCACTGGTTTCTCCCCATCTACATGGATTTATCTACCTATGGTCTTTCATGTTGGTAACCTTTGGATGGGGTCTCTGAGTGGATGTGCTATTCCTTTCTATTTGTGAGTTTTTCTTCTAACAGTCAGGACCTTCTGCTGCAGGTGTGGTGGAGTTTGCTGGAGGTCCACTCTTGACACTGTTTGCCTGGGTATCATCAGTGGAGGCTGCAGAACAGCAATGATTGCTGCCTATTCTTTTCTCTGGAAGCTTCGTCCCAGAGGGGCACCCAACAGATGCCAGCCAGAGCTCTCCTGTATGAGGTGTCTGTGGGCCCCTACTGGGAGGTGTCTCCTAGTTAGGATACACAAGGGTCAGGGACCCCCTTGAGGAGGCAATCTGATCCTCATCAGAGCTTCAACGCTGTGCTGGGAGGTCCACTGTTCTCTTCAGAGCCATCAGGCAGGGATTTTTAAGTCCGCTGAAGCTGCGTCCACAGCTGCCTCTTCCCCCAGGTGCTCTGTCCCAAGAAGATGGGGGTTTTATCTGTAAGTCCCTGACTGGGGCTGCTGCCTTTTTTTTTCAGAGATGCCCTGCCTAGAGAGGACGAATCTAGAGAGGGAGTCTGGCCGCAGCAGCCTTGCTGAGCTGTGGTGGGCTCTGCCCAGTTCGAACTTCCTGGCAGCTTTGTTTACCCTGTGAGGGTAAAACCACCTACTCAAGCCTCAGCAATGGTGGATGCCCCTCCCCCCACCAAGCTAGAGCATCCCAAGTCAACCTCAGGCTGTTGTGCTGGCAGCAAGAATTTCAAGCCAGTGGATCTTAGTTTGCTGAGCTCCGTGGGGGTGGGCCCAGCCAAGCCAAACCACTGGCTCCCTGGGAGTGAATGGTTCTGTCTTGCTGACATTCCAGGTGACACTGAGGTATGGAAAAAAAAAAAATTCCTGGAACTGGTTCTGTGTCTGCCGAAATGGTTGCTCAGTTTTGTGCAGGGAACCCAGGGCCCTGGTGGCATAGGCACTGGAGGGAATCTCCTGGTCTGCAAGGTGCGAAGAGTCAAGAACTTTCAGTGTGTTGTGTTCAGGAGACTCATCTCACGTGCAAAGACACACACAGGCTCAAAATAAAGGGATGGAGGAATATTTACCAAGCAAGTGGAAAGCAAAAAAAAAAAAAAAAAGTGGCGGGAGTTGCAATTCTGATCTCTGATAAAACAGACTTTAAACCAACAAAGATTAAAAGAGACAAAGAAGGCCATTACATAACGGTAAAGGGAGAATTGCAACAAGAAGAGCTAACTATCCTAAATATATATGCACCCAATACAGGAGCACCCAGATTCATAGAGCAAGTCCTTCAAGACCTACAAAGAGACTTAGACTCCCACAAAATAATAGTAGGAGATTTAACACCCCACTGCCAATATTAGTTCAACAAGACAGAAGGTTTACAAAGATATCCAGGACTTGAACTCAGCTCTGCATCAAGAGGACCTAATAGAAATCTACAGAGCTCTCCACCCCAAATCAACAGAATATACATTCTTCTTAGCACCTCATCACACTTATTCTATAATTGACCACATAATTGGAAGTAAAACACTCCTCAGCAAATGCAAAAGAACAGAAATCATAACAAACAGTCTCTCAGACCACAGTGCAATTAAATTAGAACTCAGGATTCAGAAACTCATTCAAAACTGCACAACTACATGGAAACTGAACAACCTGCTCCTGAAAGACTACTGGGTACATAATGAAATGAAGGCAGAAATAAAGATGTTCTTTGAGTCCAATGAGAACAAAGACACAACATACCAGAATCTCTGGGACACATTTAAAGCAGTGTATAGAGGGAAATTTATAGCACTAAACGCCCACAAGAGAAAGCAGGAAACATCTAAAATCAACACCCTAACATCACAATTAAAGGAACTAGAGAAACAAGAGCGAACACATTCAAAAGCTAGCAGAAGACAAGAAATAACTAAGATCAGAGCAGAACTGAAGGAGATAGAGACACGAAAAACCCTTCAAAAAATCAGTGAATCCAGGAGCTTTTTTTTTTTTTAAAGATCAACAAACTAGACTGCAAACCAGACTAATAAAGAAAAGAGAGAAGAACCAAATAGATTTGAAAAAAAAATGGTAAGAGATATTTCACCACTGACCCACAGAAATACAAACTACCATCAGAGAATACTATAAACACCTCTACGCAAATAAACTAGAAAATCTAGAAGAAATCTAGAAAACTACCATCGGAGAATAGTGTAAACACCTCTTCTAGAAAGTCTAGAAGAAATGGATAAATTTCTGGACTCATACACCCTCCCAAGTCGAAACCAAGAAGAAGTCAAATCACTGGATAGACCAATAACCAATTCTGAAATTGAGGCAATAATTAATATCCTACCAACCAAAAAAAGTCCAGGACCGGGTGGATTCACAGCTGAATTCTACCAGAGGTAAAAAGAGGAGCTGGTACCATTCGTTCTGAAACTATTCCAAAAAATAGAGAAAGAGGGAATCCTCCCTAACTCATATTATGAGGCCAGCATCATCTTGATACCAAAACCTGGGATAGACACACAAAAAAAGAAAATTTCAGGCCAATATCCCTGAAGAACATCGATGGGAAATCCTCAAGAAAATACTGGCAAATCGAATCCAGCAGCACATCAAAAAGCTTATCTACCACGATCAAGTTGGTGTCATCCCTGGGATGCAAGGCTGGTTCAACATACACAAATGAAAAAAAAGGAATTCATCGCATAAACAGAACCAGTGACCAAAACCACATGATTATCTCAATAGATGCAGAAAAGACATTTGACAGAATTCAACACCCCTTCATGCTAAAAAATCTCAATAAAATAGGTATTGATGGAATGTATCTCGTAATAATAAGAGCTATTTATGACACACCCATAGCCCATATCATACTGAATGAGCAAAAGCTGGAAACATGCCCTTTGAAAACCGGCACAAGACAAGGATGTCCTCTCTCACCATTCCTATTCAACATAGTATGGAAGTTCTGGCCAGGGCAATCAGGCAAGAGAAAACAATAGAGTATTCAAATATGAAGAAAGGAAGTCAAATTGCCTCTGTTTGCAGATGACATTATTGTATATTTAGAAAACCCCACCGTCTCAGCCCAAAATCTCCTTAAGCTGATAAGCAACTTGAGCAAAGTCTCAGGATACAAAATCAATGTGCAAAAATCACAAGCATTCCTATATACCAGTAACAGATAAACGGAAAGCCAAATCATGAGTGGACTCCCATTCACAATTGCCACTAAAAGAATAAAATACCTAGGAATACAGCTTACAAGGGATGTGAAGGACCTCTTCAAGGAGAGCTACAAACCACTGCTCAAGGAAATAAGAGAGGACACAAATAAATGGAAAAACATTTCATGCTCATGGATAGGAAGAATCAATATCATGAAAATGGCCATATTGTCCAAAGTATTTGATAGATTCAATGCTATCCCCATCAAGCTACCATTGACTTTCTTCACAGAATTGGAAAAAAACTACTTTAAAGTTCACATGGAACCAAAAAAGAGCCCGCATAGTCAAGACAATCCGAAGCAAAAAGAACAAGGCTGGAGGCATCATGCTACCTAACTTCAAACTATACTACAATGCTACAGTAACCAAACAGCATTGTACTGGTACCAAAACAGATATATAAACCAATGGAGCAGAACAGAGGCCTCAGAAATAACACCACACATCTACAACCATCTGATCTTTGACAAACTTGTCAAAAACAAGCAGTGGGGAAAGGATTCCCTATTTAATAAATGATGTTGGGGAAACTGGCTAACCATATGCAGAAAGCTGAAACTGGATCCCTTCCTTATACCTTGCACAAAAATTAACTCAAAATGGAATAAAGACTTAAACATAAGATCTAAAACCATAAAAATCCTAGAAGAAAACCTAGGCAATACCATTCAGGACATAGGCATGGGCAAAAATCTTCATGTCTAAAATACCAAAACCAATGGCAACAAAAGCCAAAATTGACAAATGAGATCTAATTAAACTAAAGAGCTTCTGCAAAGCAAAAGAAACTAGCATCAGAGTGAACAGGCATCCTGTAGAATGGGAGAAGATTTTTGCAATCTATCCATCTGACAAAGGGCTAATATCCAGAATCTACAAAGAAATTTAAAAAATTTACAAGAAAAAACAAACAGCCCCATCAAAAAGTGGGCAAAGGATATGAACAGATACTTCTCAAAAGAAGACATTTATTCAGCCAAGAAACATTTGAAAAAAAAAAAGCTTATCATCACTGGTCATTAGAGAAATGCAAATCAAAACCACAATGAGATACCATCTCATGCCAGCTAGAATGACAATCATTAAAAAGTCAGGAAACAACAGATGCTGGAGAGGATGTGGAGAAATAGGAATGCTTTACATTGTTGGTGGGAGTGTAAATTAGTTCAACTATTGTGGAAGCCAGTGCAGGGATTCCTCTAGGATCTAGACCTAGAAATACTATTTGACCCAGCCATCCCTTTACTGGCTATATACCCAAAGGATTATAAATCATTCTACTATAAAGACACATGCACACGTATGTTTACTGTGGCACTATTCACAATAGCAAAGACTTGGAACCAACCCAAATGTCCACCAATGATAGACTGGATAAAGAAACTGTGGCACATATACACCATGAAATACTATGCAAACATAAAAAATGGATGAGTTTATGTCCTTTGCAGGGACATGGATGAAGCTGGAAACCATCATTCTCAGCAAACGAACACAAGAACAGACAACCAAACACTGCATTCTCACTCATAAGTGGGAGTTGATGAGAACACATGGACACAGGGAGGGGAACATCACACACCAGGTCCTGTTGGTGGGTCGGGGGCTAGGGGAGGGATAGCATTAGGAGAAATACCTAATGTAGGTGACAGGTTGATGGGTGCAGCAAGCCACCATGGCATATGTATACCTATGTAACAAAACTACACGTTCTGTACATGTACCCCAGAACTTAAAGTATAATAAAAAAAAATCCAAATACTTGCTGCCTACCAGAAAGTCACTTTAGATTTAAGGACACACCTAGTGAAAGAAGTGGTTAAGATATCCCTGGTAAATGGTAACCAAAAGAGAGCAAGGATAACTATATTATATCAAACATAATAGAATTTAAGTAAAAAATTATCACAAGAACCTCTTTAGTTTAGTTAGATCTTATTTGTAAATTTTGGCTTTTGTTGCAATTTCTTTTGGTGTTTTCATCATGAAGACTTTGCCCATGTCCTGAATGGTATTGCCTAGGTTTTCTTATAGGGTTTTTATGGTTTTGGGTTTTATATGTAAGTCTTTAATCCATCTTGAATTAATTTTTGTATAAAGTATAGGGAAGGGACCCAGTTTCAGTTTTCTGCCTATGGCCAGCCAGTTTTCCCACCCCCACTTATTAAATAGGAGATCCTTTCCCCACTGCTTGTTTTTGTCAGGTTGGTTGAAGATCAGATGGTTGTAGATGTATGATGTTATTTCTGGGACCTCTGTTCTGTTCCATTGGTCTATATGTCTGTTTCAGTACTAGTACCAGGCTGTTTTGGTTTCTGTAGCCTTGTAGTATAGTTTGAAGTCAGGTAGTGTGATGCTTCCAGCTTTGTTCTTTTTCCTTAGTATTGTCTTGACTATGCGGGCTCTTTTTTGGTTCCATATGAAATATAAAGTTTTTTTTTTCTATTTATGTGAAGAACATCAATAGTAGTTTGAAGGGAATAGAATGAACTCTATAAATTACTTTGGGCAACATAACCATTTTCATGATACTGATTCTTCGTATCCATGAGCATGGAATGTTTCTTCATTTGTTTGTTTCCTCTCTTATTTCCATGAGAAGTGGTTTGTAGTTCTCCTTGAAGAGGTCCTTCACATCCTTGTAAGCTGTATTCCCAGGTATTTTATTCTCTTTGTACCAGTTGTGAATGGGAGTTCATTCATGATTTGGCTTTCTGCTTCTCTATTGCTTGTATATAGGCATGCTTGTGATTTTTGCACATTGATTTTGTGTCCTGAGACTTTGCTGAAGTTGCTTATCAGCTTATGGAGTTTTTAGACTGAGATGATGGGATTTTCTAAATACAGAATTATGTTATCTGCAAACAGAGACAATTTGACTTACTCTCTTCCTATTTGAATATGCTTTATTTCTGCACAGCAAAAGAAACTAGCATTAGAGTGAACAGGCAACCTGTAGAATAAGAGAACATTTTTGCAGTCTACCCATCTGACAAAGGTCTAATATCCAGAATTTACAGGGAACTTAAACAAATTTACAGGGAAAAAACAACCCCATCAAAAAGTGGACAAGGGATATGAACAGACGCTTCTCTTTTTATGTGGCCAACAAACATATGGAAAAAATCTCATCATCATTGATCACTAGAGAAATGCAAATCAAAACCTCAATGAGATATCATCTCATGCCAGTCAGAGTAGCAATTATTAAAAAGTCAGAAACAATAGATGCTGGCAAGGCTGTGGAGAAATAGGAATGCTTTTACACTGTTGGTGGGAGTGTAAATTAATTCAACCATTGTGGAAGACAGTGTGGCAATTCCTTAAGGATCTAGAACCAGAAATACCATGTGACCTGACAATCCCAATACTGGGTATATACCCAAAGGAATATAAATCTTTCTACTATAAAGACACATGCACACATATCTTTGTTGCAGCACTATTTTCAATAGTAAAGACATGGAACCAAACAAAATGCCCATCAATGATAGACTGAATAAAGAAAATGTGGGATATATACACCATGGAATACTGTGCAGCCATAAACAAGGATGAGTTCATCTCTTTTGCAGGGACATGGGTGAAGCTAGAAGCCGTAATCCTCAGCAAATTAATCCAGGAATAGAAAACCAAATACCACATGTTCGTACTCATAACGGGAGTTGGATAATAAGAACACATGTACACAGGGAGGGGAACAACACACAATGGAGCCTGTCGGGGGGAAGGGGCAAGGGGAGGGAGAGCATTAGGACAAATACCTAATGCATGTGGGGCCTAAAACTTAGATGATGGGTTGATAGTTGCAGCAAGCTGCCATGGCACATGTATACCTATGTAACAAACCTACGCATTGTGTAAAAAAAAAAAAAAAAAAAAAAAAATTATCACGAGAGAAAAAGAAAGTCATTATATAATAGTAAAAGGATCAATTCATCAAGAAATGTAGCAAATTGTTAATATATATGTGCCTAATTTCCGAGCACATAAAGCAAACATTGACATAAGTAAAGGGAGAAATAGACAGCAACTCTATAACGTTAAGGAAATTTAATACACTACTTTCAATAATGGATAGAAAAAAACAATGAGTCAAACTTGAACAATATTATAAATCAAATTGACTTACTAGACTTATACAGAAGATTTTTCCAAGCAGAAACTAAATATACATTCTCAAGTGCAAACATTTTCCATGATAGATAACATAATAGATAACAAAAGATGTCTGAACAAAATTAAGAAGATTGAATCATACGAAGTATATTTTCCCCCCAACATTGAATGAAACTTTAAATAAATAGCAGAAGAAAAATTTAACGATTTACAAGTATGTTGCAATTAAATAACACACTTTTGAACAACTAGTGATCAAAAAAGAACTTAAAGAGAAACTAGATATTATCTTGAGGCTCAAAAAAAATGAAACAACATACCAATACTTATCAGATACAGCAAAAGCAGTACTAAGGGGTAAGTTAATAGTGATAAATTCCTACAGTAAAAAAGGAAGGTCTCAAATAAACAACCTAATACCTTCAGAAACTAGAAAAAAGAATAACAAATTAAGCCTGAATTAGCAAAAGGAAGGAAGCAGGGAAGATTAGAAGAGAAATAAATAAAATAGGAAATAGAGAAACAGATGAAAAAATCAATAAAACTAAGAGGTAGTTTTTTGAAAAGGTAAAATTGACAAACCATAAGCTAGACTAAGAAAACAAAAAAAAAGAATACTCAAATACATAAAATCAGAACTGAAAGAGAAGACATTACAAATGATACTACAGAAGTAAAAAGAATCATGAGACTGCTATGAGCACTTATATGCCAACAAATTGGATAAATTAGAAAGAATAATAAATTCTAGAAGCATACAAACTACCAACAAAATCATAAAGAAATAAAAAAATGTCTAAACTGATCTATGCTGCATAAGAAGATTGAATGAGTAATTAAAAACCTTTCAACAAAAAAAAAGCCCAGGAACATTTTGCTTCTCTGGTGAATTCTACCAAAGTTTTAAAGAAGAATTAACAGCAATGCTTTCTAAACTCTTCCAAAAAATTTAAGAAGAGAAAAAAAGTTCAGAACTCATTTATGAGATGGGCATTATCCTGATGCCAAAGCCAGACAAAGATACTACAACAAAATAAAATTAAAAGCCAATGTTTCTGGTGAATATAACTTCAAATGTCCTTAATAAAATACCACCAAACCAAATCAGCAGCACATTAAAAGCATCACTCACTATGATCTGGTGAGAATTCTTGGAATGCAAGAATGGTTGAACATATGAAAATCAAGTAATGTGATATACCACATTAACATAATAAAGGATAAAAATCACAAGTTTATCTCGATAGATGAGGAAAAGCAGTGTGACAAAGTTAAGCATCTTTTTATTAGAAGAAAAACTTCCCATAAACTATAAATGAAAGCAAATTGCTTCAAGATGATAAAGCAATATATGAAGGCAACACAGCATTAAACGATGAAAAAGGGCCCCAAACTGTTAGAGGTCTCACACTTCTTGATTTAAAAACATATTACAGATTATAAAACTATAGTAATTAAAACAGTATGATACTGGCATAAAGACACACATATAGACCAGTGGAACAGAATAGAGAGCCTAAAAACAAATTTATGCAAATACAGTCAACTGATCTTTGCAAGGGTATCAAGAATACAGAATGGGAAAAGGATAGTCTCTTCAATACATGATGCGGGAAAACTGGATATCCATATCCAAAAATAATTAAATAGGACCCTTACATTATACCATATACAAAAATTAAAACAGATTAACAAATTTAAATATAATAACTGAAATTGTAAAATTCCTAGAAGAAAACATAGGGGTAAAGTTTCATGACATTAGTCTTGGCAATGATTTCACAGATATGACGCCGAAAGCAAAGGCAACAAAATAAAAAAATAGAGAAGTGGGACTTCCCTGAACTAAAAACTTGTATACAGCAAAGGAAACAATCAACACAATTAAAAGGCTACCCATGGAATGGGAGAAAATATTTGCAAACCATATGTTTAAGTTAATGTCCAAGATTTATAAGAAACTCCTACAACTTGATGACAAATAAATCTAACGACCCAATTATAAATAGACTAAAATCTTGAATAGACATTTCTCCAAAGAAGACATACAAATGGCCAACGGGTACTTGAAAAGAAGCTCAATGTCATGAATCAAAAAAGAAATTCAAATTAAAGCCACAATGAGATATCATCCCATTGTTGATTGTTCAGATGGCTAATATTATAAAATGAAAAGACAAGTGAGAATGTGGAGTAATTGTAACTCTTCCACACTGTTGTATGAGAATACAAAATGATGCAAATGCTATGGAAAACAGTATTGAGGTTTCTCAAAAAATTAAAAATAGAATAACATATGATCCAGCAATCCTACTTTTGTGTATTTATGCACAATAATTGAAATCAGAATCTCTAAGACACGTTTGGACTCCTGTGGTTTTTCTGAGGTACTATTCACAATAGCCAAGATCTAGAAACAATCTAAATGTTTATCAATAGATTAATAGGTAAAGAAAATGTGATTTGCACAAGCAATGTGATGTTACTCAGCCTTAAAAAGAAAAAGGAGTATTCAGTTACATGAGTGAGTTTTGAAGACATGCTTACTGAAATTAACCAACCACAGGGACAAATACCGTATGATTCAACTTATGTGAAGTATCTAAAATTTAAAAAAAATCATAGAATCAGAGAGTGGAATGGTGGCTTTCAAGGGCTAGGGGGAGGGGAAAAAGGGATCTGCTAATCAACAAGTCTAAATTTTTAGAGACTCAGGATGAATAAGTTATAGAGATCTGCTGTGCAACATTGTGCCTATAGTTAACAGTACTATAGCGTACAACTTAAACATTTCCTAAGAGGATAGATATCATGTTAAGTGTTCTTATCACAGCCAAATAAATAAAAATAAAATAAAAAATGAGAAAAGTTTTAATAATGCCCAATATTTACTTTCTCCCTCAATCTTTACCTTCCCTTAAACACTTCATTAAAAAAGTAAACCTCATTACAGTATCTCAATCACAGGATAAGTCAGAATACATTGTAATTGAGGCTTATCTCCCCTAATGGACAATATACAGGATAGAGACCATGTCTGTTTTCTTCATAATTTTATCTCAGATCTCTTGTATAGGCCGTTATTCCATAAGAAGGAATTCTCTACTTAATCAGTAAACAGATTCTGGAATTTTAAAAAATATCTCATTTAATCTACAACCCACTGCATTCTGTTTTTCTTGTGCATAACTCCTTTAAAACTATTCTTGCCATGGCTATTTTTCTAAATTCCATGGAAATTTTAAAGGCTCTAATTTACCTGACTATATTATAATAGTTTTAAACTGCTCGACCACACTTGTCTGGAAATTGTCAATTCCTTAATTTACATAAAAATACTGATTTTTCTTCTCTTATTTTTTAGTAATCTTATATTTCTTTCTCCTCTTCCTTTGAACATGCTAATTATCTTGATATTTTATAGAGTTCCATTTTCAATCATTCTTTCATTTAATCTCACCTAAAGTATTCCAAAATTTTGAAAGCCATCTACAATGTGAGAAACTTCAGTATATTAATTGTCAGCTTTTCCAAAACCATATAACCTGTTCCCCGCTGGATATCCCCATACGACCTTCAAGTTCGTTACACACAAAAATAAGCCGATTATCTACCAATCACCTCCTTCTTCACTCTAAGTCTAATTTAATTCTTTATTCCCTGTACCAGTTAATGGTCCAGCCTTCCAGCCTGCTGTCAACACCATTAAATAGGAAACCATCATTCAGTTCTCCTTTTTATTCAAGTAATCAGTTATCAAATCCTGTTGGCTCTGTTTATACTTCTTTATTTGCCTAACTCTTTTTTACTTTTTCCACAACTTTAGAAGTTGCCATCTTCAGTTTTCACTGAAATTATCAAAATAACTTCCTGTACCCCAAATACTTCCTTCAACCTATTATTTACATTGCTGTCAAAGTAAATATATCTACAATATATGATTAAATCATTCCCTATTAAAAATCCTTTAGCTGTTTTTCATTGCCTTTAGTAAAAAGGATATCTCACTTAACGAAACTCTCATACTCCTCTCTAAATTAGCGTCTGGTTCCCCATTCTTTTCCAATCACCTCTAATTTCCTTTTGGCCATAGCGCCAGACATATTAGGATGGTGCAAAAGTAATTGTGGTTTTTGCCATTGAAAGTAAACCACAGTTGCTTTTGTGCCAACCTAGTAGAAAGTATTACAAGTCCCACCAGTATACTAGATCTGTTTCTCCTCAAGTTGTTGCATGTGCTTCCTCCTTCCACATGGACAACTATCTCCCAGATTTCAATCTTCATCTCTTTCCTGAAGTTTACAATAAACTTGCTCTGTCTTCAGAGTTCACCTTTGGGGAACCCTGTATATATTCTGTTAATATTCACTGTAGTTCTATCATAGAAATTGTTATCCTGTACTAAGTTCCTCTCTTTTACTCACCCTTTCCAATATTGCATTATATTGAAACCACATAAAAGTAAAAATACTTTATCATTTCTGAAGCACAATTTTGACACAATGCAATTCCTTTATTAGAGACTTCGTTCTTTTTTTCTTTTTATAGTCAAGGTCTCATTCTGTCACCCAGGCTGGGGTGCAGTGGCATGATCATAACTCACTGAAGCCTCAAACTCCTGGTCTCAAGCAATACTCCTGCCTCAACCTCCCAAATAGCTAGGACCACAGGAGCCCACTACCATGCCCGGCTTGTTGCTGATTTTGAGTGACTGAAACCAGAATAATAATTCCACCAGAAATTCTCTTTCAGGAGGTACATTTTGGTTTTCAATATTAATATTGTATGTAAATGTCTGTAGATTTTATTGTTAAAAATTCACTATTTTTTTTCCATGTGGGTTTTTGCTTGTAAAAAGTGCTGTCTATGGATGTAGACAGTTTACAGGAATTTGTTAACTTTTTCAGACTAGTTATATTTTATTTTTATACACATGGTGCTCATTCATTAAATGACCTCCTTTTCTCTGAAAGTGTTGATGCTTTTGCATATGTATCTCTTACACTTTACCTGGAAGTTATATTTAAACTAATAAATTATGTGCTGTGAAATTCATTCAATTGGTTTGAGAAAACTGTAGGAAACTCTAACAATGTTTTAATTATTTCCACTGGATGTATTTGTCTATAATGGAAAAGCTAAAGAACTCAAACCTTAATGTGTTTCCTTACCATGTGTGGAAAACAATTTTGAAAGTTAAACACAAGGTTAGGAATACAATAGAGAGACAGAGGTTGAGCTTTTGATTCAGAAAAGGGAATTCATGACATTCTAAAATTGTGACTCATTTAATTTGAAATTTCTTTAATCTCCCTTTGTGTATAGGCTCAACAATACTACTATCTGGGGACATAATACAATGTTATATGATACTGAGTACATAAAAATACAGAATATAAAATTATAATAATTTTGTAAAAATATTTGAGAGTTATTTGAAAAAATGTCGTTATTTTGTAATTCATTGTTGTAATTAGCACCATCTTAATATGTGTCTTACTTTTGGGAATGATTCATAAATTATAATATTTAAATAATGTTTCCACTGATATTCTTAGCAATTTTTATTTTAGATTGATTAGACTGAACTCTTTGGAATGGATTTACATTTCTATTTATTAATATACTATACATATGTTCCTTTTGTAAACAGTCAAATGAAGTAGGAATAGGTATTTCTGACATAAAGCTGACTGAGCCAAAAGTTAAAATGAAACTGATATTTTGAAATAAAACCGGTTCTATATTCATTTTTCTGCCTACTGGAAAATTGGGATATCTGATATAATGTAGAGAATTAGTGATTTCAGTTTCTGAAAAAGACGTAAACATCTTTTGATGTTGTTGTTATATAGAGTTTTAATACTGGGGCATTGCAATCTGCAGAGTTAGTATTGGACAATGTGTGTCACATTAGATGTGTTAATTTCATGCAGGATGTAGTATTAGTATCATTACATTGCCTTCATAAAGAATAAAGACATTCTTTATTCATTCATTTCATTATTTCACTTAATGTTTATGCCCTGAAAGCTCCGAAGGCCCTGGTGGATATTTTCATTAAGGTGACATCTAGGGACAGTTAATGAGAATGGCTTGAGAGAGTTGGTTTCCTTTTAGGTAATGTATGAAAAGTAAAAACCAGAGGAAAATAAGGTATTTATCTAAGTGACTTTGTTTATTCAAGGGTTTAATTGTGGTTCTTTTTGCAACTTACCGTAGACCTTTCCCTATGTGTTTACCAGGTTCCAAGAGACATTATTTATCCTTTAGCAGAATCTTTATATCCTGAAGTTTCATTTTGAAGATTATTTTCTGTTTTTATTTTATTTTATTTTCTGGTTTACCCACAGCCTTGCCACCTTCCATGTTAAAGTCTTGTATTCATTTATTCCTCCTTGAATTTAAATCTATCAATTTCTAGGCCATATGCTCTGGATAACTCATTTTGATGGGTGCTCGAAATTGTAAATGTTAACCACAGTAGAAAAAGAAATTTTAACATGTGCAAGCAAATGTCCTCGAACATCAGCAGTAAAAAAAATCCCAACTAAAAACTCCTATCAGCAGTAAAAAAAATCCCAACTAAAAACTCCTACCAAAGACAGTTTGATCATAAACCTCTCAAGCAGAAAATTGGCAATCACTGTAGAAACAATTCCTCAGGAAGGTATTCAACTTTCAAATAACCCTGAAATAAAGCAACCCAATGACCTTTGCTTTCCAAAGATGAAACGTTACTCCTCCCTTCATATTAGGATCCTCTAGAAAGCAAGCCTTGGGCAAAACAGGAACAGAGTCACCGGGAGGTGTGAGCCTTCTGTAATGCACAGAAGGTAAAAATATGTGCTCCTTGTTTACTGAACATTAAAGAGGATTCAATTAGTTCCAAAGCCTTTGGGAAATGGTACAGGTTTGAATGGTATAAGTTATATCAAGATCATAAAGACAGACACCAGGGCTCATTAAGCACTCAGCGAATGAAAGTATGCCCCTAGCTTTTTATACAGTTCAACACAACTGGTCCTAGTCTGGAATCATTAGGAATATAATCAAGAAACAGCGGTGAATTTTTTGTTGCGTTTCTTTCAGTTTACTTTTAAAGATTATCCTTAACATTTTAGACATTTGGTAGGTGTAGTATGTCTCTAAGTCTCTGCTCCTTTAACACTATATGCTTATGTCATATGCATACATTATACTCATGCATAAAAATATATTCAGACTCCACTGTTTCTTCTTTTACTTCAACACAAATTCTAGATGATTACATTTGAATATATGTGTGTATATATATTTTTCAGCTGCTAATAACTTCTACAAAAAATTTGAATCTGAATTTAGAAAAGGCATTGGGAATTATAGAAAATGTGACATTTACCTTAAACCATCATGAAAAAACTCACTTCACCACAAGTCACTAAGATAACCATATCATAATTGAAAAATTAAATATAACCGAAACATTTAAATGTGAAAATATACCTGCCACATAATAAACAAATCAGAAAGCATATAAATATATATTGTGGAGGGAAAATCCAAGTCCTTTTTTCTTACATTTATGATATACTCAATTATAAAATGTTATTTACCTTGTTTGTCATTCCTAACCTACTATTATCATGAAAAGGAGATTTCAGATTACAATATTTTAAAGGCAACAACATGTAGGAAATTATACTAAGAACCAAAGACAACCACAAAAATTGAAATGTACTTAAGAGCTCAAAGCTATAGTATGTATAGGTGGACAGAAAGATCCATTCACCTCACACCTGTAAATCTCATCATTTAGAGGGCAGAAAGGAAACAGGCAAATGTGGAGGGTGGAAGGAGCCACTGACCTAGGTTGGAGTTCTAGGCTTCCCAGTGCTTTCTGAACGTGATTCTCTAGGATCCTCAGTTCATCTCTTTTATCTCTAAAGGTTTATAAATATAAATGATTATGAGCTTGATTCTTCAGAATTTTTTTTTTTTTTGAGATGGAGTCTCGCTGTCACCCATGCTGGAGTTCAGTGGTGCCATCTCGGCTCACTGCAACCTCTGCCTCCAGGGTTGAAGCAATTCTCCTGCCTCAGCCTCCAAGTAACTGGGATTACAGGGGCCCGCCCCCATGCCCGGCTAATTTTTATATAGTAGAGACGGGTTTCACCATGTTGGTCAGGCTGATCTCGAACTCCTGACCTCAGGTGATTCACCAGCCTTGGCCTCCCAAAGTGCTGAGATTACAGGCATGAGCCACTGCGCCTGGCCCAGAAGACATTTAGCATATGTATACCGTCTTGTTTGAGGAAACAGTATTATGTTATGTGAAAGATTTTTTTTTAAATTCCATTAAAAATGTGTAAAAAAGAAGTTAGCATTAGTGATTAAAGCGTGTTAGTTCCAATTATTCAAAAACTTTTATGTATGTATAATAATTTTTTAAAACAGTGAGCAATTTAGAAGCCACTGCATTTCAACCAGAATTTAAAAGAGATTTTATTACTTTAAGTGTAAAAGTATGTATTACTAATACCTACTCAAGTACTTAATATAAAATATAACATGTTTGATTTTTAAAAATTAGGCTATTGTATCTAGTTAGACATGTACTCTAGCAATCCCAATTCCCTCAGGAATTTGAACAAAATAGCATTAGACTGAAAATGCTAACCAAGAATGCATCTGCAGCAATAGAACGTATAAGGTGACAATAAATTTTCTAGAAAGCTGTGCAGGTTATAAAAGAACAGTTTCATTGATTGATTCATCTGAATTTAGGTATGTTAGGTATGCAATTTTCATGATAAAATGTTAGTGTGCAATTCAGGAACAGAAGTGGTTGCCAATTTGAAATATGTTTCATATTGAAAAATCCACTGAACAGATGTTTGATCACCAATAAATCCTGTAATTTATATCATGTTTTTATTTTGTTCTGTTTGTGTTTATCTGAGGCAGGAGTAATAAGACAATTGACAGAATAAGACACTTGGGTTCTGCCCTTGGCTTTACATTTAATTGTCTTGATGGCTCCATGCAATTGAGTGGATTGCATTAGAGGTTTTGACTTATGACTGTTAGACACTCCCAGTCTCTGAAATAGTATTTGTTTATGAAGAATATGTTGGAAAACATGGCTAGCAGAATTATCTAGGGTGATCTCTTTCTACCAATGAATGTTCCTGATTTTCCTCCTGTCTAAATTTGCCCTTTCCCAACATAGCCATTTCTCCAATCACTTCTGATTCTCAATTCTCTAGGACAACTTCACACTTGGACTGTGATTTCTTCTCTGGATCTTCCCACCTAATCAAACTTCAGTAATTCCCTTTGGCTCCAGTTTCTTTATAATTCACATCTCTAATTCTTTTGTCTCCTATGTATTATATTTAGATTTTTTCTTTGCTTTTATTCTTCAATCTGAGATACACAAATACAGGAGTTGGAGTAACACAAATGTAAATGGACATCATATAGATTAGCAGAACATTTTCTTCCGGAACATATTTTTTGTGTGAATGCTTGACTAAATAATGATACTTAGACTATGAGCATTATGAACTGGATGATCTAATTAATTGATGTTCCCAATTTAATGACAATATTGTTTTGTCCCTAAATATGACAAAGTTAATAATTTTTAAAAAATTAGAGAATTCCTTAAATTCTTTAAGTTGTTTGTATGTTTCTGTGTGGCATAAGCTGATATTTTAGGCATTTGTATACTGACTGATTTTCTGGAAATAATTGCTAGTTTGTATTGGAGTTTGTAGTTGAAATAGGTGTCTTTGCAATTTTAAGATTTTTCTTTATGTAATTTACTTGAAAATCCAAGTACTTAAGGGTTTGAGAGATTCAGCATCATGTTAAGGTGACACAATACTTCTACTACTACTATAGAGTAATGTATCAAATAAATGCCCTTGTAGGAAGAAATCAGTCAATTTACTTTATATCGTTTTTTTCAGGTAGTTACCACTTTCAACCAATAGGTGGAGAGACCTTTACAGAGTGATTTGAAGTGTACTGAGAGCGCCACCTCTCAAAAATTCTAAGCCGTGTAATTCCTGTATGTCATGAAGGAATGCTCCTATATTCAAAGGGATATAAGCATAGAAGGGAGGTCTGCTATTTTTTCAGTTATCCATTTATTGCAGTGAGCTCTTTGGAGTTTTCAAATGTAGGAAAGAGTTCAGAACTACAGTTTACAGGATAAGACAAAAAATAAGGGAACATTTGAAAAGTGGTTACTAATCAGGGAATTGCTGAGGGAGGCCAACCCACCTACACAGGCACTGCAAGTCGGATTTTCTAAAGCCAGAGGACAGCATGAGAATAAAGGAAACAACAATAACAACAGATGGCAATTGAAAAATGATACAGTTGAAATATGTGGGGGCTCTGTGTCTCATTTCAGAGTCTTTATAACTTAAACTTCATACCAATTTTTGTGAAAAATAATTATAGATCTACACTTTTTCCCTTTCAAATTGGGTGGTAAACATTCCAGGGCACATTTTGATATACAAGAGTCAAATGATAATTGATATCGCTTTTGGTGGAGGAAGATGAGACTCCAAGCTGCTTTTGAAGAAAGGTTCTACCCTTTCTTGCCTTAATTTCTGTGTGCAAATGGAAAGTCGTATATGCTTAGAAGACTAAACTTTTAGATTTTCATAATGTAGCTACAAGTCTGACAGACTCATTACGGGTTTCAGGACATTTGAATCTCCCTTTTTTATAGTAATTCTGTATTTCTGGCTTCTATTTAAAAGAGCAAGTTGGAACTAGCTCCTATGTAGCTTCTGTCAAAGGTGCAGCAATACTGGGAGGAAATTCTTATGCTTATATAACTTATATGACTCATATATATCCTTGGATCAAAAGACATCTTACAAAGTATAACTTAATATTTTAGTGCAATGTGAAACTACTTAGAATGAAATCAGTTTTGAAATCCAGTTTATATCAGGCTAGATTATGCTGAGATAATTTTAAAAACCTCCCAATCTCAGACTTTAAACTACTCAGATTTTATTTCTTATTCATGCTTTATGCCCATTATGAGTCTCCAGTTCTCTGCATTATTCTAACGCTTGTACACAGGCTAAGAAATGGCTACCATACTGACCATGGTCATTGCACCATGACAGAAGGAAGAGAAAGCTCTAGAGGACCCGCACAGGCAATTAAGTAACACAGAGCACTCACATTTAACGACCATTAACTAAAGTATTCACATGACTGGATGATCACAGTGAGCAAAGAAGTGCTGTCATCACTCATGTCTAGAATAAGAACTAAAAATATTCAGGGAGTAGAAATATAGCCACCACAAATCTAAATTGCTTAAAACAAATATATACATATATAAAATCGTAATTACATGGTCATTTAGGCCACATTTGCTATACGCATAATACTAAGAATATTTTTTACATGAATTAGAATCTACTATATATGATACACATGAGGATTTTATTTTAAATATCAAGAAAACTTTCAGTTTTGTTTTCCATATTCTGAGATTTATTTCCTATCTAGTATGGTTCAGTGTATAATTGATATGGTTTCCCTTTTTGCCATGGCTGCCAGGAAATAAGATACATTTGAAACTCAATCATAGCAATTTTGTTGAGCTTTAGAATGGTAAGTTTTCTTATTTTGTTTTGCATTCCCTAATATATAATTTCTATTTGTATTTTTAATATAAATATTTACTTATTCTTCTATTTGTTGTCAAAAGCATGACATTTTTGTAGAATAAAAAGCACAGGCAAAAAACAAACCAATCCAAATGGAAACATAAAAGTTTCGAAAAACCCTTCTAAATAACTATGAAATAAATGAAGAAATCAAAACTAAACTCAGAAACTGTTAAGAAAGGAATGATAACAAAAACACAGCATGATACATACCAACATGTATACGAATAAAAAAATTTGCAGAAGAAAATATCATGGCATTAAGTGCATAGCATAGCAATTTCCTTTAACAATTGATTATAAATGGACAAAAATAAAGGATAGATAATAATAAAATAAAAATACGTAAATATATGAAATAATAAATGCGAAAAAAGCTGGTTATTTTGTAAAGATAAATAGATCAAATATATCTGGAAATTCTAAAAAAAAAGTTACAGAAAAGCAAATGAGAAACACTGACAACGAGAAAAGGCAATGGAAACAAGGAGAAATAATATAATTAGAAGAGGATATTTAGGATAAATATTAGGCTAAACATTTGAAACAGTAGATCAGATGAATCTGTGCTAGAAAAATATTTCATGATAATTTGGCTCTACAGAAACCATAATTTCTTAATCTGAATAATGTATATGCTCTTTACTTGTCCTGAACTTCTAAAGTCAATTCTAAAGTCAATAGAGTCCACCAATATCTCTAGGATTTTATTCCAAATCCCTCTCACATATTGTACAATTTTGATTTATCCCCATAAAGCATGAGAGCTATGTTCAAGACTATTACCTGTCCATAGATTTGATGATATTAATACATGGGAATCTGGGGAAAAAGTAACAATTAAGTTTGTTTATTTAATCTTAATGAGTTGAGAGAAAATATAGTAATATTTATAACCAAAAATATGTTAGTAGTCAGAACCATAAAAAAATGCTTCTAAAAATCAATATGAGCAAAGGGTATTAATAATTTATAAATAAAGATATAAAATAAAAGATAATTCCCAAACATACTCATAACGATGGCATACAAATTAACATACAGATACAGAATTCCTTATTGCTCTTCAAAATGTAAAATATTAAGTATATTGACGAGTATTTCAACTGTAAAGCTCTTATGAAAAACAAAATGTAAACATGCAGGGATTTTACTTTGTGCTTCCATTTCCAGGAATCTATACTACCAGAATAATCACACGTGTTCAAATATGATCACTGAAGCATTGCTTGTAATATTGAATGATTGGAAAAATCCCAAATTCATCATCAACAAATAATTGATTAAATTCATCATGGTTCATTTACCCCTCAAATTACTAGAATCATTTGAAAATAACAAGTAGGTAGATATACATGCATTATCACATAAAAATTTTTAAGAGAGTATAAAGAAAAAATGTCAAGTGCAAAAAAACCCACATAGAATAATACATATATTTTAAAATATATAGATATACATGAACATATATGCTTTTATACATGAAATTATGTATGTAGAAATCCATCTATCTGCCTATCTATCTACACATATATATGAAAACATATGCATGTAAATATATGGTGGCATAAATGCAAATGTATGCTTCTAAAAATATATAAAGGAAAGAAGACATCTTAAAATGTTGACAGTGGTTATTGCTGAGGAAGAAAATGAAAACAGAGACTGAGGACAGGGCAGGAAACATTTTTCTATGTATCTTTACCCTTTGGCTAAATCTTTTCAAAGCATACTTATGTAGCTTTTATTTAACTATTAAAATAAATGTTTTAAAAATATATATTATTTATATATATTAACTATCCCCAACAGTTTCAATTTTATTTTTTTAAATCCATAGATTGGCTGGGCGCGGTAGATCACGCCTGTAATCCCAGCACTTTGGGAGGCCGAGGAGGGCGGATCATGTCAGGAGATCGAGACCATCCTGGCTAACACGGTGAAACCCCGTCTCTACTAAAAATTAAAAAAAATTAGCTGGGCGTGGTGGCAGACGCCTGTAGTCTCAGCTACTTGGGAGGCTGAGGCAGGAGAACGGCATGAACCTGGGAGGTGGAGCTGGCAGTGAGGTGAGATCCAGCCACTGCCCCCTAGCCTGGGCGACAGAGCAAGACTCCATCTCAAAAAAAAAATTAAAAAAAATAAAATAAAAATAAAATCCATAGATCAACAATCATTTGCAAACTACATTGCTCATTTTAATAAATAGATGAGAAACATACCTAGGCCATGTAGCTTAACTCATAGTTCCCAGGGAGGGTAACATTTGACTCTCTTCCCCTAAGCCTTGAGGGGTTGAGCAGATAATTCAGTGTCCCTCTTCTCACCTGTTCCGCCCAGAGCTGGTCTCTCATGAGTGTGCTAGAGCCAGGCAATCATCTTTGCCACACTCTCTCTCACATGCCCCACACACCCCAGAGTAGGACTCACAGAATGATGTCACGCTAAGGATCATGGAGAATGTGTTTTGGGTTTCGGGATGGGGGCATTATGGTATATGTTGAAAGGAAACCCTCAAACCTGTACTCATACACCTCTAGCCCTATACCTCGACTCTTCCTTCTCATACCTGGCTATCATTGCACCAGACCATTTTTGGCCATGAGACACCTTCCACACTTCAGGCCAGCTCATGGCAATTCACCTTGATGGAGCTTTTATTTTTGTTCTTTTTTTTTCAGTTTGCCTTCTGAAGGACAAAATCTGCTTTTTCTGCCCATACATTGACCCAAGGGTTCATTTAACTCAGGAGGGAAAGGGCTATTTTTAAGTATCTTTCTGTGTTAACTTGCTGTTACATGCACTTCTGTTACCTGATACGTCCTCTCATCATTTTGCTTTATCTGTGTCACTGTCACTTTAGCAGAAATACAGTGGCCATTTGTGTTAGGAAAAAAGGGAAACATAGCTTCTTGTATATTAAGGTTTTTCTTTAGAATATATTACAAAAGATAAATTCCTAGGTTTATATTTTTGGGGGTTGAGTTGTGGCCAACTTTTAATTTGATAAGTAAAAGTTTAGTTCTTATTTGATATTGCGTGTTCCCTGAGAAATTCACCAAAACTATGCCAACTTGAAAACAACATGCAAAAAGAAGTATTTTAGAGTGCTCATCCTATTAAATAAATTATAATTTGAACATTTACCTCAATATACCAGTGTATGCAAATGAGATTTTTTAAACTACAAATATCAGAAAGAAGTGATATAAAAATGACAAATTGTGGTGTAAAATTTCCATGTATGTGGAACTAAATATTTTAGAATCTCGTAAGTTATGACTGAATATTTGATGTTTGGACACTTTCTCATGGATCATAAATGTTCTTAATGGCATCTTGAATAGTGAATTATTTCCAGAGTATTTTCAATTTGCTTTGCCAAGATCCATCAGAGGAATCACTATCTGTGGCAGCTATTGCCTTTAAAATTATGTTTCTTAACTAATAAGACATGAAAGTCAAAATGACTCCTTGATCCATGGGCTACAGAATGGGTGTTGTGTTAGCAGAATGAAAACATTAATCTCTATATACATTTCCATCAGAACTCTTGGTTGACAGGTACATTGTCAATGAGCAATAATATCTTGAAATAAATGTTTTTTTTCTCAGCAGCAAGTCTCAACAGTGAGCTTAAAATATTCAGTAAGCCATGCTGTCAGCATATGTGCTGTGATCCAGGCTTTGTTGTTCCATTTATAGAGTATAGGCAGAGTGGATTTATCATGATTCTTCAGTATCCTGGGATTTTGTGAATGGTCAATGAACATTGGCTTCAAATTAAAGTGAACAGCTGCATTAACCCCTAACAAGAGTCATCATGTCCCTTGAAGCTGTGAAGCCAGCCATTGACTTCTCTCCAGCTATGAAAGTCCTAGATGTCATCTACTTCCAATAGAAGGCTATTTTGTCTACATTGAAAATCTGTTGTTTAGTGTAGCCAACTTCATCAATGATCTTAGCTAGAACTTCTAGATAACTTGCTGCAACTTTTCCATTAGCATGTGATTCTTCACCTTACGCTTTATGTTATGGAGATAGCATCTTTCCTAAAATGTCATGGAACATCTACTAGCTTCTAACTTTTCTTGTGCAGCTTTCTCACCTCTTAGCCTTCATAAAGTTGAAGGCAATTAAAATGAGGGCCTTCTTTAGGTCAGATTTTGGCTTAGAAAAATTTTGTGGTTGGTCATATTTTCTATCCAGACCACTAAATCTTTCTCCAATTCACCAATAAGGTTGTTTGGTTTTCTTATTACTCATGTGTTCAAAAGAGTGGCACTTTCCATTTCTTTCAACAACTTTCCTGCATTCAAACTTGGCTATTTGGCATGAGAAGCCTCGTTTGTGACTCATCACAGTTTTTAACATGCCTTCCTTACTAAGCTTTTGTAGCTTTTGATTTAAAGTGAGAGATATGCAACTCTTCCATTCATCTGACACTTTAGAGATCATTGTAGGTTTATTAATTGGCCTAATTTCAATATTGCTGTATCTCAGGAATGGGAAAGCCTGAGGAAAGGGAGAAGCCATGGGAAGAGCCAGTTGGTTGAGCATGAAAACACAAACATACACTGATTAAGTTCATTATTTTATATGGGCATATTTTGCAGTACCCCCAAACAACTACAATGCTAATATCAAAGATCACTGATCACAAGTCACCATAACAGATATAACAATAATGAAAAATTTGAAATATTGCAGGAATTACCAAAATGTGACATAACAAATGCACACATGCTGTTAAAAAAAATGACGCTGAAAGACTTGCTGAATGCAGGTTTCTACAAATCTTCAATTTGTAAAAGCAAACAAACAAAAACAAAACACTACGAAGCAAACTAAAGTGAAGTGGAATAAAAGGAGGTATGGCTGTATAGCAATTAATGAAAGCATTTTCTTAAGTTAGTAATACATTACATTTAGTGGATGCTTAAAAATATTTTTATAGTAAATTCAACTTGACACTAGTTGTCACCTAGATATGATTATATAGTCTGGTCAGCTCATTTTTCACTTTAAATCTATGCATCACATAATAGCACATTTGTACAATTTCCTTGTGACATTTACTTAGGAGTTGGGATTTCTCCTCTGTAAAGATAACTTTCATGTTAAACGGTCAGCTTATATGCAAATATTTTAAATTACCTCAATCAGTTCTATCACTATAGAGCTCATAATTAATGTTCATAAGGCAGATTTAATTAAGAAGATGCCAAAGAAGTGTATGTTGGACCTGAGTGATTTGGGAGTAGGATTGTTTTCTATGTGCATTTCAAGTTTGTAATTAAGCAAAATAGCTTTGGATAGAAAAATGATTTACTGTGCTTAACCAAACACCCACGTTTTTAAACAAATTGTAATTTGCATATTCTAGGTAATTTGCATTTAAGAGCCTGTGCTTTTAGTTCTGTACTAGGCTATTTGAATTCAGGTAAGCGGGCAGGCAAATAGCACAATGTATCAGTTCTTGTGATTAAAAATGAGCAGCCAAACACTGTATATAAAGTGCCCATGAACTGTTATAGTGATCTACCAAGGGTCATGCTGGCTTCTGGAGATATAATTAGTATGCTCAAAGAAAAGCCACCATGTCAGTGATAAGGATATGATAAGTGAAGGGAGGTGAAACCAAAGAAAATAATTATATTTGTGGACTTCAAAATTATTATTTTATTAGGATATAAATTAAGTCACCCCGAAGATGTAGAACTTTATGACTGTATGTGATCAACTTTGATTATATGTAATCATAAGTTGTTGAGATGTAATATAATGTTTGAACTAGTATTTTTTCTTTAGATTTTAATTAACATGATCCTAATATAGAATCAACAACCAAGGCATGAAATCACACTTTAGAACATGATCAAACAAAATATGTGCATAATTAATCAGGCAATAAACATTCAATGCAATTAATTAGTACAGGCCAAAAATAAAGTCACAGGAGAATTTTAGTATAATTTTAAGTACTTTATATTCATAAAAATCATTTCAAAAATCATTTTATAGTTTTTGAAGTTAAGGTTTAAGATTTTTTTTGGTTTGTGACCAAAAGTTTTGTAGTTTTACAAGAGTGAATACTTCCCCCTTTCCCTACTCCTTTTGTTTTTTTTTTTTTTTTTTGGACACAGGATATCACTCTGCTGCCAAGGCTGGTGTGCAATTGTGTGATCAGGGCTCACCACAGTCTTGACCTTCTGGTCTCAAGCAGTCCTCCCAAAACAGCCTCCTAAGTAGCTGGGACCACAGGCATATGCCACATGCTTGGCTAACTTTTATTTATTTATTTATTTATTTATTTATTTTTGGAGATGGGGTCTCCCTGTGTTGCCCAGGCTGGTGTTGAACTACTGGGCCTCAAACGATCCTCCTGCCTTGGGCTCCCAAAGTGTTGGGATTACAGAAATGAGCCACCGTGCCCAGCCTGAATACTTTTCTGTCACTAAAAAATATGTTCAGTAATAATCCAATCAATGTGATGCTGTCTTTACCAAATCATTTTTATTACAGGGCTCAGATGAGACATTAAAACAAAAAAAAAATGTTTATTTTCACAGAAGGTTGTGTGGGGAGGATTGCTTGAGACCAGAAGGTCAAGACTGTGGTGAGCCCTGGTCATGCCATTGCACAACAGCCTTGGCAGCAGAGTGAGACCCTGTGTTAAAAAAAAAAAAAAAAAAAAAAAAAAGGAGTGGGGGAAGGGGGAAGTATTTATTCTTGTAAAACTACAAAACTTTTGGTAATAAACCCAAAAAAATTTATTTTCATTGTCAATCCCAGTGCCACATCAGCAGCTCTTTTCTCCCCTCTAGATAGCCTAGATAACCTATTCCTCCTTTCTGCTTAAGTCTTGACTGCATTGAAGCTAGTGTGGTGTACATTATTTACCACTTAAAACTGTATTTTAAGTCACAGTGTACCTTTTTTTATAGTCTTTTCCAAAATAAAGTGTTCATCTTAAAAACACTTAAGATAATTTGGATGTAATTAATAATATTGTACTTTAATTTTCATTTAAAATTAAAAGTATATTTCAAAGAAAGGGTAAAATTAAGTTGAAAATTCGCCATAATGACAATAAGCTGTTCTGAGAGAAAACTAGTAACATGTCTTGCTCAACGTGTAATGGTGTTCACATTACAGCTTCTGTGGTGAAGTTCACCTATTCAATTGACTGTATTCCTTAAGAATACATTCTCAGGAGAGACAGGCAGTTCTTTCATGAATTCACTATTCATTTACCAGCTTGTTTAACAGTGAAAATGACAGAAATTAATTACTACCCAATTAAATACAAAATTACAATTTAAAATAATTACGATAAAATGAATATTTCTTCTTAGATTCTGTCAGTGATTTTTGCATTCATCTTACAGTAAATAATTATTATTTTTAAAATCCTTAACAAGTTAGATACTCATAAAAAGAGTTTTTCTTATGAGTAACATGTTGCTTATTTTAACAGTCTTAAACATATTTTTCATAAATATATGTAGTACATTCTTTCATTTTAGAACCGGTTTAACTTTTTCTATATAGATGTTTTAATATTATAAATAGTATTAACATATTTCAGGATTTCAGTACAGTTACTGCATTTGTAAATTTCAATATCGCTATTATTTGCAAATTAATACATACCATTTGAAATTATTTTTTTCTGAATGTGATAAAGCTTCAGGAAAGTCCTAATAATTATGTACATGTATACATAAAAAGAGTTTAATTTTAGAATATTATTTATTTTCTTTTGTTTCATGAGAGAACAAAACTGGAGTCTTGGTAATTTAATTTTTTTCTTTTAATGTTAAATTTAGATTTTGCAATTCAGTGTGACAGTTACAAACATCTTATTTAGAAATCACAAGATCATTGGTGATACTTGTCAACTCTAGGGAAAGATTTTTATACCTTTCATTTAATTATGATCACCATAACATTCTCTAAATATATTGGGATGCTGGATAAAGTATTTATTGGGAAAATTGATAAGTAACATTATTAAATTACATTTTAAATATTTCCTATTAAATACATACATATAATGAAATAATTTTAATCTCATTTTCATCCCTTTCTTCCATCAAACCTTCCAGCTGTTTTCATTTGTTATACTTTCCATTTCTATCTCCAGCTGTGATTTAGAACCCATTCAGAAAGTTGAAAAATTACAGTGACCTCTCATGCATTTATAGAAACAAGTGAATGTATTTATTAGAAAATAAAAGAATGGAATTGTCAATTTAACCAGAACTATAGCTATGAATATCACTGTGAAGAATAAAAGCTTTTGTTTCACTCAACACAAGCTCACAATACTTTTTTTTTTTTTTTATGAAGAGTTTCTGTCCTCAGAAAGCATTGAATAGATGAGTGCTAACTCAAGTAAAAGGCATTTGTGATAACTTCAGGTATAATTGTCATCTATTTTCTTCTTTTTTTTCTATTCTTCCCCATTTATATCCCACTCTTTCTTTTTTTTTTTTTTTTTTTTTTTTGAGACGGAGTCTCGCTCTGTCACCCAGGCTGGAGTGCAGTGGCGCAATCTCGGCTCACTGCAAGCTCCGCCTCCCGAGTTCACGCCATTCTCCTGCCTCAGCCTCTCCGAGTAGCTGGGACTACAGGCACCCGCCACCACGCCCGGCTAATTTTTTGTATTTTTTTTTTTTAGTAGAGACGGGGTTTCACCGTGGTCTCGATCTCCTGACCTCGTGATCCGCCCGCCTCGGCCTCCCAAAGTGCTGGGATTACAAGCGTGAGCCACCGCGCCCGGCCTATATCCCACTCTTTCTATAAAAAGAGAATTTAACCTGAACACTCCTTTAAGTACTCAAAAAAATGTGTAAGTTTAGCAAGGCAATAAGTTAACCTCAAAATAAAGATATCAACTATAGAAGTGATAGGGATTTTTAAATAAATTCTATGGCAATTTTAGCAGAGAAAGTAAAAAACAAAAACAAGAGACTGTCTTGTGTGAAGTAATATTTATAATCTGATCTGAAGAACTGAACATTCATATCACAAACTCTAGCAGTTTCTCTGACCACCTGACTTTATATTCAACCTCTTTCAACACTTGAATAGGCATCACAAAATTAATACATCCCGAAACGATTTCCCAATACTCTTTTCAAAAAGAACTTATTTCTTTCACAATATTTTACATTGTAGTAAATGACAACATTGTTCTTACAGTTGCTCAGGCTCTTTCTTTCGCACTCCCCATGTAATTTATCAGCAAATACTATAAATGCTCTCTTCAAAATATATCCAACACCTATTACTTCTCACTACTCCATCACTACCACACAGTTTCCCATTGTTCTCCATCTCCTCTATAATTTCTTCCCAACCAATCTCTGTGATTCTCTCCTAGCCTCATCTAGCAGCTATAGGACCCTTTAGAAACATAAGACAAATGACAATATTTCATTTTTCCTTTTTGTGACAACATTAAGTGAAATGGCTCAGGCATAGAAAGACAAATACTGTTATGTCCTCACCCATATGTGGAATCTAAAAGGTTTCATGCCATAGAAACAGAGTAGAATGGTGGTTACCAGAGGCTGGGGTAGTTAGGATAGGTGGGGGAAGGGGAGATGTTGGTCACAGGATATGTAATTGTAGTTAAGCGGGAGGAATAAGTTCAATAAATCTATCATACAGCATGGTGACTATAGTTAATGACAATACTGTATTCTCAAGAAACACAAAGATGATGGATGTTAATTAAGTCTTCTCACCATAAAATTGGTAACTATTTGTTAATTAGCTAGATTTTACTGTTCCACAATGTATATATACTTCAAAACGTCAAGTTGTACATGATACATACATACAATTTTATCTGTTAATTTGATAAATATATAAACAGGTGGATCATGTAATTCATTTTCACAAACCCAACAGAGCTCCCAGTTCATTCAGAGACAAGATCTTCTAATGGTTAATAATGTCCTACATGGTCACTCTGAACTCAACTTTTTGACATTCTCCCCCTCATCCACTTTTTTCCTACCACAACAACCTCTCAATTCTTACAACTCACCCAAGCAATATTTCTGTTATGAGCCTTTCCAGCAGATCTTTTCAATGCCTGAAGCTTCTTCCCTCACACCTCCCTATGACGTACTGCCTTGCTTCTTTCAACTCTCTGCCCAAATCTCAGTCCCTCAGTAGACCTTTCCCAACTTTATTTGCACCCCACACATATTTTCTCTTGCTTTCCCTTCCTGATTTTTTTCCTATATTTTCATCCCAATATGAAAATTCCATGAGGGAAGGAATTTTTCTATTTTATTCACTGCTAAATGTACTGTTCTTAGAAAATGTCTAATCATACAAGTGTTCAGTAAATATATATTGAATAAATGAAAATGTTTATATTTTGAATGACATAAAGGTAACTTTAAAGAAAATAATCCAAGAAAAGAGTTTTCATTACACTGTTTTACCTTCCTATTATTCTCACAGTAATTAACTACAGAGAATTACTTATAAATGTATTTGCTGCTCTGAGATTTTCATGTCATCTTGACAGCAAGATAGATACTATGAAAATAGAGGAAGGAAAGAAGTTGAGCTTAACCAATGTAAAGAAATCTAATGATAAATATAGTATAAATGAATTTTAAATTTAAAGGGTATCATACTAAAAATATAACATGTATGCCTTAACCATACTCTAAGAAAGGTAATGAACTGAAATCACCTGTGATTGACTACATGACAATTTAGGGATCTATTTTTCTCTGTAGTCAGTCTTTTTATTTTTCAATATTGAATACAAACCAACATATTTAAGGTCCAAAAGAGATTTGTTATTGCTTATTTTTCCTCTGCATGTCTCTATTTAGTAATTTCCCTGTGAGAATTTAAGTATTGTAAACATATTTTGAAGTAAGCTTTCAACCATATATATGTCAACTTTGCATCGCTGATCATTTGGAAGATTTTTAAAGAGTGGCAGAAATGATAGTTACAGATAGTCTAACTCAAAGTGAGAAGAGTATTTTTTTTTATTTTTTAAATAAATGAAGATACTAAAAAGAACCAAGAAAGTAAAATTTAAAATATAATGGCACATATGATATACTATTTTATATATCCTATACTGTGTTGAGACTTTCTATTCAACAAATTTACTTTGGGCTTTTCTAGGAAGTTTTTTTCTCTCTATTCCCATGATGAAAATTTCATCAGATTTCCTTAGGGATTTGAATTCTTAATAGGAGAATTCCATATGAAGTAATATGGAAAGATCTCCAGGATTATTTAAAAAACAAGCAAGGAAACAACAACAAAAAACCTTCACAACGGTGTATACAGGATGCAATATTTTATGTAAGAAAAAGAAACTTAAGACTATGTATTTGTATACCACTTGCATGAAGACACTAGAAGCATACTCAAAAATAACAAAAGTGACTTGCTGTTTGAAAAGGGATTAAAGTTTATGGGAGCAGAGGCCGAGACAAATATACCAGTGGATAATTTCTGTACCATTTACCTTTTAAAACATATGAATATATGACTTAAAAATAATTTTAAAGGCCCTCCATATAATATTATATACTTTCTCTTGATTCTGGGACACATTTGATTCTGATACACTTTTGAGAAGTCTATTCTGATACACTTTTGAAAGATGTAACTAAACAGCTCTTCAATTTACTGTGTTTTAATTGTTTACAGTCATAGCATCCTGCTTGGACCAGGGCAGTGGCATGAAGCCCAGCACAGGAAGTAACTTAGAGGAATTCCTTACTTTATAGTTGATAGATAAGACATATCAGTGACTCAACTGTCTTTACTAATTAATTGAAAACTGATATAGCCGGAATAACTTTATAGTATTAATATTTGAAAATGAACACATCTAAAAATGAACTATGACTATTGGAATTTTTTTAGATAAGGGATAGAGACAAGACAGAACTTATCAGTGAATTATGAAAGAAAAACTTATGAAATAGTTGACTTTATTTTTTTTTAAATATTCAACAGGGTGATTCACATGTTGTGAAGAAGCACACTGCTTCTCACTTTTTGCCCCTAACATAGGACAGGTTTTATCTCTGACTTGGAAATGCATGAAATTACTTTCCTATAAAACAACAGAAAAAATGATACAGAAATATAGCTGAGTGTATAGGCTACAGTTTGGCAGTAGTGCCCGAAGTGCAATGTTCAACAAAGAGTATTTAACCACCATGAACAGCAGATAGTTCTTATTTGATGTTCAGAGAATAAAGAGGGAATGATATTCGGAGAAGTATGAAATAAATTTTTGAAAGTGATTGAAAACATTGAAGAAGAATTCATAACTTCTGCAAATCCTACATGACATAAATTTTAAAAATAAAGAAACAAGGACAGCTTATAGTGAAACCACTGAAAACCCACTACCATGAAAGAAACATAAATATGTCCAAAGAGAAAAGACAGATTATTTTAAAAGATCATTTAAAAAGAGTAGAACTTGGAAATCAGAATTATCAGTAGTGTCGATAGAGGTCAGAAGAGAGAAGACGAATGCCTTCAATGTGCTGAGACAAAAATGACTATAATTCCACATACGAGTAAACTTTTGATTATGGAGATGAGAAGAAAATTTCAAACAATAAAAAGTGATACTCTTAAGGGAGTTTGATGGAAGTTAAGTCGCTGGTAAATATGTGGGTATATCTAAAAATAACATGACTGTATAAGGTGATAACGACGTGTGAGGTTAACATTTATCAAAAATAATAATAACACTAACGTACTAAAAATATATGCATTCCAGATGATGAGACTTAAAGCATTCCAAGTTCCCCACGTTGTTTAAATATGAAGATAAAGACTTTGGCTATTTTTAAAGTTTTAGTTAGCAAGCCTGCCCACATTTAGAGGGAAGTGACTAAAAGAATGGGCATAAGGAATAATATAGTTTCCAAATGAGCCCCAATGGAATAAGCTAATGCTGCTGGAGAACCAGTAGAGATATAAGTGATACATCCATTCCTGTGGTTTAATTACTGAATTTGGGGATTTTTATTATATATTATTATTGCAGCAAGTCCACACACACATAATTAGATAAGAATAAAAGAATAAATAGGTCTGGCGTGGTGACTCACGCCTATAATCCCAGCACTTTGGGAGGGCGAGGTGGGTAGATCACCTGATGTTGGGAGTTCGAGACCAGCCCAGCCAACATGGTGAAACCTCACTTCTACTAAAAATAGAAAAATTAGCTGGTCATGGTGGTGCATGCCTGTAATCTTAGCTACTTGGAAGGCTGAGGCAGGAGAACCACTCGAACCCTGGAGGCAGAGGTTGCAGTGAGCCAAAACTGCGCACCACTGCACTCTAACCTGGGCAACAAACTGAGACTCCATCTCAAAAAAAAAAAAAAAAAAAAAAAAAAAAAAAAAAAAAAAAAAAAAAAAAGAATAAATAGACTGCATCTACTATAATAGTGGGAGATTTTCCCCTTTCTTTTTTTTTTTTTTTTTTTTTTTTTGAGACAGAGTCTTTCTCTGTCCCCCAGGCTGGAGTGCAGTGGCGCAATCTCAGCTCACTGCAAGCTCCACCTCCCGGGTTCACGCCATTCTCCTGCCTCAGCCTCCCGAGTAGCTGGGACTACAGGCGCCCGCCAACACACCCGGCTAATTTTTTGTATTTTTAGTAGAGACGGGGTTTCACCGTGTTAGCCAGGATGGTCTCGATCTCCTGACCTCATGATCCACCCGCCTCGGCCTCCCAAAGTGCTGGGATTACAGGCTTGAGCCACCGCGCCCGACCGATTTTCCCCTTTCTTTAGTAAATATAAATGAAACCAAAAAAGATGCAGAGGGGAGAAATATGAAACAAATCTAATTATAATAAAGCATAAAAAGGAGAAAAGAAAATTTAAAAATAAAATAGATAGCACTAATATTTTGTTAGAAATGTATCAAAATATGAGTAAACACAATAAATTTAAACGAGCTGAATTATCAATTAAAAAGATTATGAATTTAAAAAATTCCAGCTTTATGCTGTTTATAGGATATAACTGCATCATAAAACAAAAACATTAAAATGAAAATGAGGGAAAAAATAAACCTGGAAAATATTAAAGGAGAGAGGTAATAAATATGTTAATATATAGAATATATTTCAGTAATAAGTTATCAAAGAGTAACTATACAAATAAATAGATGATAAATTCTAGATTGTAGTAGCTCATAAAAAACTGAAAGAATAATCCAAGTGATGGATTGGAATGTCGTTCAGCTAATATTCAGCTGCTCCTCCTCTTCTTAAAGCAGAGTAATTTTTCCACTCCATTGATGTGAAATAATTACTCTGCAAAAAAAAGGCAGAATTAGCTCAAAGAATGAAGAAATATGATTAATGAGCTAAAAACATTAAGTACTAAAATATGACACAAAACATACTACACATAAGATTAAAAATCTAAAATATAGTTATATTTGTCAAAATTAATAGAAATTATATGAGTAAAACTATTATGAATAGAGATTTAAAATAATATTATGAATAAATGTTTCTCTAAATTTTTTGGCAGACTGGTGGTTAAAAATCTGAACGTTCATCTCATAAAGCTAAGACAAAATAGAAATAAATTGATAAACTTAGAAAAAAGAAATAAAGATAAAACTAGAAATCAGTGGAATAGCAAGCAAATATACAATAAAGAAAATAGACAAAACATAATTGGTTATTTGAAAAGTTTTCAGTCGTTAAAAAGCTACTGAATATTTTTTGATGGAGTTTATAGGTTTTTTCAAACATGAGATCACATTACATGCAAAAAATAATAATTTGACTTCTTCATTTCCAGTTTGGATGCCTTTTATTTCTTTCTCTTGTCTTTTTGCTCCAGCTAGGACTACCAGTTTTATGTTAAATAACAGTGGTGACAGTGGGCATCCTTGTTGTGTTCCACATCTTTGAGGAAAGGCTTTCAGTTTTTTTCTCATTCATTATGATACTATTTGTGGGTCTGTTTTATATGGCTTTTATTATGTTTAGTTATGTTACTTCTATATTCAGTTTTTTTGTGGATTTTTATCATGATGTATGTTGAATTTTATCAAATGCTTTTTCAGCATCAATTGAAATGATTGTATGGTTTTTATCCTTTATTCTGTTGATATGATGTGTCACATTCATTGATTTGCATATGTTGAACCATCCTTGCATCCCTAGGATAAATTTCACTTGGTTATGATGAATGAACTTTTTAATGTGTTGTTGAATTCAGTTTCCTATTACTTTGTTGAGGATTTTTGCATCAATATCCATTGCAAGTGTTAGCCTGTGGTTTTCTTTTTTTGATGTGTCTAATTTTGGTATCAGGGTAATGCTTGCCTTGTAGAATGAATTTGGAGGTATTCCCTCCTCTATTTTTTTTTTTTTTGAAAAGTGTAAATAGAATTTGTATTAGTTCTTTAAATGTTTGGCAGAATTCAGCAGTGAAGGCATTGGGTATCAGGTTTTTCTTTACTGGGAAACTTTCTATTATGGCTTCAATCTCATTACTTGTTATTGGTCTGTTCATGTTTTGAATTTCTTCATGGCTCAATCCACAGAACTACTCTCTATCTTCATGAGATTCACTATTTTAGCTCCCACATGTGAGTGAGAACATGCAATATTTGACTTTCTGTGCTTGGCTTACTTCACTTAACATAATGACCTCTAGTTTCATCCATGTTGCTGCAAATTATGGAATTTCATTTTTTTCTGGCTGAATAATATTTCATTCTGTACATATACCAAATTTCCTTTATTCTTTCATCTGTCGTTGGACACCTAGGTTGATTCCATATCTTGGTTGTTGTGAATAGTAGTACTGCAATAAACATGGGGGTATAGATATCTTGTTGATATACTGATTTCCTTTCTTTTGGATATATACCCAGCAGGGGAATTGTTGGATCATAGAGTAGTTCTATTTTTAGTTTTTGATGAACCTCCATACTGTTTTTATAGCAGTTGCACTACTTTACATTCCCATCAACAGTGTACGAGCATTCCTTTCTCTGCATTCTCGCCATCTTCTCTTATTTTTTCTCTTTTTAATAGTCATTTCAGCTGGGGTCAGATAACATCTCACTGTTGTTTTGATTTGTATTTCTTTAATAATTAGTGATGTTGAGCATTTTTTGATATACTTGTTGGCTATTTGTGTGTCTTTTCTTGATAAATGTTTATTCAAATCTTTTGCCCATTTTTAAATTGTATTATTTGCTGTTTTTTGTGTGTGTGTTATTTGCTATTTAGTTGTTTGATTTCCTTATATATTCTGGTTGGATGCTTCCAGCTTTGTTCTTTTTTGCTCAAAACTGATTTGGATATTTTGGGTCTTTTGCAGTGATATACCAATTTTAGGTTGTATACTGTACCATTTTTTTTTCTGTGAAAAATGACGTTGACAATTTGATAGCCATTGCATTGAATCTGTGGATCACTTTGGATAGTATGGACATTTTAACACTGTTATTTCTTCCAATCCATGAACATGAGCTATCTTTTAAGGATAAATATTTTAAACATTTTCAGTTTTTATTTTTTTTATTACAAAGTATTAAAAGAATGTTTGTCCTCAGTGTATTCAAGAATTCATTTAATGGATGAATTATATCCTGAGATCAAGGAATTGAAATAGCTGTTGAGGATAAAATTATTCTTTGACCTTAAAAACACCACACACATACAGTTTTAGTTGTGCCACTGTTGCTGCTAGTATAGTCTCAACTACTCATATTAATTGTTAACATTTACCAAAAGTAGCTAATTTCTATTTCACAGGGGGCCCTGGGATAATTCAGAATTGCCTGCAATATAAGTCTTTAGCAGTCTATCAGAGTACTTTGATGCACAATAGTTCCATCTGCCAAAGACTGACCTTAATTATGTAAACTTAGATTATTATTTATTATTATTATTATACTTTAAGTTCTAGGGTACATGTGCACAACGTGCAGGTTTGTCACATATGTATACATGTGCCATGTTGGTGTGCTGCACCCATTAACTCGTCATTTACATTAGGTATATCTTCTAATGCTGTCCCTCCCCCTTTCCCCCACCCCAAGACAGGCCCTGGTGTGTGATGTTCCCCTTCCTGTGTCCAAGTGTTCTTACTGTTCAATTCCCACCTATGAGTGAGAACATGTGGTGTTTGGTTTTCTGTCCTTGTGATAGATTGCTCAGAATGATGGTTTCCAGCTTCATCCATGTCCCTACAAAGGACATGAACTCATCCTTTTTTATGGCTACATAGTATTCCATGGTGTATATGTGCCACATTTTCTTAATCTAGTCTAAAAATGCTCATCATCACTGGCCATCAGAGAAATTCAAATCAAAACCACAATAAGATACCATCTCACACCAGTTAGAATGGCGATCATTAAAACGTCAGACAACAAAAGGTGCTGTAGGGATGTGGAGAAATAGGAACACTTTTACACTGTTGGTGGGACTGTAAACTAGTTAAACCATTGTGGAAGACAGTGTGGCTATTGCTCAAGGATCTAGAACTAGAAATACCATTTGACCCAGCCATCCCATTACTGGGTATATACCCAAAGGATTATAAATCATGCTCACGCTGCTATAAAGATGCATGCACACGTATGTTTATTGTGGCACTATTCACAATTGTAAACTTAGATTCTTAAAGTGTTCTTGAGCTTACAATTACTGAAAGAAGAATTTTTCTCTTGAGCACGTTTAAAGTATACAAAACCCAATTTAGTTATTTCCTGGGAATTTTAAAAATATTCCGTTTAATTAACTGCCTAATTATCTTTATAAACAAACAAAATCAATATTTAAGATATATTAAAATCAATGATATTCTTCTTATAAATCAAATACTCTCTTGAAAAAAGAAAAGATTTCATATCTACACAAGAGGTACATAGCTCCATGAATTAAAGACACAGACATATAAACTATAGCTTATAGTGTCAGTTCTACAATTTCAAGAGTATTAGGTCAACAGTAAAATCAGGAACACAAATATCTACTCCATATTTCAAAGGCCCTTTCTCTCAATAGACTTAAAATTCTTAAATATTTGAGTTTAAATAGAATAATAGATAAACAAATGCAACGGATTAACAAACTGGATCTTTACTGTCTCTCACTCAACAGATTACTATTATCTATCTACAGAGATCACCAAATAGTTGAGATCATAAGACAAATTCCCAATCACTGCCGCAACCAAAGGGAAAAGTTACCACTCATGCATGATTAAGAAAACACAATAAAACACCATATATAATCAGTGAAGTGGAAAAATTTTCTAAGGAAACAGAGAGTTATAAAAGTTAAGGTTTTTGCTGCATGGTATTCTCTCCGGGAATCAAAAAAAAATTGTATCTAGGTCTAAGTTATTATGAATAACACTTCCTTGACAGTGTGGTTTATCTCTCCCTGTCAGGCAAATATTTTCAGCATCTCAGTAAGCTCCTAAACTGTTAAAATATTTTAAAACTAACACCATAGCATTCATAAAAATATAAATTTGAAATTAGCCCAATTGTCTCATAGAATTGATGTTTAGCATCTCTTTGTAATTGGCCCTCTTGGTTTTAAAGATTGAAACTTACATTTGTTTTATCTGAGTTCCTTCCTCCGCAAATTGACCCTCAGCTCTCACAGATGGTATTAAGGAACTGGAACTCACCAGATGACCAGATCCAGACAATGAGATACCAGACTCCTCATTCATCATGATTGCCTCCTTACCCCTCCCTAATTCCTGTTTTCATTACTTTTTGCTATATATACACCCAATTTTAGTTGGTTGGGGAGACAAATTTGAGACTTATCTCCAGTGTTGTTGGATGACCTCACCTGATTAAAGCCTTTTTTCAGTGGCTATACTCATTGTTTCAGTGATTGGCTTTCCATGTGATGAGCAATAGGACCTTGACCAAACCCCTGGCATCTTGGCAACAAATTGAACATGTATCCAAGAGTTTACTTTTTTCCATTAAGAGAGAACCAGTTCAAAAGAGAATTCAAGGAATACACACATACACAGGTAATGAAAAATGCTAATTACATCTTCACTGGAACCTTTCGTTTGCATTTATTGAAATAACTACTGATGATAGCATAAACTCTCTATAAGGTACTTCTTTCCCCAAAATTTGCAAAATAGTCAGAGGTAATAAAAGATTCAGATTCTTATATTATGAGATTATCCTGAGAGGTCCCTCTAGATCTAAACAATGCCTTGCATCTCACTGAAAGGATACCCATTTATCTTTTTTACTTCTTTCAAACTATGTATCTTTTCTTTTTTCTAACACAGGATCTTTCAAAAAAGGAGCTCTGAATCTGTTAATTGGCTTGCATCTGAGAATTGGGTATGAAATTTTGAAGCCCTTTCACAGCAATTTAAGTCAGTTGTATGCCCAGAATTTTAGAGTAGGCCGATAGCTAGAAATGAACAGGAGAGGGAGCTCCTGAGAAGGGAAAAGTCTGGGAAGGCTCGTTCCAGGACCACCCGAAATTTGCATATTAACAGCATCTCTACTGCTGGAGTGGGTGGGCACTTAGTCAAATGTGGGTAGGGAAGAAGAGGTAGCTACACGGAAAGAAATGCCCCAAGACACCTCTTAAGACACCCCAATAATCATTCACTCTGCAATTACAGTATCAGAAGATCACTAGTTATATGCTGATAAGAAGGGCAAAAGGGACATTCCTGAGAAACCTGGCGCCATATGTACAGATTAGGGGAAAGAAGGAAATTCCAAAGAGATACTCAGGTGCAATAGGTATAGATTTGACAGCTATACAACCTTCCTAGGGTGGCAATAATGAGTAGGGCCGCCATCAGACAGGATTCATAGTAAATCATGGGCCAGCGCATGCATATTAACCAACAGTGAGAGAGGGTCCCACAAGCCTGGGGAAGGGGGGCGGAGCACAGGCGAGGACTTAAGGCAGGAGCGGGAAAACTACACTAAGGAAAAAGGTAGAGATTTGAGACAGGGGCAGGAATTTGAAGACGTCTAACATAGTAAGACTCCCTGCATAGGACCCTCGGAGCTGTTTTCCAACAGGATCAGCCCTCTCCTCTCTTGGGGAATACTTCTTTTTTTTTCCTGCAATAACCTCTTTACACTATATTTCTTTTCAGTAAAGTTTCCTGCTATCTTTGTACTGTCTCTTGGTCAAAATTTTTCTTCCAAGTTAGAACATAATTGGAACATTTGCTCTCTTTGTTAATAAGAAGACCTAGAATTCTTCCATTTTCTACATGATTCATGTAGCCCCTTGATAGACTGCTCATCTGTTTGATTCCTTGGGGCCCTGAAATGAGTCATCCGTCCTTACAGACTGCTGAAGAAAGAACACAATCTAGTTACTCACATCTCTGTGGCTTATTAGACCAATCACTTGCACTTTGTGCTGGGGGTTTAATACCTGCTACTCACACTCACCCCGTCTGGGACCCCATTGTTTCCATGAAATCAGAAACTCTACATCTTTGAAGTGTCTTTTACTATTTTTCTATGCTGCTGTGGAAAGATATCACATAAAAACACTGTACAAGGATGCTGTTGGTCCTTTCTCATATGTATTTATCTTTCTATATAGATTAGATAGATTTCTGTTTTTTTTTTTTCCTATTTGTTTCAGGTCTAGCAGCTAATTTATATAGGGCATCTAATGTTCATTATTCCTGAAAAGAACTTCTCTCTGATTCAATCATCTCTGTTTTTCTTCTTCTGTAGATTATTTATGTCATTTTTTTCAAAAATTTATTTTTTACTTGATTTTTCTATGATAATTATTTAGCTTATTAATGCTTTGTAAACTTACAAAAATATTTCTCTCCTAAAGGTTTTATTTTATCCTTGTGGTTATTGCCTTTTCTTATTGAGTCATCAATCTTCTGTTTCATGGTATATGGAGTATTAATACCTTTGTACAAATTACTAATTCAAAATTATATTTTTTAACTCTAGATTTTTTTTCCAAAATGTTCGCTACTAAAATATTACTATTTATCTGTTTTTTCCAGCTAAGAAAAGGATATTATTTAAAAACCTTTGGATTATTCAGATAGAAGTATATTATATAAAGAAAAGCCTATTGTTTATATATTTGGGTAGATTATAATTTTAAAATGAAGAATTTATTGGTTTATGCTGCCTGAATTCAATCTTACAGAATTGTACATTGCCACTGTTTCTATATCTAAGGATACTTTAGAATGTTTCTTGCCACTTATGGCTTGCTTTCATTCAATAATACAGTTCACTTAAGTAAATGTTTTTACAGGACATCAAGAGGCTTTATAATATTTATCTGTAATTCCAACTGTTTCTGTTAATTGTTATTAAAGAATAAAAGTTGTATAATCATTGATGCAATCAGAATACTACTTGCTGGTTATGATATGGTTATGACACTGCATGTAAGCAGTTTACATCTGAAAACAAGGATGTAACTGCTATAAGAAGTTTTTAATACCACAGGCTCTAATCTTGTAATGGTATATACAGTCATGTGTCATTTAATGATGGGGATAAATTCTGAGAAATGCCTCATTAGGTGATTTTGTCATTGTGTGAACATAATAGAGTGTACTTGCACAAACCTGAAGGGTATGGCCTATTACACATGTAGGCTACATGGTATGGCCTATTGCTTCTGGACTATAAACGTGTACATCACGTCACTGTATGATACTGTAGGCAACTGTAACATAATGGCAAGTATTTGTATATCTAAACATTTAGGAAAGGTACAGTAAACATAGTATTATAACCTTACAGAACCCCGGTTGTATATGTGACCTGTCATTGACCAAAACATCTTATGTGGTGCCTAACTATATAGAGAACATAAAATGCAAAGATAAAAGTAATTTGTATTAATGACACGATAAAGGTCAGAGCTAGTACTGGAAACCAGGTTCTTCTAACTCCCAAATACATATGGAAGGAAGAAATAAACCTAAGTTTCAAATTTTTTTGGTGAAACACAGTAAAAAGTATATACACCTATCTTTTTATGTTTTCTAATATTTTTGAATTCTTTATTGTGACTGTATCACAGATGAAAGTGTATGTATGATGTGTGTTTCAAGAAGAACAGATATTCTCATTACACACCAAGAATAGAATTTGCCCAGTATATTGGAAGCACCTTGCCTCTCCCTCTCTTACCTTCTTACTTTCTTTAATTTATGATTTTAACACTAGAGAGAGATGCTATAGACTATTGTTTTAAGAGAGTAGATCATAGATAAAAAGAACTCATTTTTCAAGGTCCCATAGAAGATAAAAAGGTTCATTTTTTCCAGAAATAAATGATTAATAATTTTACCAAGACTCATACTAGGGAAGTGACTCAAATTCAAGTTTAGAGAAAGAATCCTGTAAGAATACAGGAAGAAGACGAAAGAAACATTTAACCTGTCAAAGATCATACTCAGCAATTTTAGTTTGCTAAAAATTGTATAATGTTTACAAAGCTCAAGAGAGAAAACTGAATGATACAAGTAGTCATCTTAATCATTATTTTGAAAAAATCTGAAGATGTAAATAAAACATGAAATTCAGCCAAGTTAAGAGAATTTGTAGTAACCAATGCCACAGGAGAAAATATTTAACATTTTCAACAAAATAATAATAAAATTCAAAATATTTCTGATGTACACAAGTAGACTACTCATTTGCGATAGGTTATATTAATTCCATTTATGACTTTAAGAACTTCCTTTATTACTTATAATATAGAATAATCTCTGGAGTTCAGAGAGTAATTATATATTGGTGCACAGTTTTTCTTTTGTTTCAATTAATAAAACTGATGCTTTCAGATGGACATTTTTGAAATTTATACTTTATACAGGATATTTTTAAAGGAAGCTAACTTGTTGCATAATTTATTACCAGTGTTATCTGTGGGAAAAATTTGGAAATAGGTTTTTAGTATTAATTATTGTGTTAATGGAATTTAAAACAAAATAAATATTCACTTCGACCAGAAAGGTGTTACACATTGTAATAAATAGAAGATTTTATGATTGCAAAGTTCCAGTTGAGAAATCTGTATTTGAGCCAGTGGGCTTATTAATATTGCTAATAATGCATGAAAAAAATGTATCCATTTAACTCATTTTGAATCAGGTAAATGGAGTTGTTATTGGCTATAATCAATGCTAGTTATATCTTCCTCAAAAAGTGTTATAAAAGGATCAAAAATTCCTTTTCCTTTGGAGTAAAATCATTGTATCTAACCCCATAAAATGTAAGAAGTCCATATATATATATATGTATATATATATACGTATATATATATGTGTGTGTGTATATATATATATATATATACGGAAAAATAAAAATGAAAAACTGTTCATCTTATAAACAAAGGTCAAAAACCTTATGATCATACTGGAATGTTCTAAGTGTTTTGTTTTGTCTGTAACTGTTTTAAATTGTTTAAATTTAGTGGATAGTGAAGAAGGAAAATAATAAATTTCTCTTTATGCCATAGGCTTTTTGTGTCCTGAATTTTCCAGTTATTTGGTTTGTTTAAGAGAATCAAATATCACTTTGAGCCTATAGAATGGAGTTATCCCTGTTGTTAGCAAATGTTTACAGTAAATTCTATTCATCATTAAAGAGGAAATTTGTCATATTTGTGCTTGAGGAATCATGATATTTAAGAAGCAGATCACTTTTTTCTTACCACTCACCATGATATTAATTCAATTAGAACATTCAATTAGGTATCTGATTGATGTCAATGTATATTAAAATATTAGAATACCATTTGTAAAACTTGATAATCCTTTGGGGTTTATTTGAATAATGAACTGTGTACATGTTCCTTACATAATAGCATAGGGATTTAAATTTGCTCTATGGTTGCATGCCTTATTTGAAAATGATTACAAACTCATTGTTGGGTTTTAACTTATTTTTCATCATACCTTCAATGAGTTCCAGAAACTTCTATGACCACACAACTCATCCAAGATGATAAATTCTGAGTGCTGAGGAAATACATTCGTGTTGATAATCATTTTATATTCAGTCCTTCTTTGCCTTTCACCCTTCCATTCCCACGCATTCTTCTCAGATTCTTCAAAACTGGCAAATCCTGGTATATAACCCATCTTCTCCCACATAAGTTCTCATACAAGCATATATAGTGATTTAGCTCTCCTTTTGAGTCCTTTGGAAGCAACAAGGAGTGGTTTATTATCCCAAGGAGAAAAAGTATCCCCTTATGAGACAATGACCCATGTGAAGCCCTTAAGGCATTCTGTGCTTAAGAGGATGTTTTCCTCAGATGCCTGTGAAGGTGAAGATGGAAAGATGCTATTCTCTCAAGAAGGCTCCTAGGTAATGGTAGTTTCAACATTATCAAATTTCTCTGTGTCTATTCAGAAGTTCCTTTTTATTGGAATAGTTTGCAATACTTCCCTATCACTGTTCTTTCTTTAATGTAAGATATCTGCCAAAGGTGGGTATTATTTGTTGCTTCAACTCTGTGAGCATTGCACTCAGTTCTAGGCTTTACCCTCAGACACATCTGTTCTTTACCCATGTCAAATAGGGAATTACTTTAAAATTGTCAAAGAAGCCTTTTAATCTTTCTAATTTTGAATCTGTTTATTGAATTTGTTAATTTAAGGCATTGAATTTTTACTTTGCCTGTATGTTTCTTATAGCTACAAAAGGTGCCAATCCAACAATCTTTGTAATCATAATCAATCCCATATGTCTAAGTGCTATAACCATTTTTTTCTACCAAACTTTACCCTTCTTCTACCTCATGCCACTATTGTTAATAACTTAAGTAATCATGGTACCACTATCTGATTACTGTTCCATTTTTTTGTTCAGCAAGGAAGCTGCCCATGAGTTATTAATCTATGTGACCTACCAAATTTTAAAATCCCATTTTGAGGGTTTTTTTCCTGGACCCACTCGTAGTACCACTCTATTGTTCTATGTTCCAGAAGATGGCTTACTCAAAGTGAAAGTGAAAAAAAGGTCTAATGAAGAGATTATATACTTAGGTGTATGTAGGATTAAGGCAACAAACAAGGAAAGATTATTCACCCAGTCACTAGCAACAGCATAAATTCTTTATTAGTCATAGGCTCAAGTGGGAAAGGGATGATGGTAAATTAAAACTGAGAAGAGTTTTTGATTTGAAAGAAGGTGTCCTCAAAGCAATTATGGCAACAGGTAGAAAATTGATGCCACTATTCAAACACGCACAGGTGTGGAAAAAACGAAGAACATAATTCCCCCAACCTTTTGTCCAACATAACGATCTCCTGCTAGCATTTTGCATTACCTGACTCCAACTAGAAGACAGGAAGAAAGGTATCCCAAATAATTCAATCAAACAAATTAGCCTCATAAAACACAGAGAAGGGCGAAAACGGTAGAGTGTTCCTGAAGTGGCAGATAGAGGAAAAACTGTTTACTCTTCTTTCAGACTCCATTACTTCAAAAATAATAGTTGTGTTTCCACTGTGTACCTTTTACTTCACAAGATTGGGAACTGTTGTATAAATAAATATAATTCCAGACCCCAGATAATAGTATATCCACACTTTTTGTCATCCTTTTCTATAGCTTTATCTTGTTTATATGCACAAGACTAGATTTCTGCTTTGTTTTCTACATATTATGTTCCTGTTTTGAACCATGGGGCTGGTAACCACTTTCCCTACTCCCCTATCCATAAAATGGCACCAGCACTACATTTATTAATGATTATCAAAACAGAGATATTTTTTCGGATCCAGATAACTTATGCAAGGCCAAATTGACATATTAAGTTGGTGATAAAGTGACTGTGGTTTTTGCCACTAAAAGTAATGGCAAAAACCGCAATAACATTTGCACCAACCTAATATTTTTCTGTGATTTAAGCTAGAAAGAAAGACAATTAAAAAAAAGAGAGAAAGAACAGGAAGAAAGGAGAGAGGGAGGGAGGGAAGAAAGGAAGGAAGGACGGAAGGAAGGAGAAATAGGAAAGAAAAACAAAGAAAGAAAGAAAAGAAAGAGGGAAGGAAGGAAGGAAAGAAAGAAAGAAAAAGTGAATAAGGAGAAGAAAATGAGAAAGGGACAGGAAAGGGAAGGGAAGGGAAGGAAGGAAAGAAAGAAAAAGGGAAAAAAGGAGAAATACATCTAAATCTTTAAAAAAAATCTTCTATTTAGGCTCAGGGGTACATGTGCAGGTTTGTTATATAGGTAAACTCAAGTCACAGGGGTTTGTTGTACAGATTATTTCATCACCCAGTTACTAGGCCTAGTGCCCAACAGATATTTTTTCTGATCTTCTCCCTCTTCTTACCTTCCACCCTCAAGTAGGCCATAGTGTCCATTATTCTCCTGTTTGTGCCCATGTGTTCCTATCATTTAGCTCCCACTTACAAGTGAGAACCTGTAGTATTTGGTTTTCTGTTTCTGCATTAGTTTGCTAGAAATAATGGCTTCAGCTGCATCCATGTTCTTGCAAAGAACATGATTTTATTCTTTTTAATGGCTGCACAGTATTCCATGGTGTATATGTACCACATTTTGCTTACATGTGGCCAGAAAGCATATGAAAATGTTCAATATAACTGATAGAGTAATGGAAATCGAAACCACATGAGATATCAACTCAGAACAGTCAGAATGGTTTTATTAAAAAGTCATAAAATAACAGATTCTGGAAATGTAGCAGAGAAAATGAAATGCATAAACAGTGTTGGTAGGAGTGTAAATTAGTTCAACCATTGTGGAAAGCAGTGTGGCGATTCCTCAAAGAGCTAAAAACAGAACTGTCGTTCAATCCAGAAATCCTATTGCTGGTTATATACCTAAAGGAATAGAAATCATTCTACCATAAAGACACATGCATGCATATGTTCATTGTAGCACTACCCACAATGGCAAATACATGAAATAAACTTAAATGCCCATCAATGGCAAATTGGATAAAGAAAGTGTGGAACACATACACATCTAAATTTTAATTAATCTTAAACTCCGTCACTCAAATCTGTTTCTTTGTGCATCCTCCATCTCAATGAATGTCATCACTTTTCTCCTAGTTTCCAGCTTGATATCTATTTTACCATTAATTTCTTTCTGTCATGCTCTTTAACCTATGTCTAGTTAGTCTCAATATCATGTTAATTTGACCAGGTAAATAGCTGTCAATCTGCCCTTAATCTTGATTCACCATTGCTAGGTAAATTTCTGCCTTTCTTAATTCACAACTTTATTATTATAATAGTTTCCTTAATGCAGCACTCTGCCCACACACCTTTCCTATCCAATTTGTTCCTCCCATGGTGTTATGTAAGTGATTTGTTCAAAACACAAATTTTGTCCTACTCGTTTTCTTTTAAAAATCCTCCAGTTGTTTCCATATTGACACACAATAGCCTTCATAATCCAGCCCCTGCCTGTGTATGAAGCTGCTTCACATGACCCTCCTTCCAAGGGTAACTAATGGTCCAGCAATATTTGCAGCTCATTGGATACCATTGTTTCTTCAATATGTAATAATACTCAATTCTTTTTTCTTAACTTAACTACCAGTTTCTGAATTGAAAGTCAATCTTGTCTCACCCTTTGTTGTTACTTATTAGCTACCTCCATAATTACTTTGCTTGCTTCTATCATATTGTCTTATTATTTTCCATTTCCACTAGCCTATCAATTTCATGGGTATAATAATTGGCTTTAGTTATGTTTTGAGGTTTACATCTCTAGTACCCAACACAGGGTCTGGAGACTTGAAGAAGTCAAAAGGATATTTAATATACAAGTGAGTGAATGGTTGAATCTTTGTAATTAAAAGTATATTCCTAGATAAGGATTACTCACTTGATTCTTCTGACCTAAAGATGTCCCCAAATTGTGGCCTGCTGGTGAAATTTAATCCCATGGAGCCAAACAGTAATACCTTTTTGTTTTCTCTATTATAATGATGATTCCTGACTGGTGTGGAAATACTCCTTAGCCAGTCTCTTGTCAGCAGGTTAATAACTCTTTGTCTTCCTTCTGCCCCAATGCATTGGTGTCTAGTCAAACCTCTTTACAGTTTCCTTTCTCCAACTCTAATGCGTTGCTCAAATATCAATATGGGCTAATCTCCAAGTCATGGATTTTAATCATTTTTTAACATGATGTTGGCCCAACATATTTGGAAATTCTCATTTGGATTTATTTTCAGAGAAAATAAATACTGTGTTACATATTCTCAGTCATTGCAAAACTTTCTCCCTCAAAAATATATTTCCTTCAAAATTACTAAAAACCATTCAGAATCAGCCATTATTCATGATGATACCACATAGATATCTGAAAAGTATAAAACAAAAATTAATAAATATGCAAGTATCTAGCATTAAAAAAAATTATAAAATAGCATTGACTTTTTATAAAAGTATTTTTTGCCATTGAGTTATAAAACATAGTTCTGAGTGGAGGCTCTCTAGGATTGCTTCCTTTTCTTATAAGGAAACCAGTCCTATAGGATCAGTGCCCCACCCTATGACCTCATTTAACCATTATTACCTCTCGTAAAGGTCCTATCTCCAAATACAGTCACATTGCGGGTTAGGGCTTCAACATATGAATTTGGAAGTGCGTGGATAGGGGACACACAATTCCGCTCACAGCGTCTCTTAATCAAAGATTGTAGTGTAAAACTAGATATGATAGAAGTGGTTTCAGGAAAGGAGGCATGTATGCTTATATAAAGACTATTCAAAGTCTTTAGGGAAAAAAAAAGTACAGAGATGAAGGCTCTAACATTATAGTAGACAATGAAAGGATATTAACTTCCATCTTCAAAATCTTATTTGTACAGCCTGAATATGAAAATACAACTTAGCAAAAAATGACAGATGAGGTCTGAAAAAATAAAGCAGAGTACGTTAAAAATCAATTACAAATCATAATGAAGAACTAAATTCCAGCAAATTTTTTTTTCTCTGATAACACATTTCTCAGCATTATGAAAGGAAAATTTAGTTGTCCATTTTTAGTCATAAAATCTGTCAAAATTGACCTGTGATTAACAGGCTTTACAAGTTTATTGCGTAACTGATAATGTTTATGTAAACATAATCAAAACAAAGTGACATTCAAAGAAGGTGACAAGAGAAAAATCAATCTTTATCATTTTGGAAATTCTTAGTGTGAGCAAAAAGATCCAGAGCACTTGAATATGCATAAGGATTTTGAATATGCATAACTATTACAACCAGAGAACTTTGTTGACCCTTAGCTGTAGAGTCACAAGAAAGTCAAAAGCAACAGCATTCTGTTAAGAAAAACTTTATTGCATAAAGTAATGTCCTCGAAAATAATAACTGAAAGCCCGATTTATGCAGAATTACCACTTGAGTAATTTTCTAGGAATAAAATTATTCTCTGGTTTTGAATAAATGTTAAATGTTTCAACTTCTTGTAGCATTATTTACTACTTTTATAAATAAATAATATTAAATTTGTATCTTTCTGTTATTGTACACAAAATTTGCTAGTGTACTTTCAAAATCTATTTGATATGGACTGAATTGAACCATCCTACTGACTCTCTTTCTACATTTTATTTTTCTTGATGCACTTTCTCTGCTACACCTCTAAATATAGGTGTATACTAAGGCTTGGCTATAGAAAATATTCTCCCTATATATTCTTTCTCTGATATTTTCTCCTGGGTAAAATACATTAAATGCCATTGATGTGTTTTCTTCTCCTAATTGTTTACTCTAAGTGCTGAACTCTCCCATGAATTTCAAACATATATATTCAATTGCTTACTCTATATATCCAAGTTTTGAATGTAGCAACTGTTCTTTGCAACTGAGATGGCAAATAACATTTTAAACAACATGAAAAAGTTAACTCCAGAGTTTCCACCCAAACCCACCTTTTACCTCATCATAATATATAATGTGGTTACCTGGTTACTATTAGTAATATTTTATGTTCTAGATAAACTATTTATGACAAGATAAGCAAGAATTATGCTTATCTTTTTCAGCACAACATTTCTATCTAGAAAAATTTGGGTGCCCAATAATATGGGTTTGATAAATTAATAGAAAATGAAGACATGGAAGTTGCATAGTATATGCAATTTATTTTTAAAAAGAGGCAGTCATCATCTAGAGCTAAAACTAAAATACCATTAAAATTATTTATAATTGGGAGAGCTATGCCACATATATGAAGATGCTGTGAACAAGAGAAACAAGCATTGGTTTCAAATAAAACCCTTCAATCGAAAGTCAAAGATACAAGTGGTCTGAGGCATACCATTGATTTATGATTCAGCTACTTATAACATATGCTACTCTTTTTAGAGTGCTCTACTTTAGGAAGCAGGAATATTGTATTTAACAATGCTGAATGATTCTCCTAGGCATACAGGGGGGAACATCTAGTTACATACCATATTGTCAGGCTGAAATAGTCTTTAATTAATTATTCAGATTTATCTTAGGTATAAATGTTATGCTGAACAATTACAAAGCTCTGATTGGGGGGTTCTGTTGATCTGACATTGAATAAAAGTCGCACTTATACATTTATTTAGGAAAATAAATGTAACATGATGTGTTCTAGAACTTAGAAGTTAGAAAAGTGAAAATGACATACTACATTGAGAATTTTGGCTTTAGAACACATGCGGACCTTTAGTCAATACTTCCTGTTATTCTCCTATTTGTTCTAAATGAGGTTAATAACTTCTATTCAATAAGTGATAAACTAGCTATTGTTTGCCTATGCTTTAGAATGTAGAACAAATATTTAGTTCTCTTAGAGAGAAAATAAAATTGTTAATTTAGCAAAGAAAAAATGTATGTAAGAAAATTAAGTTTACTATACTTTTGATATGAAGAAAAAATGAGTCTTCTTGTACACACTCAGGTGTATAGCAGAGAAGCTATTTAGTCGCCAGGAATTAAATACCTAAATGTAAATACTTCTGAAAAATTGCAAATGTATTAGTTGACATTTGGGAAAAGACTTTCTGTGCCTTGTTTCCAATTTTAGGCATAAAGTATTCAGTGTTTCACTATTAACTGTGATGTTACCTGTAGATTTTTCATAGATGCCCTTTATCAGATTGTTGGACTTCCTTTCTGTTCGTAGTTTGCTGAGAAAATTAGAGTCTTTGTCAAATCTTTTTTTATCTGCAACTATTTAATCTTATAATTTTAATAATTACTCACTTAATACACTGAATTATGTTGACTGATTCTTGAATGTTACATTGGTTTTTGACTTAATTTGGTTGTAGTATCTTATATTGTTTATGTATTGCAGGCCTTTGTTAATATTTTATGAAGTATTTATTTCACTTATGTTTATGAGAGGTTTTAATCTGTAATTTTGTTCCTAAAATGTCTTATCAAGTGTAAAGCAGGTTTATGTCAGTCTCATAAAACCACTTATATAAAACTGGTTCTATTTGTTCCATAATTTTAAACATGTTTTATTGATGCATAATAATTGGACATATTTATGGGCTATTTTCGGCATATGTATACAATATTTTGACACATGTAATACAACATGTAATGATCAAATCATGGTATATAAGATATCCATAGTCTCAAACAATTTTTTTTTTATTATTTGCTTGTTGGGAACATTTCAAATATTCTCCTTTAGCTATTTAAAAATATACAATATATTGTTGTTAAATATAGTCACTCTAAATTTTTAATTAAATTTACCAGTTAGGCCATATGGGCTAGAAGTTTCTTTGTGAGTGGTACGTTTTCTACTAATAATAATAATTCTGTAATAATAGTATTTAAACTCATCAAATTCGGCTCTTACATATTCCTTTCTGTGTCAGTTTTGATGAGTTATGTTTATTCATCAATCCATCCATTTTATCAAAATCATCAATTATTTGTCATAAAGTTTTTCATATTGTCTTCTTATCACTTAATATCTGTAGTATTTGTAGTGATGTTTTTTCTTTCCTTCTTGATATCTGTCATTTTTGTTTTCTCTGGTTTTTATACTTGACTGGATTTTTGTTAGGAGATAATTACTTTTATTAATCTATCCAGGGAACTGATTTATCATCTTCTTTTCTCTGTCTGTTGTACATTTTATTGATATCCACTGTTACTTTCATTCATTCATTTTTTCCATTTACCTACATTGAGTTTTGTTCCTTGTTATCTAGAGTTATAAGGTGGAAACTAAGATCATTGATTTTATACTTTTACTATAGAAGCATTTAATCCTAAATATGTCCCCTCTAAGTTGTGCTTCAGTTTTGACAGTTACTTTCGCTGTCAAAGCAATTCTGACAGTTTTATTCTTCCAACACATTAAAAATAACATTCCATGGTCTTCTGTCTTTCATTGTTTATGATAAGAAAGCAACTGTCAGTCTTAGCATTTACTCAATATATGGAATGTATGTTTTATTCTTTGGCTGTTTTAAAGATACTTTTCTGTTTCAGTATTTACCCTTGATGTTCTTAAGTGTATTTTACTGTGGTGGTGGTTGTTTTGTTTTGACTTTTTTTTTAATTCAGCTTTCTATATTACCTATATTATAGGTAATTGGTCATTACCTATCCAAGTATTTCTTCCATCTCACTCCTCTTCCTTTTCTTAATGTTATTGTAGACTGTTTGATATTGTTCTATGAACCTCAAATTCTTTGTTTCTTTTTTTACTATTTATTTTTATTGTTTCATTTTTGACAATTTCTATTGACCCTTCTTCATGTTCATGAGTCTGTTCTCTGTTGTATGCAAAAAGCTTTTAAGAACCTCAAGTGAATTTGTCATCTCCAATATTACATTTTATTTGTAGCATTTTCAGTTGGCTCAATTTTTAAATTTTTTATCACTGTACTGATACTGTTCACTGGTTATGCATTTTTAATTCCTTAACATATTTATCATAGTTATTTTAAAGTTCTTTTTGATAATACCTACATACTGCCTATCCTTTAGTCTGCTTTTATTGAATTCTCCTTCTCTTGACCATGGGTAACTTTATCTTGCTTCTTTGCTTGCTATACAATGTGTATTAGTAAACATTAAGAATTGATATGAATAATATTTATATCCAGAACACAAATCACCTCTACTGCTCTACATCCACTAATCTGAATTGAGCTGAAGTTGAAATTAGACTCTATTTCCTTTTCAGATCATAATTTTCAGGTGAGATCTGCAATGTCACTTGAGCATGCCTTGATATCTGAGTACCAGGGAGACTGTAGACATTTTTTTCCTCTCCAGCCCAGCAGCTCAATTTCTCATTCATGAGATATTTTGTTTTGCTTTGCATAGCTTTCCAGTTTTGGGGATTGACATGGATTTGTTTGTTCATTTCAATCCTGGCATTATAGACATCAGGGGATCTCTCTACCCTGCTGCATTACCTCCAACCTTTGAAGAATCTCTGCAATATATTCACTGAAGATATAGAGAGCTTCACAGTGATTTCTCTCAGCTCTCATACAGCCAGATTTCAGAGCCAGCAGCCAGAAACCACTGGCTTGCACAGTAAAGGTCTCAAATTTGTGAGATAAATTCCTTTCAGCCCTCTGGCCCTGATATCTCCCACTGGGTAATGCGTAATTCAGTAGATATTCTCTCAGTTCACCTTTTTACCCCAGGCTTTTGTGAACTATTCCTACGCAGTTTGAGATGTTCTTTGGGAAAAGGCTGATGGTGGGTACAAATTCTTTCTGTGACTGGAGGTCTTGGAAATTTTCATCTGTTACACTGGCTCACACCAGAACATTAAGATTTATTGAAGTTTTGACTTGTTTTTCTTACCAGTATTTATTCCAAATTCTTCCTTTATGCCTTTTTGTCAGAGATTAAAACGTCTTTGTGTACCTTGTTTTCTAGGAATTTCTTTCTCTATATTTTAATTAATTTAGGTTTATTAGAATCTTCAACTATCTCATGAGGGAAAAATATAGTACTATAGTCTGGCTTGTTTCAGTAGTTAAGATTGGAAGTATAAATCACGAGATTTTCTATGTTCTATTTAAAAGTAAAATAAAGTTTGGGTGCTTTTCTTTTTGTTTTTTACTGAAAACACAATTATAAGTTAGCCATTAGTTTTAAAACACAAATTGCTTTGTTTTGATGATCTGAGTAACAGAATGTTAAGCTGTTCTTTAAATTACTCAATTTTAAGCAAATTTCTTTTAGTCAAGTAACTATTGGACATCCACTTTCTAGTTAGTCCCCATATAATAGTAAGCGTTTACTGTAAAGTAAACTGTATCAAATATGCATTAAAAAAAAGAAATCCAGAGTGAAGAATACTGTTTTTTCTCACTAAAACAAAACAAAATAAAAATTATAAATCTTCCAAGACATTTCCCATACAGCAGAACCCAGATGTACTCATGGAAATATACAATGATAATCCTGCTTTTCTTTTTTTTTTGTGATGGAGTCTCACTCTTTCACCCAGGCTAAAGTGCAGTGGAGCAATGTTTGCTCACTGCAGCCTCTGCCTCAACTGCCTCAACTGCATTCAAGCAGTTCTCCTTCCTCAGCCTCCCAAGTAGCTGGGACTATAGGCAAGCACCACGGTGCCCGGCTAATTTTTGTATTTTTAGTAGAGATGGGTTTTCACCATGTTGGCCAGGCTAGTTTTGAACTCCTGACCTTAGATGATTCGCCCACCTCGGCCTCTCAAAGTACTGCAATTACAGGCATGAGCAACCATGCCAGGCCGATAATGCCACATTCAAAAAAAAAAAAAAAAAAACTTGCAACCAGCTTTTGAATACTATGGCATTATAATATTTTTATTCATATTCCATTTTATACACAAATTTCCAAAAATACTGTGATTATACGTGGGCCACATATATCATCTGTTTTTTCAAGCATATTTTCACCAATCTCTAGTCTAGTCATAACACTCACTATTTCAATGTTTTCTCTCTTAGCACTTTTGTTTTTTACTAAAATAACATTTCTTCGAAAAATAGTAAATCACGAAAAAGAAAAAATGGTGAAAGATCCTGCAGAGTATAGATTAGATAAGGAAAAAGAAAATTGTCCATCACACTTGTTTATTTAAAAATAAATGAATACACAATCAAAGAAGCTCATATTTAAAAGACAAAACAGAAAGAGAGGAAGAATGTGGGAGAGAGGATAGAATACATAGCAAAATTATTGTAGCATTAAATTAAAAAATGGTACAATAGCTAAACAGAAAATTTAAATTTCAGTTAGTTACCTCATGATTTATCTGTGTCCACTGTGGACATGACTTTGAGTGAAATTAGATATTGGGTAAGTGTTGTTAATAATTTGGGACTTTACCATTAGACCAGCTTTTTCTATTAGGATATATTATGACAACAAATGCCATTGTAAATATCTATCAATAACAATGTGAGTTTTAGACATTCAGAAATCATGTTTTTATACACACATGATTAAAAATTGAAAAATATATATTTAAATATTTGCTATTTGCAATTATATGATATTAATAATAAAATGAATTAAATGGAATTAACAAACTGAAAGGGAGGGAAAACAAAAGTAGTCAATACTATGTCATTAAAATTGAAAAAATATTTGTGTTTTCTACCCATTTAATTGGAAAAATAAAAATAAATACCTATGTTTGCATTTAAAGTACAAATAACAAATAGTGTTTTGGACCACAGCACAATCAAATTGGAAATCAAAGCTGAGAAATTTACTCAAAATCATACAATTACATGGATATTGAATAACCTGCTCCTGAGTGATTTGTGTAAATAATGAAAGTAAGGCAGAAATCAATAATTTCTTTGAAACGAATGAGAACAAAGATACACCATACCAGAATCTCTAGGACACAGATAAAGCACTGTTAACAGGAAAATTTATAGTATTAAGTGCCCACATCAAAAAAATAGATCTCAAGTCACAACCTAACATCACCACTAAAATAATTAGAGAACCAAGAGCAAACAAATCTCAAAGCTGGCAGAAGACAAGACCAAAATCAGAGTTGAACTGAAGGAGAGAGAAACACAAAAACCGTTCAAAAGATAAACAAATCCAGGAGCTGGCATTTGAAAAATTTAATAAAATATATATACCACTACCCAGACTAATAAAGAAGAAAAGAGAGAAGATTCAAATAAACACAATCAGAAATGGTAAGTGGGATATTACCACTGACCTCACAAAAATACAAACAATCATCATAGAATATTATAAAAATCTCTATGAACATAAAGTAGAAAATCTAGGATAAATGAATAAATTCCTGGACACATACACCCTCTCAAGACTGAACCAGGAAGAAATTGAATCCCTGAACAGACCAATAGCAAGTTTTGAAATTGAGGGAGTAGTAAATAACCTACCAAGCAACAAAAGCCCAGCACTAGACAAATTCACAGCTGTATTCTACCAGTTGTGAAAAGAAGAGCTGGCACCATTTCTACTTAAACTATTCTCCAAAATTAAAAAGGGGTGACTCCCCCCTAACTCATTCTATGAGTCCAGCATCATCCTGGCAGAAATACAATACAAAATGAAAATTTCTGGCCAATATCGTTGATGAACATCGATGCAAAAATCCTCAAGAAAATACAAAACAAATTCAGCAGCACATCAAAAAGCTTATTCTCCATGAACAAGTAGGCTTCATCCCTGGGATGCAAGGTTGGCTCAACATACACAAATTAATAAACATGATTCATCACATAATCAGAACTAAAGACAAAGCCACATGATTATTTCAATAGATGCAGAAAAGTCTTTCAATAATGTTCAACGTCCCTTTATGTTAAAAACTCTCAATAAGCTATGTATTAAAGAAAAATACCTCAAAATATTAAGAGCCATATATGATAAACCCACAGCCAGCATCATACAGAATGGACAAAACTTGTAAGCATTCCCCTTGAAAACCGGCACAAGACAAGGATGCCCTCTCTCACCATCTTATTCAACATAGTATTGGAAGTTCTGTCCAGGGCATTCAAACAAGAGAGACAATAATAAACAATAAAATAATAATAAAAGACATTCAAATAGGGAGAGAAGTCAAACTATTCCTGTTTGCAGATGACATGATCCTATATCTAGAAAACCCCATCATCTCAGCCTAAATCTTCTTAAGCTCATGAGCAACTTCAGCCAAGTTTTGTATCTCAGGATACAAAATCAATGTGCACAAATCACTAGCATTCCTATACAGCACCAACAGTCAAGCTGAGAGCCAAATCACAAACAAACTACCATTCCACAATTGCCACAAAAAGAATAAAATACATAGGAATACTGCTAACTAGGGAGATGAAAGATCTCCATAAGGAGAACTATAAACCACTGCTCAAATAAATCAGAGAGGACACAAACAAATGGAAAAACATTCCATGCTCATGGGTAGGAAGAATCAATATTGTTAAAATGGCCGTACTGCCCAAGCAATTTATAGATTCCATGCTATTCCCATTAAACTACCATTGACAGTCTTCACAGAACCAGAAAAAACTATTTTAAAATTTATATGAAACCATAAAAGATCCCAAATAGCCAAGACAATCCTAAGCAAAAAGAAGAAAGCTGGAAGTATCACACTACCCAACTTTAAACTGTACCACAGGGCTATGGTAATCAAAACAGCATGATACACAGACAAGAACAGACAAATGAAACAGTATAGAGAACCCAGAAATAAGACCTCACACCTACAACTATCTGATAGTTACAAACCTTGCAAAGCAATGGAGAAGGGATTCCCTATTCAATAAATGTTGCTGGGATAGCTGGCTAGCCATATGCAGATGATTGAAAGTGAACCCCTTCCTTACACCATATACAAAAATTAACTCAAGATAGATTAAGACTTAAATATAAAACCTAAAACTGTGAACATCCTGGAAGACAACCTAGGCAATAGGTTTGAGCATTCAGAACAAACTTCATGCAAATAAAGCAATTGTAACAAAAGCAAAAATTGACAAATGAGATCTGATTAAACTAAAGTGCTTCTGCACAGCAAAGGAAACTATCAACAGAGGAAACAGACAACCTACAGAATGGGAGAAAATTTTTGCAAACTATGCATCTGACAAAGGTCTAATATCCAGCATCTATAAGGAATTTAATAAATTTAGAAGATAAAAACAAACAATCGCATTAAAAAGTGGGCAAAGTACATGAACAGACACTTCCCAAAAGACATGCATGTAGCCAACAATCATATCAACATCACAGATCATTAGAGAAATGCACATGAAAGCAATAATGAGATACCATCTCATATCAGTCAGAATGGCTATTACTAAAAAGTCAAAAAATAACAGATACTAGCCAAGTTGTGGAGAAAAAGGAATGCTTATATACTGTTGGTCAGAGTGTAAATTAGTTCAACCATTGTGGAAGACACTGTGGCAGTTCCTCGAAGACCTAAAGACAGAAATATCATTTGACCTAGTGATTTCATTATTGGGTATATACTCAAAGGAATATACATCATTCTATTATAAAGACACATGCATGTTTATGTTCATTGCAGCATTATTCATAATGGCAATGACATGGAATCCACCTGAATATCCATTAAGTATGGACTAGATAAAGAAAATATGATACATATACACCATGGGATACTATGCAGCCATAAAAAAGAGATATATCCTTTGCAGGGACATGGATGCAGCTGGAGGCCATTATTCTTAGCAAACAGGAATGGAAAACCAAATACCACATGTCCTCAGTTATTAGTGGGAGCTAAATGAAGAGACCCAGTGGACACATAGAGGGGAACAACACACACCTGGGCCTACTGGAGGGTAGAGTGTGGGAGGAAAGAGAGGACAGGAAAAATAACTAATGGGTACTAGCCTTGATACCTGGGTGATGAAATAATCTGTACAAGAAATCCCCATAACACGTTTACCTATATAACAAACATGCACATGCACCCCTGAACTTAAAATAAAAGATAAAAATATCAATATCTATGTTTGTATTAAAAGTACAAGTATATATATAAATGATAAATGATAACATGAATTTTTTCACATCTTCTCCCCTGCATAACTATATCTCTCTTCTTTTACTTGAAGTGATTTTTAAAATACTGATATTTTCTTTTTTTTTTTTTTTTTTGAGACAGAGTCTCGCTCTGTCGCCCAGGCTGGAGTGCAGTGGCGCAATCTCGGCTCACTGCAAGCTCCGCCTCCCGGGTTCACGCCATTCTCCTGCCTCAGCCTCTCCTAGTAGCTGGGACTACAGGCGCCCGCCACCACGCCCGGCTAATTTTTTTTTTTTTTGTATTTTTAGTAGAGACAGGGTTTCATCGTGGTCTCGATCTCCTGACCTCATGATCCGCCCGCCTCAGCCTCCCAAAGTGCTGGGATTACAAGCATGAGCCACCGCACCCGGCCAATACTGATATTTTCATGTGAGAATGCTAGCTAAACGTTTCCTCACTTAACCTAGTTCTGAAAACAAACAAACAAAAAACTATGAGAAAGGGAGCATTGTCGCAGTTTGCTTGATTAGAAATAGGAATTAACAGCCTGGGCAACATGGAGAAATCCCGTCTCTACAGAAAAGAAAACAAACAAACAAACAAAAACTTAACCAGGCCTTGTGGCACATGCCTGTAGTCCCAGCTACTCCGAAAGCTGGAGGGAGAATCACCTGAGCCCGGGATGTTGAGGCTACAATTAGCCTTGATCGCACCACTGCATGGCTGCTGGGGCAACAGAGTGAGACTGTATCTCAAAAACAAAAACAAAAACAAAAAAAAAAAAGAAAAAAAAGAAAAAGAAAGAAAAAGGAAAGAAATCGGAATTAATTAAAATTTTAATAGATTCTCCTTTTGTTTGTACTTTTGAGACAAGAAAGGGTGAATGCAAAGATAAACATTTAGATGCTCCTCACTCCCTAATTATTCTGCATGTGCCTCATAGCAATCTGTTCCTTAAAACCCAGGGGACTTAATGAGAATGTATTTCTAATTAGAAAACAAATACTTACAATCTACAACTTTTGGAATAAACTCTACTACACATTTTCAAGGTACTCTAGAGAAAGGGAAAACTTTACCAACAATACTTAGAAGAACTAGAATCCTAAACTGTTTTTTTATTGCTTGCCAGCCATGGTCAACTCAATTCATATGTAATTACTGTAAAATATTAGTGAGATATTATATTCTTTCTAAACATAAGTTATACCAATTCTAACTAGCCACATTTCAAGGCCTGAGCCACCTCAACCATTACATGTGGGTAGTGGATATTATGTTTAACAGTGCACTTCTAGTCTCCTAATTCCAAAAACATAGAATGAGTGCAGTATAAACTATAAGCTAAATTCTAACTATATTTAGTTTCTGAATTTTGGAATTTGGTGATGGAGAATGTTAACAAGTAGTCCAAATATGACAAATATTTTCAGAGATTAAGTATAACATGGTGATATGGAAGCATAAACAAGCTTTTCTTTATAGTGACAAGATACCTAGTTTTTGAAAGTGCTTCTTTGATTTGACAAAGTTTAAAAATAAATGTTAAAGCTGGGCATGGTGGCTCACGCCTGTAATCCCAGCACTTCGGGAGGCCAAGGAGGGCAGATCACCTGAGGTTGGGAGTTTGAGACCGGCCTGACCAACATGGAGAAACCCTGTCTCTACTAAAAATACAAAAAATAATTAGCCGGGCCTGGTGGTGCATGCCTGTAATCCCAGTTACTTGGGAGGCTGAGGCAGGAGAATTGCTTGAACCCGGGAGGCAGGGGTTGCAGTGAGCTAAGATCGCGCCATTGCACTCCAGGCTGGGCAACAAGAGTGAAACTTCGTCTAATAAATAAATAAATAAATAAATAAATAAATAAATGTATGCTAAAAAGGACCTGAAAGTTATTCAAACATTTTGAAATCTTTCAAGTAATTTGAATACAGTATTTTTCAAATGTTAGCAAACTTAGAACTGCCTAAGAAGACTTATTAAAATGCATCTGCCAGCTATGCTTACAGAAATTCTGATCTAGTAGGACTTCTGTGGATATGAGAAATTGTATTCGTATATAAACATCCCCATTGTTTCTGGTGTAAGTGGGATCCAGGCTGGAAACTCAAGCCAAGCACAGCCTGCTGGGCCAAGTGGGCGAAATGAGCCCAGCAGGCACATGCAATACTAAGGCAGAAGGCGCTACGGGCCACAGAGGTTTCTGGCTGGTGAAGCAACACTCCAAGGATTCCGTGACATTTTCAGTCATCACTATCCAATGGTTACAAGGCTACCCATCACTGACCTCCACCCAATGTGTGGTGGAAGTCACGGGTGGGAGAAGTAATTTGGCACTCCTACTTTTTTCAGTCAGCGAAGTATCAGTGTAAGATTATGAGGGAGCTGGAACTGATCCCCTCACTTAATAAGGACCCAACCTTGGGTGTCAACAGACTCCAAGCAGAGAACCAGGATTTTTACCCTAACCAGACAGAAATAAGGCAGCTTTCCACTCTTCCTCTGTTAAAGTGCTGTCAGGGAAACCCCAAAGTTTAAAAAGACCCAAAGTCTCATGATATAATACAAGTTTTAATAAAAAATTTTTCATCATGGAGTGGGTGGTTCCAAGATGGCCGAATAGGAACAGCTCCAGTCTACAGCTCCCAACGTGAGCCACGCAGAAGAGGGGTGATTTCTGCATTTCTAACTGAGGTACTGGTTTCATCTCACTGGGGCTTGTCAGACAGTGGGGGCAGGACAGTGTGTGCAGCCAACCCAGGCTGAGCCAAAGCAGGGCAAGGCATCGCCTCACCTGGGAAGTGAAAGGGGTTAGGGAATTCTCTTTCCTAGCCAAGGGAAGTGGTGACAGATGGCACCTGGAAAATCGGTCACTCCCACCCTAATACTGCGCTTTTCCAATGGTCTTAGCAAACACACAACAGGAAATTATATCCCGCGCCTGGCTCAGAGGGTCCCATGCCCATGGAACCTCACTCATTGCTAGCACAGCAGTCTGAGATGGATCTGCAAGGCGGTAGTGAGGCTGGGGAAGGGGCGCCCACCATTGCTGAGGCTTGAGTAGGTAAACAAAGCCGCCAGGAAGCTTGAACTGGGTGGAGCCCACCGCAGCTCAAGGAGGCCTGCCTGCCTCTGTAGACTCCACCTCTGGGGGCAGGGCATAGCTGAAAAAAGGCAGCAGAAACCTTTGCAGACTTAAATGTCCCTGTCTGACAGCTTTGAAGTGAGTAGTGGTTCTCCCAGCATGGAGTTTGAGATCAGAGAACAGACAGACTGCCCCCTCAAGTGGGTCCCTGATCCCCGAGTAGCCTAACTGGGAGGCACCCCCTAGTAGGGGCAGACTGACACCTCACATGGCCAGGTACCCCTCTGAGACAAAGCTTCCAGAAAAACAATCAGACAACAACATTTGCTGTTCAGCAATATTCGCTGTTCTGCAGCCTCTGCTGCTCATACCCAGCCAAACAGGGTCTGGAGTGGACCTCCAGCAAACTCCAACAGACCTACAACTGAGGATCCTGACTGTTAGAAGAAAAACTAACAAACAGAAAGGGCAGCCACACCAAAACCCCATCCGTATGTCACCATCATCAAAGACCAAACATAGATAAAACCACAAAGATGGGGAAAAACCAGAGCAGAAAAGCTGAAAATTCTAAAAATCAGAGCGCCTCTCCCTCTCCAAAGGAATGCAGCTCCTCGCCAGCAATGGAATAAAGCTGGATGGAGAATGACTTTGACGAGTTGAGAGAAGAAGGCTTCAGATGATCAAACTTCTCCAAGCTAAAGGAGGAAGTTTGAACCCATTGCAAAGAAGCTAAAATCCTTGAAAAAAGATTAGACGAATGGCTAACTAGAATAACCAATGTAGACAAGTCATTAAATGACCTGATGGAGCTGAAAAACATGGCAGAAGAACTACGTGACAAATGCACAAGCTTCGGTAGGTGATTCGATCAACTGGAAGAAAGGGTATCAGTGATTGAAGATCAAATGAATGAAATGAAGTAAGAAGAGAAGTTAGAGAAAAAAGAGTAAAAAGAAATGAACAAAGCCTACAAGAAATATGGGACTACGTGAAAAGACCAAATCTACATCTGATTTGTGTACCTGAAAGTGACGGGGAGAATGGAACCAAGTTGGAAAACACTCTGCAGGATATTATCCAGGAGAACTTCTCCAACCTATCAAGGCAGGCCAACATTCAAATTCAGGAAATACAGAGAACGCCACAAAGATACTCCTTGAGAACAGCAACTCCAAGACACATAATTGTCAGATTCACCAAAGTTGAAATGAAGGAAAAAATGTTAAGGGCAGCCAGAGAGAAAGGTCTGGTTACCCAAAAAGGAAAGCCCATCAGACTAACAGCTGATCTCTCTGCAGAAACTCTACAAGACAGAAGAGAGTGGGGGAAATATTAAACATTTTTAAAGAAAAGAATTTTCAACCCAGAATTTCATATCCAGCCAGCCAAACTAAGCTTTAAAATCCTTTACAGACAAGCAAATGCTGAGAGATTTTGTCACCACCAGGCCTGCCCTACAAGAGCTCCTGAAGGAAGCACTAAACATGGAAAGGAACAAGTGGTACCAGCCCCTGCAAAAACATGCCAAATTGTAAAGACCATCGAGGCTAGGAAGAAACTGCATCAACTAACAAGGAAAACAACCAGCTAACATCATAATGACAAGATGAAATTCACACGTAACTATATTAACCTTAAATGTAAATGGGCTAAATTCTCCAATTAAAAGACACAGACTGGCAAATTGGATAAAGAGTCAAGACCCATCAGTATGCTGTATTCAGGAGACCCATCTCACATGCAGAGACACACATAGGCTCAAAATAAAGGGATGGAGGAAGACCTACCAAGCAAATGGAAAACAAAAAAAGGCAGGGGTTGCAATCCTAGTCTCTGATAAAACAGACTTTACACCAACAAAGATCAAAAGAGACAAAGAAGGCCATTACATAATGGTAAAGGGATCAATTCAACAAGAAGAGCTAACTATCTTAAACATATATGCCCCCAATACAGGAGCACCCAAATTCATAAAGCAAGCCCTTAGAGACCTACAAAGAGACTTAGACTCCCACACAATAATAATGGGAGATTTTAACACCCCACTGTCAACATTAGACAGAGCAACAAGACAGAAAATTAACAAGGATATCTAGGAATTGAACTCGACTCTGCACCAAGCAGACCTAATAGACATCTACAGAACTCTCCACCCCAAATCAACAGAATATACATTCTTATCAGCACCACATCACACTTATTCCAAAATTGACCACATAGTTGGAAGTAAAGCACTCCTCAGCACATGTAAAAGAACAGAAATTACAACAAACTGTCTCTCAGACCACAGTGCAATCAAACTAGAACTCAGGATTAAGAAACTCCTCAAAACTGCTCAGCTACATGGAAACTGAACAACCTGCCCCTGAATGACTACTGGGTACATAACGAAATGAAGGCAAAAATTGAGATGTTCTTTGAAACCAACAAGAACAAAGACACAACATACCAGAATCTCTGGGACACATTTAAAGCAGTGTGTAGAGGGAAATTTATAGCACTAAATACTCACAAGAGAAAGCAGTAAAGATCTAAAATTGACACCCTAACATCACAATTAAAAGAATTAGAGAAACAAGAGCAAACACATTCAAAAGCTAGCAGAAAGCAAGAAATAACTAAGATCAGGGCAGAACTGAAGGAGGTAGAGTCACAAAAAACCCTTCAAAAAATCAAGGAATCCAGGAGGTGGTTTTTCAAAAAGATCAACAAAATTGATAGACCGCTAGCAAGACTAGTAAAGAAGAAAAGAGAGAAGAATCAAATAGATGCAATAAAAAGTGATAAAGGGGATATCACCACCGATCCCACAGAAATACAAACTGCCATCAGAGAATACTATAAACACCTCTACACAAATAAACTAGAAAATCTAGAAGAAATGGATAAATTCCTGAACACATACACCCTCCCAAGACTAAACCAGGAAGAAGTTGAATCCCTGTATAGACCATTAACAGGCTCTCAAATTGAGGGAATAATTAATAGCCTACCAACCAAAAAAAGTCCAGGACCAGACGGATTCACAGCCAAATTCTGCCAGAGGAACAAGGAGGAGCTGGTACCATTCCTTCTGAAACTATTCCAATCAATAGAAAAAGAAGGAATCCTCCCTAATTCATTTATGAGGCCAGCGTCATCCTGATACCAAAGCCTGGCAGAGAAACAACAAAAAAAGATAATTTCAGACTAATATCCCTGATGAACTTCAATGCAAAAATCCTCGGTAAATTACTGGCAAACCGAATCCAGCAGCACATCAAAGAGCTTATCCACCACGATCAAGTGGTGGCTTCATCACTGGGATGCAAGGCTGGTTCATACTGATTTTCATATGAAAATAAATAAATGTAATCCAGCATATAAACAGAACCAAAGGCAAAAACTACATGATTATCTCAATACATGCAGAAAAGGCCTTTAACAAAATCCAACAACCCTTCATGTAAAAACTCTCAATAAATTAGGTATAGATGGGACGTATCTCAAAATAATAAGAGATATCTATGAGAAACCCACAGCCAATATCATACTGAATGGCAAAAACTGGAAGCATTCCCTTTGAAAACTGGCACAAGACAGGGATGCCCTATCTCACCACTCCTATTCAACAGAGTGTTGGAATTTGTGGCCAGGGCAATCAAGAAGGAGAGAGAAATAAAGGGTACTCAAATAGGAAAGAGGAAGTCTAATTGTCCCTGTTTGCTGATGACATGACTGTGTATTTAGAAAACCCCATCATCTCAGCCCAAAATCTCCTTAAGCTGATAAGCAACTTCAACAAAGTCTCAGGATAAAAATCGATGTGCAAATATCACAAGCATTCTTATACACCAATAACAGACAAACAGAGAGCCAAATCATGAGTGAACTCCCATTCACAATTGCTTCAAAGAGAATAAAATACCTAAGAATCCAACTTACAAGGGATGTGAAGGACCTCTTCAAGGAAAACTACAAACCACTGCTCAACGAAATAAAAGACAACACAAACAAAGGGAAGAACATTCCATGCTCATGGATAGGAAGAATCAATATCGTGAAAATGGCCATACTGCCCAAGGTAGTTTATAGATTCAATGCCATCCTCATCAAGCTACCAATGACTTTCTTCACAGAATTGGGAAAAACTACTTTAAAGTTCATATGGAACCAAAAAACATCCTGCATTGCCAAGACATTGCTAAGCAAAAGAAAAAAGCTGGAGGCATCACACTACCTGACTTCAAACTATACTACAAGGGTATAGTAACCAAAACAGCATGGTACTGGTACCAAAACAGAGATATAGACCAATGGAACAGAACAGAGCCCTCAGAAATAATACCACACATCTACAACCATCTGATCTTTGAGAAACCTGATAAAAACCAGAAATGGGGAAACGACTTCCTATTTAATAAATGGTGCTGGGAAAACTGGCTAGCCATATGGAGAAAGCTGAAACTGGATCCCTTCCTTACGCCTTATACAAAAATTAATTCAAGATGGATTAGAGACTTACATGTTAGACCTAAAACCATAAAAACCCTAGAAGAAAACCTAGGCAATACCATTCAGGACATAGGCATGGGCAAGGACTTCATGTCTAAAACACCAAAAGCAATGGCAACAAAAGCCAAAATTAATAAATGGGATCTAATTAAACTAAAGAAAGAGCTTCTGCACAGCAAAAGAAACTACCGTCACAGTGAACAGGCAACCTACAAAATGGGGGAAAATTTTTTCAACCTACTCATCTGACAAAGGGCTCATATCCAGAATCTACAATGAACTCAAACAAATTTACAAGAAAAAAACAAACAACCTCATCAAAAAGTGGGCGAAGGACATGAACAGACACTTCTCAAAAGAAGACATTTACGCAGCCAAAAAACACAAGAAAAAATTCTCATCATCACTGGCCATCAGAGAAATGCAAATCAAAACCACAATGAGATACCATCTCACACCAGTTAGAATGGCCATCATTCAAAAGTCAGGAAACAACAGGTGCTGGAGAGGATGTGGAGAAATAGGAACACTTTTACACTGTTGGTGGGAGTGTAAACTAGTTCAACCATTGTGGAAGTCAGTGTGGCGATTCCTCAGGGATCTAGAACTAGAAATACCATTTGACCCAGCCATCCCATTACTGGGTGTATATCCAAAGGACTATAAATCATGCTGCTATAAAGACACATGCACATGTATGTTTATTGCAGCACTATTCACAATAGCAAAGACTTGGAACCAACCCAAATGTTCAACAACGATAGAGTGGATTAAGAAAATGTGGCACATATACACCATGGAATACTATGCAGCCATAAAAAATGATGAGTTCATGTCCTTTGTAGGGACATGGATGAAACTGGAAACCATCATTCTCAGTAAACTATTGCAAGGACAAAAAACCAAACACCGCATGTTCTCACTCATAGGTGGGAATTGAACAATGAGAACACATGGACACAGGAAGGGGAACATCACACTCCAGGGACTGTTGTGGTGTGGGGGAGGGGGGAGGGACAGCATTAGGAGATATACCTAATGCTAAATGACGAGTTAATGGGTGCAGCACACCAACACGGCACATGGATACTACATATGTAACAAACCTGCACATGTGCACATGTACCCTAAAACTTAAAGTATAATAATAATAATAAAAAAAAGAAAAAAAATGTGGCACATATACACCATGGAATACTATGCAGCCATAAAAAAGGATGAGTTCATGTCCTTTGTAGGGACATGGATGAATCTGAAACCATCATTCTCAGCAAACTGTCGCAAGGACAAAAAAACCAAACACTGCATGTTGTCATTCATAGGTGGGAATTGAACAATGAGAACACTTGGACACAGGAAGGGGAACATCACACACCAGGGCCTGTCATGGGGTGAGGGGAAGGAGGAGGGATAGCATTAGGAGATATACCTAATGTAAATGACGAGTTAATGTGTGCAGCACACCAACATGGTGCATGTATACATATGTAACAAACCTGCACGTTGTGCATATGCACCCTAGAAATAAAGTATAATAAAAAAAAATCATGTCAACAGCAAAGATCTCAAAGTAAATGAATAAAGGCAACTAACAGATGCCAACAACGAGATGACAAAAATTACCTGACAAATATTTTTAAGGAGATATCTTAATAATATTTTAATTAGTAATTACAAACATGGGCTAAACAAATTGAAATATAGAAAACCCCAGCAAATAAGTAGAATATGTAAAGTAGAACCAAAGGAAAAAATTTAAAATGGAAAAACATGATAACCAAATTTAAAATGCTCAATTGATGGGCTCAACAGCAGAACGAAAAGGACAGAGAAACAAATCAATGAACTTAAAGATATCTATAGAAATAGCCTAATCTGAACAACAGAGAGAAAACAGAGCAGAGTCTTATAAAGCTGTGAAACTATAACAAAATATCTAAAATTAATGACATAGTAGCCCTCTTTAGAAGAAGAGGAGAAAGAGAGAGGGACTGAAAATGTACTTGAAGAAATAATGCTAACAACTTCCAAAATTTGACTCACTGAGTCAAAAAGTCAAATAAGTCTAAGGCGAAAAACCACACCAAGGCAAATTACAGTTACAAGTTCTGAAAAATAAAGTCCAAAAATATCATAAGAGCACCAGCAAGAAACAAACACCTTACTTATAGGATAAAACAACGTGAGTAACAGCAAATTTTTCCTCAGAAACCATGGAGGCCAAAAAAGGTGTCACACTATTTTCCAAGTGCTAAAAGAAAAGAACTGTAATAACAATCTTATATCTAGCAAGAATATTATTGAAAAATAAAGGAGAAATAAAAACATCTTTAGAGAAAAAAACTAAGAGAATGTATTGCCCTACAAAATGATAAAGGAAGTTTTCTAAACAATAAGGTAATAGCAAAAGAATGAATCTTGGAACTTTAGTACATAAGGAAGAAAGATGAGGCTTACCAAAAATAAAGAAAAATACAATAGACTTCTTCTCCTGAGTTTCCTTAAACTAAGCTTGACAGTTAAAGTGAATGTTTTAAAACTGTGAGATGATCTAAAAGTATGTAGAGGAAATATTTAAGATAATTATATTATAAATAAAGGGGGGTAAAATGACACCAAAAAAGGTAAGGTCTCTATATTTCACTTTGAATGGTAAAATTGTGATATCAGTAGGCTATAATAGGTATATTAATGTAATGTGTAAAGAACGAATAAAAAAGCTATACAAAGAGATGGAGTGAAAAATAGTAGAAAAATCAAACTAAAATTATAAAATAAAGTTAATCAAAGTCACAGGAAAGGAGGAAAAAACCAAACAGAAACAAAAACAACAACAAATACATAAACAGAAAACAAATAAAATGGTACACTTACATCTTAAGATATCAATACTCCTTCACATGTAAATGGTCCAAATATACAAACAAAAATAGTTTGGTAGAATAGATAAAAAGAATGAAACAAAACTTTATGCTGTCTATAAGAAACTCACTTCAAATATAATGATTAAGGTCTAAAACTAAAAGGAGAGAAAAATATATATCATGCAAATATTAATCAGAGGGAAGCAGAAGAAGCTATATTAATATGAGATAAAATAAACCTCAGAGTAAAGAACATTACCTGAGACAGAGAGGGTATTATATAATGAAAATGACTACCCATTAAGAAAACATACCCATTCTAAATGTACATACTCTAAAACACAGAGCTGCAAAATGTGTGAAACAAAAACTGATAAAACTGAAAGGAGACAGAGACAAGTCACAATTTAGTTGGAGACTTCAATAGCCCTCTTTTAACAATTAATATAAAAACTAGATACCAAATTTGCAAGAACTTGACAATAGCATCAACCAAGAGGAGCTAATCAACATTAAAAGAACGGTTCACCCAACCAGAGAAGAACTCACATTCTACTCTACTCTTCACAAAATATGTACCAAGATAGTCTATATTGTGGGCATTAAAATACATCTTAATAAATTCTAAAGAATTAAACTAATATGGAGTGTTTTCTTTGCCCACAGTGGGATCAAACTGTAAATAAATAAAAGAAACATAATGGTAAAGTATCCAAACTCTTAGAATTAAATAACACATTTCTAAATAACTCATAAGTCAAGGAAGATGTGTCAAGGAAAAATTTAGAGATACATTGAACAAAATGAAATTATAATAAAGTATATTATAATTTGTGAATCAGAGCTATGGGAGTGCTGAGAGAAATGCATATTTGGGTAGAGGGTCCTAACTCCATTATCTAAGCTGCCACTTCAAGAAAATAAAAAAGAAGAACCAAATAAAACCAAACAAGTAGAAGGAATGAAATAATAAAAATAAGAGCATAAATAAATAAAATTCAAATTAAAAATAATAGAATCAATGGCACACAGAGCTCATTCTTTGAAAATATCAAGGAAACAGACAAACCTCTAGTTTGATGAGAAAACACACACACATACACAGACACACACACACTAATACGTAAGTTATCAATACTAGAATAAAACAAGTGGTGTTACTATAGACTCTGAAGACATCAAAGACATAGTCAGGGAATACTCAGCACCCATAAATTTGACAATTTAGATAATGAAGACACTTCCTCAAAAGAAACATAAACAACCACCACAGCTCACACAATATGAAATAATAGCTATTTTCTGGTAAGGAAATTGAATTTCTAACTTTAAAACTCTCAAAATAGAAAATATCTCTAGGCCCAGATAGTTTCATTGCAGAAACCACTAACTGTTTAAAGAAGAATTAACACCAATTCTACATAATATAATCCAGAAAATAGAAGAGTAGGAAATGGTTTTTATTTCATTTGAAGAAGCTAGTATTACCCTAATATCAACACTAGACAGCATAATGCAAAAAAAAGAAAGAAAACTGTAGACCAATGTCTCTCGTGAATGCAGATGCAAAAATTATCAACGAAATATTAACAAATAGAATTTAGTCATATTAAAAAAGAATTACATGCTACAACATAATGAGGTTTATTCCAAGTACATAAGCCTATTTCAGTATTTGAAAATCAATGTGATTAACAAGCTAAAGAGGAAAAATAAATATATTAATTAATGCAGAAAATATTGGGTATCTCTGTGTTCATTTCTATGCTAAAATCTAATGTTCACAATTCCTTTTTGAGTCTGATACTTAGAACAAAAACAAGCAATCGTACGCATATACAAGTAGGGCAATTTTGAAGTTTTAGAGACGTGAACAGCAATTACAAGTTTGTTGGAAATCACATCTTTACTATCTCAGTGACTCAGATGGAGAGAAGAAACATTTATTCGTATAATTTACTTATCTTTAGTAAGAAATTATTCTCAATATGTTCATTTTATACAACAAACATCGATTAATTCAAACACTAGACTTAGAGAGGATCTTCCTCAACTTGAAAAAGATCACCTTCAAAAACCTACAGCTATCATTGTTCTCTATGACAAAAGGTTAAACATTTTCCCTCTAAGTTCAGGAATAAGTCAAGCTTATCTGCTTTCACAACTTTTATAAGTCATAGTGACTGACTTTCTAGCCACCATAATAACAAAAGTCGAGGGAATAAAATGCATGCAAATTGGAAAGGAAGAAATAAAAATGTCCCTACTTATAGATAACATGATTGTTTATATAGAAAATCCTAAGGAATCTAAACAAAAACAAAATTAAACAAACCTCATAGAAATAATAGGTGACTGGCCGGGCGCGGTGGCTCACGCTTGTAATCCCAGCACTTTGGGAGGCCGAGGCGAGCGGATCACGAGGTCAGGAGATCGAGACCACGGTGAAACCCCGTCTCTACTAAAAAAAAAAAAATACAAAAAAATTAGCCGGGCGCGGTGGCGGGCGCCTGTAGTCCCAGCTACTCGGAGAGGCTGAGGCAGGAGAATGGCGTGAACCCGGGAGGCGGAGCTTGCAGTGAGCCGAGATCGCGCCACTGCACTCCAGCCTGGGCGACAGAGCGAGACTCCGTCTCAAAAAAAAAAAAAAAAAAGAAATAATAGGTGACTACAACAAGTTTAAAGGACACAGCACAAACACAAAAGTACACTGTATTTCCATGTACTGGCAATGAAAATATGACCTCCAAAATTAAAAATACAATGCCATATATTCTGGCTCAAAAAATAGAATATGTAAGTGTGAATCTATTAAATCATGTAAAGGATTTGCTTGCTTGTCACTACAAAATGCTGTTGAAATAAGTTTTTAAAAATATAGGTAAATGGAGAGTATATTGTGATTATCGCTTAGAAGACTCTACATATTAAAGATGTCAGTTCCCATCACATTTATATACAGATTTAATCAATTCCTATAACACCCTCAGCAAGATTTTTTTTTTGTAAATCTAGACAAAATTATTCTACAATTTATATGGCAGGGCAAAAACCTTAGGATAACTAAAATAGCATTGGGGAGAAAATGAATAAAGGAGGAAAAATTAATTTACCAGTTTCAAGAATTATATAGCTTCAATATGTAAGGCTGTGTAAATGGCAGAGGGTTTGACATGTAGATCACTGGAACAGAATAAATAACCTGGTGATAGATGCACATAAATATGGAAGGAATAGTCACAAAAAGAGAGTAACAATAAACATAGATCAGGCCTCTTCCTCATTTTTTTTCATCCAAGTAATCTCTGAAATATCTGTTTTAATTCAAAGAAGGGAGAGGCTTCCAAAGTTAATCATTATAAACTAATTAACTGTAGTAAGGTGTGTGTGTATATGTATAATAAAAATGTATAATGAGAAATGTCTCAAACTACAAAAATTGTAGAAAATTTTATACTTCTTATGAGTACTGAATTCTTTTTCTCCTTTCAATATTCTAAAGCAGATGGATGGAGAAATCAACAGAGAGTAAGAAAGCCTTTTGGGAAATGAGTTAAGACATCATTATTATCTTTGCCAATTAGCATTTATTGAGCAATTGGGTGCTTGATATTTCAAGCATCTCCATAGAGACACCATATTGAGACAAGTTTCTGCATTCTGTTGATTTATGGTCATCTGTTAGAGGATAAGACTAACCTGATCATACATTATACTGTGTGAAGTTTATTCTCAGGATTGTTTCTCTAAGAGAAATTAAATTTTTAAACAAGTTAATTTGTATATGTTATTAAAATATTTATAATTGGAACCTATTTGTTTCAATATATATTTTACTAAGTTGAAAACTTTACCTTGTAGAGGGTTTCTATGAGCACTCTGAAGGGAACTATGAGCAATCTCTAATGATAATGGCATAGATCTACAAACTGAATTATAGAAAATAAATACATTGAATTTTTTAAATCTGATATTGGTGAGAGTAAACAGCTGGTTAACTCCAAGGGAAGGATAATTTTTCATGTTAAATGTTATTTGACATAAGATTTACTGTGGTGCTGTCAGAATCTTTCTGTGTTTCTGTAGCAGCTCTAAGTTGGTATCATGTTTTGTTAATTGTGGTAATAGAATTAACCAATAGAAAATGTTGGGTATCTCTGTGTTCGTTTCTATGCTAAAAGCTAATGTTCACAATTCCTTTTTGAGTCTGATACTTAGACCAGAAACAAGCTATCATGTATGTATATATAAGCAGGGTAATTTTAAGTTTTGGAGAAGTAAACAGCAATTACAAGTTTGTTGGAAATCACATCTTTACTATCTCAGTGACTCAGATGGGGAGAAGGAACATTATTTATTCGTATAATTTACTTATCTTTAGTAAGAGCCCCTGCCTGCTGGGAAAAAAGAAAAAAATTGAAACTCGGTCACAGGTGTGCATTCATACCATTCCTTATCATAGTTCTTATTTATCTGAGGTAAACAATCAGCATTGCTTGTATTGTTGCCTCATAATTGCTTCCTCTCTGAGGTTGCAGTTGGAAGTTTAAGGAGAGAGAAACCTGCATGAACTCTCGGCAGTATAATTAAGAAGTTAGGCTGGGAAGATTGAGGCTGCACTCCAGATACTTTCCTTTTCAACACTGATATTGAGATGGGATCTGGTAGCTGGTAGCTTTACCATGATATCTGTTGAGGCAGAGGTGAAATGGCCTTGAGAAAACACTGCCTATACAGAACATAAGTGAGGAGCTATGAGGCAGAGGCTCAGCCAAGAAAACTAAGGCAGCAGGGAGCCATATCCAAACCTCATTTATCTAAAAAAGAGAACTCTGATCACAAATGCCAGTACCAAGAAACATCAGGGTGTCCAGGGACGGTACCACACTAGCGACGCTAAAAATCTATCAAACCAACCACTTTGCAATCTGACCGGAGTATTCAGAGAACACTCCAAGGAAGTGAGGACTCAGTTATTTTGCCATTATGAGGTCAGATGATCCCACCTCTCCCTGGATGGGGATAGAATAAAATATGAAAGAGGTTGGACAATTATCTTCCAAAAGATTGAGCATTACCTGAAATAACTGTATATTCTCAAAGTAGACTAAGTTTTGAAACGAAAATGACTAAAACGTGTTTCCCTCACTCCATAGCAGGTTCCTTTTCTTATTAGACTTGGTGCCCTTTCTACACACATTATAAATGTAACCTCAAATAAATAACAAATAACCCTCTACATAAGGCTCTTGAAAGAAACATGTACACAAGATAATGACAAGCAAAGTCATATTTCATTTTTAGCTAGGAATTTCAAGTCTCAATGTTGAAGTCTATAGAAAAGGGCTAAACCTTTCAAACAAGTTTTCACATAAGTTAGGTCTGCTAAAATGACCTAGAACTGTAAATTCTAAGTACCAATTACTTTACTTACATGAAATCCCTAACTTACTGAATGAAAGCATAATAAACATACAGATATATTTTTAAACAAGTACTATGAACTTAAAAAGAAAATTGAAACAATTGGAAAATAAATACTATCAATCAGGAAAAAAGAGAAAGCATTTTTGCTACTCCTTAGAATGGCATTGGCCTAAGCTAATCGGTCTACACCTTTCAGGACAAGCACACTAGTCCAGAACTTAGTTTTTCTTAAGAAGAGAAAGGATATAAAGAGACAAAGAATTATTGCTCAACTTTTCTGTTACGTTTTACAATCATATAAGTAAGAGAGAAGTTGCTAAACCTATATACATTTTACATTCCTTTATAAACCTCACCCTTAGGGGATGCAGGGGGTGGAGGGGGCACTGAAGCTCCAATCTTTGGAAATCCAAAAGATAAAGTGAAACAGGTCTCCTATTATGAGGTATGATAATAAAGACATTTTGCCATGAAAGAGAATTTCCAATCATTAATGGCTAGAAAGCAAAGTAGTTGATTTATGAGAAAGTGACGTGCAAAGTTAATCAGAAAAGGAAAAGGTTGTATGAGTGCATCTGGCTTTTCCCAGGTCCACCATCAGGTGAAATCTAACCTATAGCAATAGCCATCTTTAAAATTATTTTCTATACTCTGTAACCCCATTATCTGATATCTGATAAATTAATAGGACCTAAATATGTATAATTATAACTCAGCCTATATGAAAACACCCATAGTAGTACCTTTCTTCAGATGAGGCTTGAAATAAAGGTCTTGAGAGTAGCAATGCTAATTAGGCCTGGTATATTTCAAATTTAGGAAACTGCATTTCCTACTCTAAACCTTTTACAGTTCTGCTTAGATATAATTACCTCTTTGTTTTCTAGTACAATAAATTTGGTACCTTAGATCATCCCTTTGCCTTCAGATAGACCATCTCTATTAAGAGGTAAATCCTTTGGTTTGTGTTTTGTTAGCACATTTCAAAGAAAGAAATTCTATAAGTTTGGCCAACTCATTTTCATTCAATCTCAAAATGTCAGGAAATGTTTCCTTCAGTATATTTTATAATTCACATGTTGCAGTGGAAGCAGTTTTTCTCATAAGTGGAAATAACGGGCTATTGGTAAGATCATGAAAATTTTTCTATAGTCTCTTTTTTTAAAGATTAAAATGCATTTATTTTCTCAGCACCACACATACTCTGAATTCTTATATTCTCACCTGATATACCTACTTCTCAAAATCTACAATAATTTTCTAGGTGATCTTTTGAATTCACACTTCCAAAGAGAACTTTCTAGTTCTCTTTGCCAATGAGGATGACAAACTGTAGGCTTTCTCTGTGAAACACCTTGCCTTTTTCTGCCACTAGATATGTGTAGTAAAATCAACTAAAATTGTGTGGACATGCACAATTCTCAGATTATTGGAATCAGCTCATTTTCATAGGTCTTGCAAAGCCTCTTTTAAGCGGAAGTGAAGGGACAGCTTTCCTTCCATGTCCTGTCTTAACATGTTGTAATGAAATAATAAGTTTTAGACAAAATTCTACAATATTTGCACATATAAGGTTGGTAGAGTCCTAGATCCTGGTTCTTTATAGTGTTCTGAGAAGACCTTAAATATATTAGAGGCAGAAAGACTCTAGCCAAGTTTCCAATTACCAGCAGAGACACAGGGCTATTTAGGGATTGAGACTAGATTACTTTCTTTAAGGGAACAGGTTACAGGGATTGCTAGATATTTACTCCCTGTTCATATAATTATGGTATTGTGATGGGATGTTGCAAAGGGTAGGGAAATTCTCTTAAATATTCTGGCAAATCTAAATATCCATATACTCTAATTCCGTCAGTGAGAACTTACTTGTACTTCTGTAATTTTCATTAAAAAGCCAATAATTGGCTTTTAGTTTTAAATATGGCAGACTAACCGGCAGACTTTCCCTCCTGCCAAAAATGACTAAAAACCTGTATAAGGCACTGAACAAGAGGCAGCAGAGAGTAGTCATCCTTGAGAAAAGGAAAACTCAGAAACAGAAACCCAGAATCATAGTAGGATTTTGCCAAGGGACACTTTATATTGTAACAGGAGATCGTTGAGCCTAAATGGATTAGCAATCTTGCCCAAGTTAACAAGTCAGAGGTCAGAGCTCTGGGCTGTTCTAGTGGTTACACATAATGGGGGACACAGAAGCTGGCATGGGAATGCACATGGGTCTTTAGCTGGGGTAAAATAAAAATGTTTAGATACAAGCTGAGAGAATTCACCAGCTGATCTGCACTACAAAAAATGCTAAAGACCGTGTTCAAGGCTGAAGAGAAATTAAGCCAAATAGAAAACCATATCCACACAAAGGAAAGAAAAGCACTGGAGATTCTTCGCTGCTGGGTAAATATGTAAGACTATCATTCTGATTTCTTCTCTTAGTATTCTAAACGGGGGACTGGTTAAAGCAAAAACAATAATATTTTAATGTGAGTTTTTTTATGGATACAAAGCTCATTTACTTCCCACGTCCTCCCATACCAATTCGAAACATACACTTCTCCCGAACACTCTGTGTCTAGCACAGGGAACTCCGCGTTGCGCCTCTGCAGCTGCCCTTTTGGGAGTTTCCTGAATTCCTGGCCCTCCAGATGTTTCCATGTGATGTAAATGATCCTAGTGTATTTTGGTAGGAATAGGACTGAAAGTATTTTAAAAATACTAACCACAAGGGAGAACTTATCTTAAGGTTAAGTACAGATGGCATGCACTTATTTAAGCATCATAGCTTCATGTTTTATTTTTGTTTTTCATTTTATTTTGTTTACTTAACTGTAGCCTTTAGCTTTGAAGATACTTGTTGAAAAGAGAAAGTCTCTTATATTCTGCAATATCTTATTCTGTTTGCTATTTTAATATGAAAAATTGTGTTTAAAGAGAAGAGATGCTATTGGAGAAATACAACATAGTTCAGTTATCTAAAATAATACTGAACATTATGTGAACATTGCAGTGTTTACAGATATGTTTCTCTCTTATTCTCACAAAAAGGAAATATTATAATATCACTATTATTCTTTGACCAGTAGTCTGAACTCTATCTATGGTTAGAAGCCAGAAGCAATAATGTGCATTCTCTTTGTTTTGTTTCACTGAGTTTTGGATTTTGTCTTTTTTGGAAGTCAAAGAGCATGTAACAATTTTCTAGCCCTCAGTGAGACTTAGTTATGAATTCATTCGTCATGTTGCAATATGACAATACATGATGTTCAAAGATGCTAGTTTAAGATGACACATTGCAACCACTTACAGAACTTTAAAAATAATAAGTATATGCAAAAACAACAACAGAAAATCAAAACAACTGATGAAATCCAAATTTTTTAGGATTAGATCAATTATTCTATGGTATGACTAAAGACGGATTATAGATTTTGTATTTTATATGCCATGAAAAAAACAAAAACATGCCTTAACTAAAGTTATAACCTATAACTTAAATTATATTTTGTCAATAAAATTGTGTATTTTATGTTTCCTTTACCAGTTTTTCATTGTTAATATCTTTATTTTGAAACATTTGTTAAGACCTATTTTATAGCTAATATGTCCAAGTTCCAATTTTCTCTCCAGGCTTCTAAACCTGTATTTTTCCCTTTCATTTTCCTCTTCTCTTAAGGTCTGTGTGTGTCTTTCAGAATCGCATTAGATGGACCTTTAAGAAAGTTTGTGGAAAGTGAGGGGCTATTTTACGTCATAGGGAGGTTTAACATACAGGACTTGAAGGCTCAACTCAGCAGAAAAGCATTCTATTCTAGACCAATCTATACTGTTTCAGAAAATATTTATTAATTAGAGTTATTCTATTTAATGAGTGTATATCCCAAGTTCTGTTGAATAAGGTGAAGCATTTTTGTTTAGCAACACTTGGAGATTATACCGTTGCTCTCAATTAGGTGAGCAGTTAGACAAGCATTCAAACTTTTCCCATATAAAATTTAAGATGTTCACAATATATTGGTTGATTATTTTTCAAAAGGTATTTAATAATGGCTTTCTAATTCTAACTTTAAAACTTCTAATTCATTCTAATTTTACAGCCATATGACTAAAATATAATTATTCCCATGGCAGAAATCTAATGTCAACAGGGCAAAAATAGAGTGTAAAGCATATTGCTTATTTTCCAGTTGAAATACCTTCACATTGATAATACAGGCAGCACTGAAAATAGAAATAATTAATCCTTCTGAGTATAGAATTTGAAATAAAATGAGAATTCATTGATGTCTTTATCAGAATTCTAATAGTTGATCTGGCATGTCTCTGGACTCACAAAAATATTCCAGCAGCAAAAATAAACAAACAATTATCTCAGAATGGGAATATTTTCAGTAGAGGAGTGATTTTTACTTAACCCTGACTCTCCACACAAACTTACTAGCAGAGTTCTTGATCCTTATTATAAGACAACAATATGCTCACGAAAAATATTTCTAATGAGACAGTGATATGTTCATCCAATTTAGTATTTATATTTAATTATCTTCCCTCATACTGTTCGGTAACTTGTTTTTGGTCTTTTACTGCTACATCCAAGAGTTAAGATTTTTTTTTCTCTCCATAGCTTTATGTTTAGAATTGAATATTGATTTTGCCTAGTAAGAAATTTATGGCTTAATTTTAAAGCCGTTGATTCTTCAAAAGGACTAAAAACTAAGGTTAACCACATTCATTGAAAATGAAATGCAGGGTTGCACAGGCAGATGTAGCAATTTTGTAAAGATTTATCTTCCTATTGTTCAATTTCAGTAAAAAAATCCAGTAATAATTATAGGTTGAGTTCATAGCCACCTTACAAATATCACTCTGGGATTACAAAGATCGGTGGAAGACACAAGAACTTATGAATCCAGAAATATAAACTTGTCAGGAAAAATACAGTGGGGTCAATATATAGTAATATGCATGATAATGAAACTAGTGTTTTACAAACTGTTATGGGTGGGACCATGTATCAAAATAAGGGGACCCAAAATATATTCATAATTATTAAAAAAAATTAATCCCTTTTAATTGTATTTTCACCCATTCAAAGTTTGTAAGATTAAACAATACACTTCTGAAGTAAACAATTTAATTCAATGATCAAATCTTTAGAGTTGCCCAGGCTTAAATGTAGATTAATAAAAGTTATCAGCATGTTCTAGAAGGCAGTATAAAATAAGCAGTGGAGCTCTGAAGCCAGGCTGAACGTATTCACATCCTGGTTTTTCGAAGTGCCAGCTGTATAATGTTACACAAGTCATTTAATCTTGAGAAACTACAGTTTCTACATCTATAAAGTATGACTTTTCATAGTGTTATCATGAGGCCTAAATCAATTGATATGTATATGTATGAAATATTTAGAAAAGAACTTGGCATATAACAATGGCCAATGAATGTTAGTTATTTCTGCTTCTTAGAAAATTGTCTACCTTTGATTTTGAAAGGCATTTTTGTACAAGATGGAATGAGAAAGATGAAGCTTCTAAGGACAATGCCTCAATGTTTTGCTGCGCTCACAAACGTTAACATCTGTTTCTTACGTTTTTCTTTTCCACATTTGTCCTGTTTTCTTAGCCATCACTAATTATCTAGTCCTAGTTTTTCACTGTTAGTTCATCTCAATACAATCATTCTTTCCTATCTTCACTAGTCTTTTTTTTTTTTTTTTGTGGGGATTCAGTTCAGGGAGTTTATTGACCACTTAGGTGACTTACATTGCATTTGCCCCTGCCCCCACCCATCCAGCTCAAGAGTGTGCCTTGCCTAAGAGCCGCAGGGGAGAGACTGGGAGGGATGAATTCTTTTTTTTTTTTTTTTTTTTATTATTATACTTTAGGTTTTAGGGTACATGTGCACAATGTACAGGTTTGTTACATATGTATCCATGGGCCATGTTGATTTCCTGCACCCATTAACTTGTCATTTAGCATTAGGTATATCTCCTAATGCTGTCCCTCCCCCCTCCCCCAACCCCACAACAGTCCCCGGAGTGTGATGTTCCCCTTCCTGTGTCCATGTGTTCTCATTGTTCAATTCCCACCTATGAGTGAGAACATGTGGTGTTTGTTTTTTTGTCCTTGCGATAGTTTACTGAGAATGATGGTTTCCAGTTTCATCCATGTCCCTACAAAGGACATGAACTCATCATTTTTTATGGCTGCATAGTATTCCGTGGTGTATATGTGCCACATTTTTTTAATCCAGTCTATCGTTGTTGGACATTTGGGTTGGTTCCAAGTCTTTGCTATTGTGAATAGTGCCACAACAAACATACGTGTGCATGTGTCTTTATAGCAGCATGATTTATAGTCCTTTGGGTATATACCCAGTAATGGGATGGCTGGGTCAAATGGTATTTCTAGTTCTAGATCCCTGAGGAATCGCCACACTGACTTCCACAATGGTTGAACTAGTTTACAGTCCCACCAACAGTGTAAAAGTGTTCCTATTTCTGCACATCCTCTCCAGCACCTGTTGTTTCCTGATTTTTTAATGATGGCCATTCTAACTGGTGTGAGATGGTATCTCACTGTGGTTTTGATTTGCATTTCTCCGATGGCCAGTGATGATGAGCATTTCTTCATGTGTTTTTTGGCTGCATAAATGTCTTCTTTTGAGAAGTGTCTGTTCATGTCCTTTGCCCACTTTTTGATGGGGTTGTTTGTTTTTTTCTTGTAAATTTGTTTGAGTTCATTGTAGATTCTGGATATTAGCCCTTTGTCAGATGAGTAGGTTGCAAAAATTTTCTCCCATTCTGTAGGTTGCCTGTTCACTCTGATGGTAGTTTCTTTTTCTGTGCAGAAGCTCTTTAGTTTAATTAGATCCCATTTGTCAATTTTTGCTTTTGTTGCCATTGCTTTTGGTGTTTTAGACATGAAGTCCTTGCCCACACCTATGTCCTGAATGGTATTGCCTAGGTTTTCTTCTAAGGCTTTTATGGTTTTAGGTCTATCTTCACTAGTCTTAATTTTGTCTCATAGAATTTTATTTCCATTTTGTAGAATATATAGTTGATCTTTTATTTTTTCTTGTATCGTTTCTCAGAATTCTTATTCTTACTTATAAATGGAAGTTATGATTATGTTAATAAATATTAAAACTCACATGTACTTTTTGAAAAATGTTTGAATGAATTTCAAATTGTTTCTTAAAACATTTCATGTTTGGTATTGAGTTTAAAATTTATTTAGGAAACCGTCAGTTTTCACTTCATTTAATTTGAGAATTCAGTTAGCTATATAATTTTAACTTTGCTATTTTCCTATTAGATTGGATCTTTTAGCGTTATAGAGTACCTTCTTTGTCTCTAATTAGAATTTTTGTATTAAAGTTTATTTTGTCTGATATTAGTATAGCCACTCCAGCTCTCTTTGGTTTCTGTGGGAAGTCATCTGTTTATCTTATTGAGGGTCCCTAGTACACTATGGAAAATTTTTCTTTCACTGGTTTCATTATTTTCTCTTTCTCTTTCAACAGTTTAACTATGATGTGTCCAAATGTGGATCTCCTTGAATTGATCCTACTTGTGTGAAGTAGATTCATAATAACCAATTGTAGTGGAGATCTGTCACTCCATAGAGAATAACAGAGATTATCACCGTGCCAACCACCAGAAATGAGAGTCCAAATATTTCTGTCCACTGCATCCTTAGCTACAGTGTTACCAATTTCTGAGTCTAGTGAATCAGAACACACTCACAGTCAACAAGTTATATAAAAAGAGTTTAGTGTTTACAGAGATGTAGCAAGGGACAAGGGAAACCTAGGATCTCTTGTGAGTTGATCCTCCAAGGCTCAAGAAAGCTGCCTTTGGCAGACTGAGTCTTAACCAAACCACTTGCACTAGAGCTGAGGGACCCTAAAAGGTAGTCTGCCCTGGCTTATAGAATTTAGGGGCCATGTGACTCACTGGGAAGTGCTTTGAAGGGCATCCCACTTCCAGGGAAGAGAGGAACTAGTCCCAAGCTGTCCTAGGATATTACTTTTTAGCTCTCTTTATTACTTTTCTCAGGAGAACAGGAACAGGATCCTACACTGTTTCAGGCAGTTTCTCCCTATCTCAAGATATCCCGTTCCTTTGTCAGATGAATAGATTGCAAAAATTTTCTCCCATTCTGTAGGTTGTCTGTTTTCTCTGTTGATAGTTTCTTTTGCTGTGCAGAACCACTTTAGTTTAATTAGATCCCATTTGTCAAGTTTTGCTTTTGTTGCAATTGCTCTTGGTGTCATCCTCATAAAACATTTGTCCATGCCTATGTCCTGAATGGTATTGCCTCGATTTTCTTCTAGGGTTTTTATAGTTTTGGGTTTTATATTTAAGTCTTTAATTCCATCTTGACTTGATTTTTGTACATGGCATAAGGAAGGGGTCTATTTTCAATTTTCTGTATATGGCTAGCCAGTTCTCCCAGCACCACTTATTAAATAGCGAATCCTTTCCTCATTGCTTGTTTTTGTCAGGTTTGTTGAAGATCAGATGACAAAGGTCTAATATCCAGCATCTACAAGGAGCTTAAACAAATGTACAAGAAGAAAACCAAACAACTCCATTAAAAAGTGGGGAAAGGACATGAACAGACACTTCTCGAAAGAAGACATACATGTAGCCAAACAACTGTGAAAAAAACTCACCATAACTAATCACTAGAAAAATACAAATCAAAACAACAATGAGATACCATCTTACAACAGTCAGAATGGTGATTGTTAAAATGTGAAAAAATAACAGGAACGCTTTTACACTATTGGTGGGAGTGTAAATTAGTTCAACCATTGTGGAAGACAATGTGGTGATTCCTGAAATAATCTAGAGGCAGAAATACCATGTGACCTAGCAATTCCATTACTGGGTATATAAGCAAAGGAATATAAATTGTTCTACTATAAAGATACCTGTATGTATATATTCATTGCAGCACTATTCACACTAGCAAAGACATGGAATCAACCTGAATGATAGACTGAATAAAGAAAATGTAGTACATATACACCATCGAATATTATGCAGCTTTAAAAAGGAATGACGCCATGTCCTTTGCAGGGACATGGATGGAGCTAGAGGCTTTTATCCTCAGCAAACTAATGCAGAAACAGAAAACCAAATACGCATGTCCTCACTTATAAGTGGGACCTGAATGATGAGAACACATAAACACATGGGGGAACAACACACACTGAGGCCTGTCAGAGGTGGGGAGTGAGAGGAGGGAGAGTATCAGGAAGAATAACTAATGAATGCTGGGCTTAATACCTAGATGATGGGATGATCTGTGCAGCAAATCACGATGGCACACATTTACCTATGTAACAAACCTGGACATGCTTCACATGTACCCCTTAACTTATAATAAAAGTTGGAAATTAAAAAAAAAGAAAAGAGATCCCATTCCTAGCATATTCTACAGTTAATCTTGGGAATCACAAACATGAAAGAGGGGAGAACTGGTTAAGTTCAAGACTACCAAAAGAACTATCCTCCAACTTGGTTTATGTTGAAATTCTGGGATGCATAGAATAATTTTTTTTTTAATCTGGACAATTTTCAACAATTTATTTCTTCAAAGATTCTTTCTACCTTTTATCTCTCTACTCTTCCTATGAGTCTACTACTATTTGTATATTCATAAACTTGATGCTGTCTCATAGGTCACTGAGGTCTATTTTTCTTTGTGCTTTTTTGTTTCTGTTCCTCAGGCTGGATTTTGTCAATTGAACTATCTTCAAGCTGACTAAGTTTTACTTCTGTCAATTCACATGTGTTGAACTTCTTTAGAAAAATTTTTATTCAAGTTTTTGTATATTTTTATCCATAGAATTTCCATCGGTTTCTTTTATTATTTCTATCTCTTTATTGATGCTCTTCATTTGGTAAGATCTCATTCTCATACTTTTTTTCTTTAATGTTTCAGACATGATTCCTTTTAGTTCTTTGGCTATATTTTTAATAGGCAATTTAAAGTCTTTGTCTAGTAAGTCTATCATTTAAGCTCTTAAAGCACAGTTTGAATTCACTTCACACTTTCCACTTCTGTACATGAATCATGCTTCCCTGTTTGTTTGCAAATCTATATAGTTATGATACTGATGCATTTTAAAAGTCTATTTCACAGAAATATCTTATTTCTGAGAAATATTTTCAGTTTTGTCAAGTTTGTCAAAGGTACGTAAATGAAACTAGACATTTTAACATCAAGCTTTCTAACACAATTTTTATAAATACTAATTTTTAAGACATTATATTGCTATTTCCAAGGACAAACATAATATTTGTAAATTGTATTTCACTTCCTAAGTTTTCTACGTTATTTTAATGTTTTCAATTCTGTATGTATGAATTCCATAGATTGCCAATCTAATTAAAAATTGAAACTGTAAAATGTTTGAAAAAATGATTATATTTTTCCCCCACAGTTTGTTATTATTTAAAAAGAAAAACACAGTCGAAAATTGGTATACTATTCTGTAGTGAATAATTTATTTACTCAATCAGTGTGTCCATTTATAAAATATATATTATTTCCATCAATAATTCTGAAAACCTATTTTCATCATTCTAAATAAAAGTATATTTTTGCTTCATTTATTTATCCATCCCAAGGCAAAGATTTATGGTGGAGACTGGTTGGAATGGTTATTTCATTTCCTACTGATCTAGAATGTGCCAAATATTAAAGAGAAAAAAATTTGGTTGAATGCCCATATTACAAAAAGTTAAAGAGGAAAGAGGAATTCTCCTTGAGCATTGCCCTCTAAAGAGTTCCTTCAAAAGCTTGTTGAAGGAAACGCCAAGCTTGATTGTTTGGAAATCTAAATTGTACATAGTTCCATTAAAACTGCATTCAAGTCCATTTAATTTATACACAGATAAACAAAATGGCCTTTATTGTACTGCATGTAGTTTTGACAGATGGCTCTTAGCATTCTGTCCAGGTGTAAAAAGACAAGATAAATGAACCTGTTCTTTTTATTCACACACTTTGTGACTTTCCTCTTCACCTGAAAGCTTTCTTTGGTTGTTTTTCTACTTCAAGTTCCCAATAAATGACAGCCCTCTTTCCAGTAAGAGCTTGCTTCATTGTAAATCTAAAGAGAAAGTACCCCTGCTTGAAATAATCAGTTTGTGAGCTTATCAATCAAGCAAATTACTCATATCAAAATTTCAAACATATTATTATTATTTAGTTTATCAGAATTGTCTAATGAGAACACTTGGACACAGGGTGGGGAACATCACACCCAGGGCCTGTGGTGGGGTGGGGGGAGGGGGTAGAGATAGCATTAGGAGATATACCTAATGTAAATGGCGAGTTAACGGGTGCAGCACACCAACGTGGCACATGTATACATATGTAACAAACCTGCACGTTGTGCACATGTACCCTAGAACTTAAAGTATAATTAAAAAATAAATAAAAAAGAAAGAATTGTCTTAAATGCATATTAATCCATTAGATTTATCTATGCATGGATTATCTATAATAGAGGTTAGGATGGTTAAGGCTTTAGACATTATTTTTTAAGTGCTTAATAAATGTCCATCATCCAATGTGAAGCAAAATTAAAGTTAGGTTAAATAACTGAACTTACTTTTAATTTTATGTTTCTTGTTTATCACATTAAGTTCTGAAAGTTTGAAACATTGAACATAAAGTCAAATTATACTAAGCTATTATTGCTAAAGATATTTAGAGAAGTTTTATAATACTGTTTCAAAAAACTCAGTAAGTAAATTTTAATTTATAATTTATTATATTATTTATAATGGAAAAAACCCTAATTAGTTTTCAATAAAATTGATATGATGTGAAAATATTTAATTTCAATACATTAAAGAGCACATAAACAATGGAATCTTAAGATATTGGCCCCCACATTCACATAACCCCCTGAAAAATGAAAATTAATTATTTATTTTATAGTGAAAAAATAAACCAGTCCCTATCATTTACTTTAGGGGCAGAAATTTATTATGCAGTATGTGTCAATTAACTATGAAGCTATGTTCTGAGAGACATATAATTAAGTGATTTCATTATTGCGGGAATGTTACAAAGTATACTTACACAAAACTAGATAAATAGTATATATTTTAAATTTATATATATTCCTTCAGGTGAAAACTCAAATGACTCAGCATTATTAATTAATGTAAATCAAATCCTCTACTTGATCTGCAGTGCCAATATCAATGCCATATATCAGCTTTCTATATATGCTCCATTGTAATCTTATGGGACCACCAACATATAAGGTTGGTCCTTGACTTAAGAAATGTCCTTATATGGCACATGACTGTAGTTCAATTTTCAGTGGTTTAAAAAGCAAAGCAATCTTATATTGGAAAAGTCAACTGTCATTTGCTTTTTTTTTTTTTGAGACGGGGTCACACTCTGTCACTGGGGCTGGAGTACAGTGGCATGATCATAGATCACTGCAGCCTCAACCTCTGGGGCCCAAGTGATCCTTCTGCCTCAGCCTCCCAAGTAGTTGGAACTACAGAGGTGCACCACAGCTAATTTTTGTACTTTTTGTAGATATGGTTTCACCATGTTGCCCAGGCTGGTCTCAAACTCCTGGGCTCAAGCACTCCTCCAAAATCAGCCTCCCAAAGCTCTAGGATTACAGGAATGAGCCATCACATCCAGCCTCATTTTTTTTTTAAACACTTTATACCTATCCAATTAATTAAATGAAATCCCACATCACTAAGAAAGGCATTTTGAAAATGTGATCCTTTGACCCATTAGAGTAGTCTTGATCCTTTCAGGTAGTTGTGAGGTCAAATTCTTTTCAAAATAGGACTAGACATTATTTTATATTTGCCTTTTCACTATGTTGATGTTTACACTGATTGCAAAAGAACTGATGGTAAGTAAAATCACATGTGCCTTAGCAGAAATTAAAGCAGTGGCACTACACTATATATATATATACACATATATATATGTATGTATATATATATATGTGTATATATATACGTATATATATACGTGTATATATATGTATATATATACGTGTATATATATGTATATATATACACACACACACATATGTATATATATACACACACATATGTATATATACACACATATATATTATGTATATATATGCATATATATGTGCTATATATATAGCACGTATATATGTATGTATATGCATACACATACCACAGTTTGTTTACCCATCATCTGTTGAAGGACATCTGAGTTATTTCAAGTTTTCTCTATTACAAATAAAGCTTTTATGAGCATTTGCATTAAAGTTTTTCTGTGAACAGATTTCATTACTCTGGGACAAATGTCCAAAGGTGTGCCTGCTGAGCAGTATAATTATTGCATATTTAATTTTAAGATAAATTGTCATAATTTTCCCAGAGTGGCTGTACCAGTTTATATCCCCACTCAAAATATATGAAAGATCCAGTTTCTCCACATCCTTGCCAGAATTTTGTTATCATTACTTTTTATGTTAGCCTTTTTGATAGATATGTAGTAATATCTCATGATTTTTATTTGCATTTTCCTCATGGCTAATGATGTTGAACATTTTTTAAACATTCATTTACCATCTGTAAATCTTTTATGGCGAAATGTCTGTTAATGTCTTTTGCTCATTTTCTAATTGGATTGTCTTTTATTATTCAGTTTTAGGAATTTTTTTATGTATACCACAAAAGCACCCTCTGTTGGATACTTAATTTGCAAATACTTTCTCCACATTCGTACCTTGTCTTTATTGCTCTTCACATGAAAGTTTGCATGGCCAAATCTTTTAATTTTGATAATATCTAACATATAGTTTTTTTTTTTATTTCATGGGTTGAGGTTTTAGTGTCAAATCTAAGAATTCTTTACCTAAACCTGAATCCCAGAAATTTTCCATTCCTAGCTTTTCTTCAGTATTTATAGTACTAACAATTACATTTAAGTCTGCAATCCATTTTGAGCTAAGGTAAATAAATGGTGTGAGATTTAGATCGAAGTTTTTTTTCTTCTTCTTTTCTTTGGATGTCAGATTGTTCCAAAATCATTTGTTGAAAATACTTTTTTTTCTCTGCTGAATATTTTTTGCACCCTTGTCAAAAATCAATTTGATGTATTTGCGCTAGTCTATATCTGGCTTTTGTGTTCTGTTCCATTTGTCTATGTGTCTCCATAGACAATGCCATATTGTCTTGATTTCTTTTCCTTGCCTTATTGCAGTGGCTAGACTTTCCATAGTGTGTTGAATGAGAGTGGTGAGATCAGACATTCTTATCTTGTTCTGGATATTATGTGGAAAATATTCAATTTTCCATGATTAAGTATGATGCTAGCTGTAGGTCTGATGTAATTTTACTGTATTCCTATTTCCTCAATTTCCTCTATTCTTAACATGATAGGTTAACAGGTACTGAATTTTGTTAATGCTTTCTTCTACCTCAGTTGTCACATGATTTCTTTTTTACTTTAGCATGTTGATATGGTGCATACAATATATTTATTTTGTAGACATTGAAACTGCTATGCATATCTGCAATAAATTCCACTTAGTCATGAAGCATAATTTTTTTATACATTATTGGATTTGCATTGCTAATTTTACTGATAATTTCTTGAATATAGACTTATGAGAACTTTCAATGTGTAGTTTAGTTTTTTGTACCACCTTTGCATCAGAATGACATTGGCTTCATCAAATGAGTTATGAAATTTTCCTTACTTTTCTATTCTGGGAAAATATTGCATAAAACCACCATTAATTCTTTTTTATGTGTTTGTCACAATTCTCTAGTGAAATTATGTGGGCCTAGAGATTTCTCTTTCTGGAATCACAATTACAAATTCAATTTTTTTTCTCTTTTCTTTTGGAGATGGAATCTTGCTCTGTCTCCCAAGTTGGAGTGCAGTGGCACAGTCTTCACTCACTGCAGCCTTTAACTTCTGGGCTCAAGTTATCCTGCCACCTCAGACTCCTGAGTACCTGGGACCACAAGTACATGACATCATGCCCGGATTAAATTCAATTCATTTAATACTTACAGGGCTATCCATATTGTCTATTTCATTTTGGTTGCATTTTGATTCTTTGTGGCTTTTCAGATATTTGCCCATTAATTCTAAGTTAAAATTAATGAGTGCAGTTATATAGTGTTCTCTGAGCCTTTGATGCCTACATGATTTTTCCCCCCCAAGATGGAGTCTTGCTCTGTCACCCAGGCTACAGTGCAGTGGCATGATCTCGGCTCACTACAACCTCTGCCTCCCGGGTTCAAGCGATTCTCCTGCCTCAACCTCCCGAGTAGCTGGAATTACAGGGATGTGCCACCACACTGGCTAATTTTTGTATTTTTAGTAGAGACGGGGTTTCACTATGTTGGCCAGGATGGTCGATCTCCTGACCTCATGATCCACCAGCCTTGGCCTCCCAAAGTGCTGGGATTATAGGTGTGAGCCACCGTGCCAGGCCTCCTTCTTCTATTTTGGTCAGCTTTGCAGGAGGTTTATCATTTTACTGATATTTGTAAAGACTAGCTTTTTGTTTTATTGATATATCTTGGTACTTTTCTCTATTTTCAATTTTATTGATTTCTGCTCATTATAATTTTATTCCTTTGCCTGTTTTGAGTAAATTTTTCTTTTCTGTTCTTTTGAGGTAGGAGCGTATATTTTGATTTGCCATGTTTCTTAATTTTATTGTGGAATTTATAGCATTTATTACTTTTTCGTTTTGATGCTGCTTTAGCTGCATCCCATAAATTTTGATATGTTGTATTTTTATTCACTTGTATTTATTTTTTATTCATGCCTTTTTGATTGATCTATGGATTGTTTGGATGTGTCTTGTTTGATTGTTAAATGTTTAGAGATTTGTTGTCTTTCTGGTATTGATGTCTAATTTGATTCTTTTATGGTCAAAGAACACACATTATGATCTCAATTATTTTATGTTTATTGAAGTTTTTATGGACCATGAAATAGTCTATCTTGGCAAATATTCCCTCAGTTCTTGAAATATATGTATATACTGCTATTGTTTGATAGATTGTTCCATATATGTCCATTAGATATTCTTGATTGATTATGTTATTCTGATCTATATTGCTGCTCATTTTTTCGTGTAGTGTCTCTATCAGGTGCTGAGAGGAAGCTTTTTATGTCCACAGCTACAGTTGTGTATTTGCTTATTTTTTCTTTTACGTCTGCCAGTTTTTGCTTCATACGTTTTGAGATTTTATTTAGTTTGCAGGGACTTAGGATTTTTATGTATTTCTTTATTGTCATGATGAGATAGCTCTCTTAGGCTCTAGTAATTCTTTTTGCTTTAATGTGTATTTTATCATATTCTACTTACCTTTCCTTTTTATTTATTTAATAAATTAATTAACCTAAACTAATTTAATGAATTAATTCAATTAATACTTACATGTAATGTTGTCTTCCATTCTTTTACTTTCAAACTACATATGTTAAATCTGAAGTGAGTTTCATATACACAGCATATACTTGCATCATGATTTTTAGAGACTATGACAATCTATTTTTCTATTGGTATATTTTCAGCATTTATATCAGGCAATTATTGATATGTCAACTCCTAACTCTACCATCTTACTTGTTTTTTGTTACTTGTTATTTTATTTTATTTTATTTTATTTTATTTTATTTTATTTTATTTTATTTTATTTTATTTTATTTTATTTCATTTTTGAGACGAGGTTTCACTCTTGTTGCCCAGGCTAGAGTGCAATGGTGTGATCTCAGCTCACCGCAACCTCTGCCTCCCAGGTTCAAGCGATTCTCCTGCCTCAGCCTCCCTAGTAGCTGGAATTACAGGCATGTGACACCACGCCTGGCTAATTTTGTATTTTTAGTAGAGATGGGGTTTCTCCATGTTTGTCAGGCTGGTCTCGAATTCCCAACCTCAGGTGATCCACCCGCCTTGGCCTCCCAAAATGCTGGGATTATAGGCTTGAGCCAACGCGCCCGGCTACTTTTTGTTTGTTTACTGCTTATTTCTTCTGGCACTCTCTTCTCTTTTTCGTTTTTCCTGACATCATGTTTGTTACTTAAACATTTTTTAGATCTCATTTTGACTTATTTATAGTGTTTTCAAGTGTATTTTCCCATAATTTTCATAGTGTTTGCTGTAGATATTATTATATATGTATGTGACATCACAGTCTATTGTTTTCAACATTTTATCACTTCTAGTATAATATGAAAATTTTACTTCAGTTTGGGAGTTTAGGTCATTTTACCTTCCCCACTTTTAAATATCATCTTAAGTATTATAAAATATGTGATTTTTAGTGACTAGCTACTTTCTCTTAGCATAATGTTTTCAAAGGGCATTCATGTTCAAAGTGATAACCTATCGCTTATCAGTTATAGGTTGAGCGTCTCTACTTCAAAAATCAAAGATCTGAAGTGCTCTAAAATAAGAAATTTTTTGAGCACTAACAGGAGATAGTGACACATTTACTTTTTGATAGTTCAATGTATACAAACTTTGTTTCAAAATTTGAGTGGACAAAATTATTTAACATATTGTATACAATTACCTTCAGATATTATGTATAAGGTATTTATGAAATTTTGTGTTTAGATTTGTGACACATTCCCAAGATATATCATTCTTTATATGCAAATATTCCAAAAATTTTAAAAAAAGGAATTCAAAACACTTCTGGTCCCAAGCATTTTGGATAAAAAATCACCAGTACTTTATTCTTTATATTTTCAAATAATACTCCATGGTATATGTATCAGTTGGGATTATTCAGTGAACAGAGAAACAGAATCAATAGGCTATCTATCTCTATATAAATATGGATATGTAGTATATAGAGATATATGGGATTCTACTTCTGTTTTTATTATTAAGACCTTCAAGTGATTAGATGAGGCCTACCAAAATTATGGACACTCATCTGCTTTATTTAAAATCAACTGATCAAAAATGTTAATTACATATACAAAATAACTTTCACAGACACATCTAGACCAGTGTTTGACTAAATAACTGGGCTCCAGTACCTACCCAAACTGTCATGTAAATTAACTATTACAGTATAATTATCCCACATTTTGCTCATCCATTCCTCAGTTAATGGACATTTGTGTTGTTTCTACTTTTTGGCTATTATGAATAAAGCTATTATGAACATTTGTAGACACTTTCTAATGTTGACATATATTTTTCTTTATCTTGGAGAGAAATTCTTAGGAGAGGAGTGGTTGTGTTACGTGGTAATTCTCTGTTTAACATTTTGTGCATCTGCCAAATTGTTTTCTAAAGTGATTGTATCACTTTACATTACCACCTGCAATGTGTGAGGATTCCAATTTCTCCACATCCTCACCAACAGTCCTTATTATGAATCTTTTTTAATTACTATCATTGTAGTAGCTGTAAAATAGTTTCTCACTGTGGTGTTGATTTGCATTTTCCTAATGACTAATAATATTGAGCATTCTTACATGTGAATGTTGGCTATTCATGTTTCCTTGGAGAAATGTCTATTTAGAACTTTTGCTCAGTTTTAATTGGTTGTTCTTATTATTGATTTGTGAGATTGCCTTATATATTTTAGAAAAAAGTTCCTTTTCTAATATATGATGTTTAAACATTTTCTTACCTACTCTGGATTTTTATTACTATTATTATTTTCTTGGTGGTGTCTATCCTTTAAAGCACAAAGCTTTTACCTTTGATGAAGTTAAACTTACCAATCTTCTTTGTTTTTATTTGTGCTTTGGTAAAGCATCTAAGAAATCATTACCTAACCAAGGTCATTAAGTTTTACTCTTATATTTTCTTTCAAGAGAAGAGTAACTCTTCTTATGAGGCATTAACATAACCTATAAGGCTAACAACCATTTTCACACAGATTATAAGCAGTGAATTGGAGGGACATAGAGTATTCTATTTAAAGAAATGTGGTGAAAAAACCAGGCATTTAAACCAACTTCCCTGATTCTATCCATTTTTCTATTCTTTTAATCAGAAATAGTGGGAGAAATACACATTCAAGAACAGCTCTATGTTCTTAAATTTCCTAAATCACCTAAAATTTGTAGGCAGGGGACTGGTTAGAGAGAAATCACCTGGTGTAATTGCAGTCTAGTTTGGAACCAAAATATGTGGGAGAAAAGGAAGAAATGGGAGGGACTCAGGCAGCCATTTCCAAAGTGCAGATACAGGTCTGTGTTCTCAGGCTTATAAAGGCTTTTTAAGAAACTTGATTGCCAAAGAGTAATGATTAAGAGGATTATATTTGTTCTAATATTGGTCTATCATTTCCAATTTACATAATGTTGGTTGGGCAAATTATTTAACTTCATTTAACTATCTTACCATTCTTGTTTAAAAATAGAAATAATACTAGTAACTATCTAACTCAGATATATACTATATAATGATTTATCCTAAGATAAACTTAATAATTATTTTGTTACTGTAAAGCAGAACTGCCTTTGATTTGATTCAAAGGCAGTGATGACTGATGGTCAAAATTTGGTTTATTCTTATTAGATGATTTAATGTCATAGACTCAAAGAACACTGTTGTAGCACTTCTGTGGACTTACATTATATTTCAAATTAGAATGTGCATTTTCAAATGGTGCTATTTTAAATTACGGAAGATAGTTTATAATCGAATGTGGAAGCAGATTGATGCAATTGAAACAATGCTGGACTGGAAGTTCGGGTGATTTACCCAGTTGAAATCATTTAAAGCCTTGAACTTTACTTTTCTCATCTGTAAAATAAGGAGATTTGACAAGATAACCCTTGGGATTCTTTAAATCTCCTCACTCATGGTCGTGAATGTAGCTTTTATATTTAAAGTTTCGTATTTAAATTGCTTCTTCCTCCCGGTCTAATGACATAGTCATGTAAAGCATATCTGTTCTTTTGTTATTCTACATGCTGTCAGAATGTCTGTCAAGAATCAAAGAGAGAGGCAAAAGCTGACATTTACTAATAAATTGCTCTATTGATGAAGAGTTTTCCATTCAAGTAATACTTGAACTCTATGTTACTTCATTGGTGTATTTATAGCTGGGCTTACTTAACATTCTTGATCAAGCAAAGTATGGCCTCGGGATAGACAGTCTCAGCAAGATTGTCAACAATGTTTTGCACCTCATATCTATACATGTACACAGAATTTCACTGAAAAACTTTGTTATCCTTCTGTGTTATGCTCCTTATAAAAAGTAGCTAAAAAAATAAGCTAAATGCACCTGTGGCCACATAGAGAAACAAGTAGAAACCACAAAAAGGAAAATCAAGTTAAATGACTAGTCTATTAATCAAGCTATGTATCACTTCATTTGTCAAAGAAGTCATGATAACACCTGGAAATCAAGATTAAATTAGACAACAAAACTAAACATGTCCTCATTTTGTGTTTAATTTCTTCCATCTGCAAGGCTCCAAATGGACATGGAACATCCTACATTGTGTATTGACTCCAATTATCACTGGAAAAATAAACTAGAACAAATTGTTTATATGATTATTATTTATGCAAATATATAACAAAAGACCTCTTTGCAAGCACCCTATTGCTAATCCTGATTTATGCAACTGCAAAATTATTTGCATATATCAATACTTTACAAGTCCTGAAAATATCATTATCTTTCTTGGAACTATCCCTGCTGGAAAATTTCTTGTGTTGCCTTATCATTCTTCAAGAACCAGCTCCAAAGCAATCTTTTTATCCACACGTGGTGGCTCCCACCTGTAATCCCAGCCCTTTGAGAGTCTGAGGCTGGAGGATTTCCTGACCCTAGAAGTTTGAGTCTAGCCTTGGAAACATGGCGAAATCCCATTTCTACAAAATATAGCCAGGCAGGGTGGTGTGCGCTAGTAGTCCCAGCTACTTGGGAGGCTGAAGTGGGAAAAATCTCTTGAACTAGGGAGGTCAAGGCTGCAGTGAGCCATGATCACACCGCTGTACTCCAGCCTAGGAGGGAACATAGTGAGACCCTATCTCAAAAAGAAAAAGTCAAATTTTTATAAGACTTTTAAAATCTCTCCCTTCCAACATTAGTGGCATAGATTTATTTTGCTCCCAGAGTTTTCTGGTGGTCTATACACCAGGTGTGTGTATGTATGTATATATATTTTTCTGGTGGTATATATGCCTATTTTACTCTTATTTTACGTCAATTATTTTTCAAAGGTAAATACTCTAAATAGATGATCACTCTATTAGGGCAGAGATGTGATATTTTGCTTTCTCATTGTATCTTTGATGCCTGACACACAAAGTGGTAGCAACTCAGTAAATGTGACAAGTGTGAATAGATACAAACCTTCTTATAATCAGACAACTCTACTCAGTAAAGGCTGATTGATAATTATGAGACTGAGATTTCTAGAGATTTACAAACATGTTTAGACTGGTGAAAAATTTCTGTGAAAGCATAAATAAAAGCACTGGGCCAGCCCATGTCCTATTAAGGGGACCAATTAATCAATAGAACTATAGCAGCTATGGTTAATTTTCTTAGCTCTGGTTTGATTTCTGAAATTTTGGCTCTGGGTTTTTCATTTTTCTAGATTATCTGCTTTTCATTCTGAGTGTTTATCACTGGTTTTAAGCAGTATGCAGACAGAGATCTGCCAAATTGGGGTAACTTTACTTACTGCCAACTAAAGCTGCTACATTGGAACTAAGATTGCTTTAAAATTCACTAATATCATTCAAATTTTACATAAGAGGAATCAGAAAGCATACATAACTTGCCAGTGTTACACACCTTCCACTGGAAAAGCAAATTCAAGTAATGTGAACTCCATGCCCTTCCTTTCACTGTTCCATTTTTTATAAACTGTAATGTATTAAACCAATGCCCTATTAGTGTGCACTAAGTTATTCATTTTCTTTACTATCACAAAAAATACAGGGATTAACGTATATCTTTGTATATATTTTTACTTAAGAGATAAAGAATATTGTGCATACTTATAATATAAATAAGACTACGCTGTAGCATCTATTTATTAGACTCCATCAATACCAAGTATTATTTTTTTAAATTTTGACAGGTTGCTGGGTGAGAAATTATATGATTATTTCATATAATAATATTTATTGAATTATTTGTGAACTTGGAAATTTAATTATATATATGCCTGTTTAAATAACTCTATTGTGGATAAACTACTCATGTTCTTGTAAATTATTCAATTTTAATATTTATAATTCATTGAGGTATAATTTATATGCCTTGTGCTCTATACATTTAAAATATACAATACAATTGGTTTTGATAGAAATATATAACTATGAAACTACCAAAACAATCAGGAAACTGCTATCACTCCTCCAAAGAATCTTCATGCAGATAGTGACAGGAGACAGACAAATTCCTAGTCATATGGTGATGGGTCCCCAGTGAAACCCAAACGTCAAGCCATAGACAGTGTTAAGCTGTAAAACCAAGCTGCCAGATTTGGGTGGAGTTCACAACCAGAGTGAGAACTTCCTTGATGCCTTTTAGCCAATTGAATGGTGCTTTTTCCAGGCCTGCCCATGAACCAATCAGCATGCACTCCCCTAGTCTCAGCACATGAAAACCCTGGACTCAGTCTCACAGAGGATTACCCATTTGGGGACCCCCTCTCACACAGAAAGCTACTCACTTTGGCTCCTCTCTCATGTTGAGAGCTTTTCTGTCACTCAATAAAATGATCCTCTGCTTTGCACACTTTCAGGTATCTGCATACCTCATTCCTCTTGGGTGGGGGACAAGAACCTGGAACCCCTAACCCCCAACAGTGGCTGCAAAAAGAACTGTAACATGCCCTCCTGCTTGCAGAGCTATGGGAGTCAAAAAAACCACTGGGTCTCACATGTCCCCATTCACTGAGCTGCAGGTGGCAGGAATGAATGAGCTGTAACACACCCCTGTCCAGCAAACTGTGGGAGGCTGGGAAAGCTGTAACATTCCCCTGTTTGCCTAGCTGTGGGGGTGAAGAAGCAAAGCAGTTAGACACCATTCTCTTCTGGCTGTCTCCCCAGACTACAAAAGCTGCAACATTTCTTGTTGGCTCAGACTTTGGGACTTTGACACCCCTTGGGGAACCGCAGTCGCTGGCATCTTCAAGTGTTAGGGCGCCATTGCATTTTTCTCATCTAGACTCTGGCACCCAATGTGAAAATCGCCCACAGCACGACCAGTCCATCCACTGGCTGAGCACGGAGTCTTTGTTAAGGCACTGGATCCAGGCCAGGGTTCGAGCCTGGTGGGCCTCAGTGAGGCCCCTGGCAGAGGTCACAGCAGCCACAGAGATTTCCAGCTGGCAAAGCACCACCGAAGGAATTCTGTAACAATGCCCCTTTGCAATTCAGCCCTCCATCAGGTAAATCCTGATTCCACTTATGTATGTATTTGTTTGCTATTTTTATTATATACAAATAAGGTATACAACATGTTTTCATATATATACGCATAGTAAAATAATTACTGCAGTCAGTAACTTTAATGTACCCGTCATCATGATTCTGCTTTGTGACATTATTGACTAGTTAACGTGTTTTAGAATTTTAAATGAAGGGAATTATATGAAATGTATGGTTTTTAGATCTGAAAAATTAATGTTTTATATCAAATGTGGGAAGTTGATGGCCATTATTTAATCAAGTATTCATTCTGCAGATACCTCATTTCTTCTTCTGAGTTCCTAGTTACATAAATATTGCACTATTTGATGTTGTCCAACAAAACTGAAATCCTGATTATTTCTCTTTAAGTTTTCTTTCTTTTGCGGGAGATTTGTCAACTTATTCATCTATTTTCAGGTGCTTTGATTCTTTATTCTGCCATCTCCATTTAGTGGACTAAGGGATTTGAAAAGTCACAGATTACCTCTGTGTAGCACTATTTTTCAAGAGTAGCTTTTTGTCCTCTCTGCCTCCTTCTTTCTTTTTGCCAGGCTCCTTGGAAATCTCACCTCATGCATGTGTATGTTAGCTGTCAGCCAGGGTTTGGGCAGAGTTTACGCTTAGAATTTGGATCTTATTCCCTTGGCAATTGTCTAACTGACATTTCCCCATTAAATTTCAAGCAGTTTTGAGAGTCCTGAATGCTGATCTATGTCACCTTTAAAGCTGCAATGTTTCTGTCATCATTTGTCTTCAACTAGAGCCATGGTAGTTTGGCAGCATTATTGGGCCAGAATGCCACAAATATGAAACTATATACAGTTTTAATAAACTAATTTTACTAAAAATGCAATTACTAAATTTTCATATATCTAAAAATTTCTAGCCTCCTGCTCCCATAAAATTATAATATTTAAATTAAAAAGTAAAATGTAAAAAGAATCAGTTATAATTTAGATTATTCATTCAATATGTTAACTTTACATATTTTTTGATATATTTCTTCTGAACTATTTTTATGTAACCAAATAATTCTAAAAAGTTTGATTTGTTTTTGTTTTTTTGAGACAGGTTCTCACTATCTTGTCCACCCTGCCTTGAATTTCTGGGCTCAAGCAATCCTCTTGCCTCAGCCTCTGGAGTAGCTGAGAATACAGGGGCACACCACCACAAATGGCTTCAACGATGTAAAATTCTAAACATACAGTTGAAGCTCATAGTCATACAAATACGTCCTTTCTTTCAGAGTAAGCACCGTACTTCAGTCCCACCAATGTTTCCATCCATATTTTATACTTTTATTATGGAAGTTATATAAATGAAAACTTGTTTTTGTCACTCAATATTGTCCTTTTTGGATTTATTCACGTTGAATTAAGGGATTTAATTGATTCACCTAAACACTGACTAGTTTTCTAAGATATGACTAGAGTATAAATTATATATTTGACATTCTATTTGTGTGCATTTGGGCTGGTTTGAAATTTTTGCAAATGCATACTATGTTTCATTGAAGTATCTTACATGTCTCCTTGTGTATGAGCTAGAAATATTCTTTGGCATGGTGTTTAAGCATCTGGAACCAGAGTAGAAGATTTTATATACTCTGGATACTTATCCTTTATCAATTACGAACATTTTAGATATACCCTCCCTGTGGCTAATCTTTTTAGCCCTTTTAATCTGTTGATACAAATAGTGTCAAACATGTTTTTGTGGTGTTGCTGTTATTGTTTGCTTATTATACATGTACTTCAAAAGAGTGCGTTTTTTATAATTGACTTCATCCAATGAGACTAGCAGATGCTATGAGGAGAGCTGAGAGCAGATAGATGTCAAGGAATTTATTTGTCACTACGCTGTCACCAGCATTCTGTTTCCTCTGGTGATGAGGTTATATCAGTGGCTACAGCCACAGCTCTCATAAGACAATGCTTCAGTCATAGCTACAGCTCTTGCCAGACACTTATAAACTTGAAGGTTGAATTGGATTCTTGCATTTGCTTAATTTCTAGACACTGCAGTATTCCACAGGGATAGTAGTAATGGAACGGCAAATGGCTTATTTACTGATCTCTTTTTAATTAAATTATTGAATATAACAATATTTATTCTTCTGGAAACCTGACAAATGCATTTTTTTCCTTAGAGTATTATATCTACACATATATTCATGAAAGAGAATAGCCTATAATTTCCCTTTCTTTTCTTGTACTAGTATCACAAAATAAATGGCAACGTATTATCAGCTTTGTTTAGATATGACTGCATAAGAGGGTAGTTATTTTTTTTCCAAATATGTACAGTTTTCTAATAAAGTCAATGTGACTGGTAGTAGGACTATAGACTACCAAACCAAATCTATACTTCGTTATAGGAATGTTCAAGTTTTTTATTTCATCTTGAATCAATTTTGTAAACTACAATTTTCTAAGAATTTCTTGATTTCATTGAAATTTTCAAATGTATTAGCATATTACAAAAAAATAGCCAGGCATGGTGATAAATGCCTATAGTCCCAACTACACAGGAAGCCAAGGTAGGAGGATTGCTTGAACCAGGGGGGTAGAGGCTGCAGTGAGCCATGATTGTGCCACTGCACTCCAACCTGGGTAACAGAGGAAAACTCTGCGTCAAATATATATATAGCATATAGTTGATCTTATTATACTTTTACTTTCAATGTAATATTTTAGAATATTTAATGTCACTCTCTTTTTCATGCCTGACATTGTCTAATTTCTCTTTTGGTTGTTTCCCTTTCTCTCTTTGAAATTTCACATCATCTATATTTATTTAGCTGTATTTTTCTAACTTTGAGACAAGCTCATTAATGTTCAATCTTGATTATTTTCTAATATTTACAATGAAAATTCAAAATTTCTTAAGAAATAAAGTTTTACAGCCTGCATAGGTGTTTCTGTGTAGTATTAATTACCAATTAGTTCAAATGTTTTCTAATTTCTAAATTATTTTATTTAATCAATATGTATTGAGGAGTATACTTTCCGGTTTATCTTTTTTATTATGGTTAAAAAACCACATTACATGAGATCTACCTCTTAACAAATTGTAAGTGTACAATACAGTATTAACTACACACACAATATTGCACAGCAGATCTCTAGATATGTTCACACCTTGCATAACTGAAACCTTATACCCATTAAACAGTACCTTCTCTTTCCCCCTGACCCAGCCACTGACAAACATCACTCTACTTTTTGCTTCTGTGAGTTTGACTATTTCGGATACCTCACATAAGAGAAACTATGATATATTTGTTCTTCTGTGATTGGTTTATTTCACCTAACATAATGTACTAAAAGTTCATTCATGTTGTCACAAATGGCACGATTTCCCTATTTTTAAGACTTAGTAATACTCCACTGTATGTATATACTATAATTGACTTACCCATTCATCCATCCATAGATGATTTAGATTGTTTCTGTATCTTGACTACTATGAATAATGTTATAATGAACATAGGAGTGTAGATTTCTCTTGCAGGTTTTGATTTTACTTCTTTCAGCTATATGCTGAGAATTAGGATTGCTGATGGTTCCTTTTAAACTTGGTAGGGAACCTTCATACTGTTTTCCATAGTAGTGATACCATTTTACATATAATGTACAAGGGTTTCAAATCCTCCACATCCTCAACACTTGTTATCTTTTGCCTTTTTAAAATAATAGTCATTCTAGCAGGTGTGAGGTGATATCTCATTGTGGTTTTGTTTTACATTTCCCTGGTGGTTAGTGATGTTTAGTATCTTTTCATATACCTGTTGGCCATTTGTGTGTCTTCTTTGGATAAATGTCTATTCAAGTCCTTCACCCATAAAAATGGTTTTTTGTTGTTGTTGCTATTGAGTTGTATTAGTTCTTTACATATTTTAGATATTAGCCTCTTAACAGAAATATGGTTTGTCAGTATTTTCTCCCCTTCTGTAGGTTACTTGTCCATTCTGTTCATTGTTTCCTTATTATAGATCACTTTAGACAGCATGGATATTTAAACAATATTAAGCCTTTGATATAGGAACACAAGAGGTCTTTCTATTTACTTGTATCTTTCAAACTTATTTCTTTCATATTATGTAGATTTCACCTCCTTGATTATGTTTATTTTTAAGTACATTATTATTGTTGATGCTATCGTAAATGAATTATTTTCATAATTCATCCTGGAATGTTTATTGTTAGTCCATAAAATTACAACTGATTATTGTATGATGACTTTGTGTCTGCAAATTTACTGAATTCATTTATTAATATACTATAGTTTTCATGAAGTTTTTAGGATTTTCTGCTCATAAAAGCATTTAATCTGCAAACAGAGAAAATTTTACTTCTTCCTTTCCTAGTTGGATGTCTTTTATATCTTTTTCTTGCCTTGTTGCTCTGGCTAGGGTTTCTACCGTGAGGATGAAAATAAGTAGTAAGAGTGGACATTCTTGTTTTGCTCCGGATCTTAAAGGAAACTCTTTTAGTTTTTCACCATTGAGTAAAATGCTAGCCGTGGACTTTCATGTATAGACTTTATTATGTGAAGGTAGTTTTCTTCTATTCCTGGTTTGTTGTAAGTTTTTAAAATGAAAGATTGTTGAATGTTGTCAAATGCTTTTTCTGCATCTGTGATAAATATGTGATTCTTATTCTGTTAATATATCTGTTAATGTGATGTATCACATTAATTCATCTATGTACATTGAGCCATTCTTTCAACCCAAGGGTAAATTCCACTTGGTCATGGTGAATGATTCTTTAATAATGCTGTTGAATACAGTTTGCCAATATATTCTTCAGTATTTTTGAATTTATATTTATCAGGGCCTGCAGTTGTTTGGTTTTTGGCTTTTTTGTTTGGTTATGTTTGAGTGAATTTATCGGAGAAGTCATCTAGACCTGACCTTTTCTTTGTTAGAAGTTTCTGATTTTTAAATAAAACTCCTTACTACTCATAGGTCTATTCATATTTCCTATGTCTTTATAATTCAGGCCTGAGAGTTTACAGGTTTATAAGAATTTGTCAATTTCTTTTATTGAATTCATTGGCTTATAATAGTTCAGAATTGTCTCTTATCTTTTTATTTCTGTGACATCACTTGTAATGTCTACTCTTTCTTCTGATTTAATTTACTTTAATTTTCTCTCTTTTTTCCTTAATCTAACTAAAAGCTTAACAATCTTGTTGATCTTTTCAAAAAAACCAACTCTTCATTTCATTGATATTTTTTCTATTGTTTTTCTGTTTTCTTTCTTTTTCTGCCCTAATATGTGTTAATTGCTTTTGTTAACTTTAGGCTTGTCATATTTTTCTTTTTCTAATTTCTTCAGTTAGGTTGTTTATATAAGATCATTCTTCTTTTTTAATATAGGTGTTTATCAGTATGAACTTCCTTTTATTACTGATTTTGCTGCATTCCACAAGTTTGGTGTCTTGTGTTTTTGTTTTTGTTTGTCTCAAGATTTTTTTTTTATGTACCCATTGATTATTCAAGAGTGTGTTTAATTTCCACATATTTGTGAATTTTCTAGGTTTTTTCCTCTTATTAATTTCTAGAGTCTGGCACTAATTGCTGGTTTTGAAATCCCCTACAATTATTGTATTGCTATCTACTTTTCCTTTCAGTCTTTCAGTGTTTGCTTTCTTTATTTGGATATCTGATATTGGGTGGATACGTATTTAAAATTATCCTATCTTCTTGGTGAATTTACACTTTCAACATTAAGCAATGTTATTCTATGTCACTTTTAAAAGTTTTTGATTTAACAACCGCTATGTCTGATACAAGTATTGTCACCTTTGCCCTCTTTGAGTTACCATTTACACAGGGTATCTTCTTCCTTTTACTCTTAGCCTATATGTGTCTTTAAATCTATACTAGTCTCTTAGAGACATAGTTGGCACTGCTTTTTAATCCATTCAGCCTCCCTGTGTCTTTTGAATGGGCATTACAGTCTATTTACATTTGAAGTAATTATTGATAGGGAAGAATTTGCCATTGCCACTTTGTTCATTGTTTTCTGTCTGTCCTGTAGCTTCATAGCCTCTCTTTCTCTCTTGCTATCTTTCTTTGTGTTTCATTGATTATTTTTGCAGTTACATGTTTGGATTCATTTCTATTTTTTCTTTTGTATATCTTCTATTGATATTTTCTTTGTGGTGACCACAGGGCTTATATAAAATATCTTAAAGTTATAACATTTTATCTTGAACTGATAACTTTAATTATATACAAAACCTCTAAACTTTTACTTCCTTTATCCACGCTTTACATTATTTATGTCACAAATTACATTCTTTTATATTGTGTACCTATTAATATATTTAACATAGTTTTTTAATACTTTTGTAAGTTCTATACTGAAACTAATTGTGATTTATGCTTGACTATTCTTGTATACAGTATTTCTCTATATGTTTACATTTTTCTGAAAGCTTCGTACTTTTCTATGCTTTTGTGTTGCCATGTAGCATTCTTTTGAGTCAACTTGAAGAACTGCTTTTAGCTTTTCTTGTAAAGAAAGTCTAGGGGTAATGAACTCCTTCAGCTTTTGTTTACCTGGGAAAGTCCATTTCTCCTTCATTTTTTAAGGAAAATTGTCTCGGTTGTAGTATTCGTGGTTCACAGTGTTTTATATTTTGCTTCTTGGAGTATATCATTCTACTACCTTCTGACCTGCAAGGTTTTTTGCTAAGAAATTCATCTACAGTCTTTTAAAGATTCCCTCGTATGTGCCATGCCAACTTTCCCTTCCTGCTTTCAAAATTTTCCTTGTCTTTGACATTTGACAATTTAATTTTAATGTGGACTTCTGTGGGTTTATCTCATTTGGAATCTTTTGGTCTTCTTGAATATGGATGTCCATTTCCTTCCACAATGTAGGAAGTTTTCAATCATTAATTCTTTAAATAAGTTTTCTGGTCTTTTCTCTCATCTGTTTCGGGGACTTCCATAATATGTATTTGGGTTCACTAATGGTGTCCTGTAAATCCTTTCTGCTTTTCTCATTTTCTTTCTATTTTTTTTTCTTTTTGCCCCTGTAACTAGATAATTTCCAACAACCTGTTGTTGAGTTTACTGATTCTTTATTTAGCTTGATCAAGTCTCATGTTGAACCCTTCCAGTGAATTTTTTAACTTAGTCATTGTATTCTTCAGCTACAAAATTTATTTCGGCAGTTCTTTTATATTTTGTATTTTTTGGTTGAAATATTTATTTTGGTCATACATTATTTTCCTGAGCTCATTCAGCATTTCTATGATGATTATTTTGAATTATTTGTTCAGGCACTTCACATACCCCCATATCTTTAGAATCTGTTTCTTCAGATTTATTTTGTTCTTTTGTCTGGGCCATTTTCTCTGTTTTTATGATCTTTGATACTTTGTGGCGATGTCTGTGCATTTGAAAGAATGACCACCTCTCCAAGTCTTTACTGACTGGCATCATCAACACTTTTCTGTGGATGTGTCTGGTTTTGATTTATGCATGTGAATTCCTAAAATTAGAGAGATTTGCCTGTTTTTTTTTTTTCCTGTTAATAATCTCTTGATCCCTCTGCGATCTATCTGTTGTACTGAACCTCTTCTGGAGAGGCAGCACACTGTTGAACTATTTCTGTTGTTGCTGTTCTCTGTGGCCACCAGGCATTTAGACTTAGCTAGATCCGATCAGAATTCTGGGACGGGCAAGATTAAAAGCAGCCACCTGAAAGACTAGACAGTAAATAGATCTTCAGTTTTCTCCTTCCTTCCCAGGTAGATATTGGGGGACTATGAGATTTCTTGATCATGTCCCATAGAACCAGGAGAGGGACTCTGACAGTGAATGCATACCATTCCAAACTGTTGACTTTGTTCAAAGTGGCCCCCAGCCACATAGAATATTCCCAGTCCTTGTAGACGTGTTCCTAGACAAGAGATTCTGAAGCCAGTCTCCTGAGCATCCTTTCAAAAAGCCGGAATATTAGATGAATGTTTCAACTATTTTCTTCTCCAGAAAGAAGCCTAGATTTAAGAAATTTCACCCACTAGTTCTGTGCTGAGCTGGGAATGGGGCTATGGTGTACTAGTCAAAACCATTACCTTTTTTTTTTTTTTTCCTCTATGCAGCACCAGGTTTGGGGCCATTTTCTGTCAACACTCTGAGACAAGACAGAAACCATTCTTTTGGGCAGCCCCGTGAAAAATCAGAATGTTAGATGAATGGTTCAGTCCTCTCTTTCCTTCTCTAGGGAGAAGCTGTGATTTGGAGGTTTTCTCCCAGTTGTGTACTGATGTGCCAGGGAAAAATACTAAGTAGAAAGAGTGCCATAGATTTTCCTAGTGGCTTCAATGAAGCTAGATTCATGCTCACATGGGATACAGAATCCTCTCTCTGTCTTTGGAATTTTCACTACATATTTGTCTACATATTGTTGGATCAGTGTGCCAAAGTGGGGAAGAAGGATTTGGGACTTCCTATTTTTTCCATCTTGCTGATGTCCCTCAACTTCATTTTTCTACTCTTTATATTCTTAATTGTTTGAGAATATTCTAGTTACTTGTTTTGTACTTTTTTTCTACATTAATTTCATTGTGTTCAGAGAACAAACTGTATATGATTTCAATTATTTCAAATTTGTTGGCATTTGCTTAATGCAACCAGCATCATATTATTTTAAAAACAGATTTTTTTTAAAAAAAAGGAAACAAGCTAAAATTCTTGGGAAGAAAGTTTTATATATGTCTGTTATTTAATTTTGATAATCATATAGTTCATATATTTTACAATTTTTGAATATTTTTATATTTTAATTATTTTGTTAACAACTAGGAGGATATTAAAACTTGCACAATATGATTTAATTTTCCTATCTATTTGTAGGATTGTAATATTTTACTTTAAATATTTGAATGTTATGTTCAGGGGCACATAGAAGTTTAAAATTTTTATATCTCTCAGGACTTTCTTTGGTTATTTCCAACTCTTCTATTCAGTGACAAGGCAGGCTTCTGCTTAGTCTTGTAAGGAAGGTGGGAGTGGTAGTGATTTAATTCTGGCTCATTCTTATCCTGAACTTGAAATGAATTGTGGATAAACATTAATATGATATTGAATTCTATTATCTTATTTTCAAGTCCATAAAAATCTCACTTAAATTTCACAACTTGATTTTATGTAGGCAAACCCTTACTTTGAGGATATTGTTTACATCTCAAGATTTTCATTTTTTGTTCTGTTTTGTCCTGCTATTTGTCTTTCAGATCTTTGATTTTTTGAAACTATTTTTTCATATATTATCCAGAATTTTGTTGTCTAACAGGAAGATAATTCTATGTAATCTAGCCAACATTTACTAAAAATAATAATTTATGTTTTCTATACTTTTTTAAAGAATTTGATGCTGTTGTTTGAATGTTCTTATCATAAGGTCCCTTTGTCAGTTAACTCCAGTTATACTGTTTGTTTTATTAATTTTTCATGTCCCCCACACTTTCTTCGCTATATGATTTGGCATATATCTGGAAATTTTTTTCTCGCCTAAGTTACGTAACTAAATCCCATTATCCTGCAGCTCGAATTTTAACCTCAGGGAAACTTTCTCTATTCCAAGGAAGGCTAAGTTTCCTTTTTATACACTTAAAATATTATCTGTCTTTTATGGTATTTATTGCAGTTACTCTTTTACATTCACGTATTTGTCCACAAGGAAAGTCACATGCAGGCAGGCCTGTGTCTGATTTTGCTCACTACATTATCATCAGATCTTATCACAATGCCAGTATCTATGCCCCCCAAAATATGTCTGAAATAAATGGCTGAAAGAAATGAATCAATAAAAAGTTGGAATGTATAAATATTTACTTCAGGTATGTAGTTTAAAGTCTGGCCACTTGATGTTTTTACGTAATACATGTTTCTTTTCATTTTTTTCTTTTCTATTACAAGAAATAATTCAAGAGAGTCAGTAAGTACCAAGCCTCTATAATGACAGCATGCATTTTATGATGACTTTTCTAAAGTTGTCTATAAAGAGAACAAAACAGAAGGCTGTTTCTTTGAAACATAAAATACAAATTTTAAAAACTTCTCCTTAGTATAATCTTGAAATGTTAGAGAATTAACATATAAGCAACTTCAAGATTAAATAATGGGCCATAATTACAAATACAAAGAAGAAATATAAAATACCAAATTGATCATAATTATAAAGAAATGTACATAAACTCTAATAAAGGACATGCTAAAATGATATTGAAATCTCTACCTCCCAAAATACAACAGGCTAAATGTTTTGTAAAGCATTTTTTTGCTACATTTTTGAGGAACAGAAAATCTCAACTTTCCCAGAGCATACAAACTTTTTCAGGACACAGTAAATCCTGGGATGTAATCCAACTCATTTCGTATGTCTAGCGTAATCCTGATATGAAAACAAAATTGAACAAGAAGAGCCCAAGGAAAGCACTGGCCATTCTCATTTTCTGAACCGAGATGTGAAAATCCATAATAAAATTATAGCAAATTAAATTTAGCAATGTCTAAAAAATATACTACATCAAGAACAAGGATAATTTATCATATAATGTTGGGAGGGGTCAATATAAGAAAATTCATTGATAAATATATAATCTAATATACCAATATATTCAAGTAGAAAAATATAAATTTCTCTCAATATGTTAAAAAATTGATAAAATTCAACATAAATTTGAGAAGTTCTAGGACACTTGAAAGGATTTTTTCTTTTGAGTAAGAATTATCTGTTGACTCTAATAACAAAACAAAATATTTCATGAACAAAATTCAGTGGCATTTCAATCAAACTTAGGAAAAAATAGGCTTACCTGCTTTACTGTTACTGCTCTGCATTGTAGGAAAAGGAAAAGAAATAATAGGTATGAAGGCTTCGAAGGGAAGGGTCTAAAAGGATCAAAATAATTTTTTTGTAGTTAGGGTAATTGGATCATTTAAATGCTAAAAAAATTCAAAGTGTTAGGCATATGAGTTAGTTCATAAATATTGTTAAAAAGCTAGATCAATATTCCGCAAGCAATAGTTTTCCTAAACACTAACAAAAATAATGAGCAAAATCTCATTAGAGATAATAAACATGGTGGATTTACATTGAATTGATTTAGATAAGCTGGATTTTGTTTCCAAATTTTCACTTATACTTATCCAGGTTAGTGTGGTGTTACAGACAGTTTCCATGTAGTTTGGAAAGCAGAAGTATAACAGCTGCCATATTCTATTTACATCAACATAGCCTACAATTCAGCTATTCCAGTCCCAGGTATCTACCTGATGGAAGCAGATATACATGCTCATCTAAAGATACGTTCAGAAATATTCATAACAGCATTATTCATCTTTGCCCTCAACTAGAAACACATCAAATGTGAATCAACCATATATTGGGTACATAAGTTGGGGTATATTTATACAATAGAATACTACATAGCAAAAAGAGTGAATAAGCTGCAACTATGGTATATAAAGTCAGAACACTGGTTACACTGGAAGGTTAATGACTAGAAGGGGCACAAAGACTTCAGGGGTTGTATCTGTTTTATAAGTTAGATTATGGTTACATGAGTGTGTTCGCTTTGTGAAATTCATCAGTTTGTACTCTTACATTCTGTTTTTTTTTTACTTCCTTTTCTGTGCATATTACATTTTAATAAAAAGTTCACTTAAAAAAAAAACCTCTTTTGGATTTATCCAATACTCATCTCTTTCTCTTAAACTCCATATCTAAAATGTAACCAGATCCTGTTGACTCTGCCTTCAAATTATGTTCATAATCCAGCCAATTCCCATCACCTCTGCAACTACTACTTTAATCTAAGTTACCATCATTTGTCAAGTTTTTTTTTACATGGATTCTTGTAATGCCTTCTAACTGCAAATATTTTTCCTACTGCTTTACTTTGTTCCTTTTAAGTCTATTTGCAACATAAATGCCAGAATAATCATGTTGATAAACAAGTCAGATCTTGTTACTGTTGCTTAAAACCATCTGTGATGCTTAATTTTAGGTGTCAACTTGGTTGGGCCATGGTGCCGAGGTATTTGGTCAAACATTATTCTGGACATTTCTGTGCGGGTGTTTTTTGGACGAGATTAACATTTAAATTGGTGGACACTGAGTAAGGCAGATTGCTCTACATAATGTGGGTGGACTTCATCCAATCTGTTGAAGGCCTTAATAGAATAAAGACTGACAACCCCCAAACAAGAAGGAATTCTGCCAGCAAACTGTCTTCGTACTCTGCAACTCTCCCTCAGTCTCCAGCCTGCTTGCCTATCCCAGCAGATTTTGGACTTGCCAAGCCTCAACGATTGTATGAGCCAATTTCTTAAAGTAAATATCTTTATATATACAGGCATACCCCTTTTAATTGTGCTTCACTTTATTAACTTTACAGACACTGCATTTTTTGCAAATTGAAAGTTTATGGCGACCCTGCTTTGAGCAAGTCTATTGGCATCATTTTTCCAATGGCATGTGCTCACTTCATATCTTTGTGTCAGCACTCTTTAGCAATAAAGTATTTTTTAATTAAGATATGTACATAATGCAATTGCACACTTAATAGACTACAGTAGACTATATACATAGCTTTTATGTGCACTGGGAAACTGAAAAAGATCTGTGACTTGGTTTATTTCAATGGTCTAGAACCGAATGCACAAAATTTCTGAGGTACACCTGTATAAATATCTGGTTAGTCCTGTGTTTCTGGAGAACCCCAATTAATACACTGCCCAATGGCTTATCATCACATTTGCTGCAATATAGACTTCTTATAACCCCTAAGTTTCTACATACTCTGCTGACCATTACCTCTCTGATTCCATCTCTAACCACTTTCTCTAACACTCCTCACTCCAACTACACTGACGACCTTGCTGTTTCTTGAACAATCTGAAAGTCCTTGACTTCACTCAGGGTTTTTTCACTTCTTTTTCTGGCTAGAGTACTTTCTCCAGGTCTCTGCGTGGCTTATGTTCCTTAAAATCTTTGTTCAACCTAGTCACACCTAGACTACTCTATTTGAGTTTATAATGACTCTTACCACTTGCTATCCACACTCACTGCTTTTTACGCTTTCTCATATTCTTTACGTATTGGTGTGTTGTTTATCGTCTGTCTTCCTTTCTAGAAGATAATATCTATGGGGACAGAATTTTTTTTTACTAATTTTTTTCATGCTATAACTTTAGTTCCTGCAACTGCAACAATGCCTGTTACATAGTGGTTGCTAAGTAAACACGTGATGAATGGATGAATGAGTAAATGGAAAAAATATAATACAGAGTTTTTAGCGTAAAAAGTAATTAGCTAAACTAGACTTCAGTTTATGATATATTTTAAATTTAAGGATGGGATGAGTGAAGTTTCTTAATATTTGTCTATCTACTTTTACACTCCTCTTCTCCCTACCACCCTCACCCCCAATAATTTAAGATAACTGTATTTAATTTAATGTTCCTCCTTAGTAATTTATTAGTATTTATTTTCCTTAAAATCTTTAAATATGTACAATTTTAAGTGTATATACTCTCAGTTTTCTTAAGCATCTTTTCTAATCCTTCTCTTATTCTCTATTCATTGCAAATTTTAAGGCTTCACATTAGCATTCAGCGTTTCCTGAGAAATAGGAGACTGTCTTACTCCCTTACAGCCCCCTGGAAGTATAGTGATTTCTAAGCTAATAAGGAGACTATTAGATCATATATTGGTAACTGCTTGTGATCTCAAAATGTCTTTATGCAAATGTCAACAGCAAGGCTACTGATGGGTATCTCCTTAGTCAAAGAAGATTTATCCGCATAATAAAATTCAGCAAGCCATTTTCCAAAGTGGACATTGTAATTATTTAAAATATGTGTATAAAATCAACTTGGGAAATATTTTAAAATGATTTGAACCATAAAATATTTTCAGCATTTATGATTTTGCTGTAGAAGTGTTCATTTCAAATTTGTAGATAAACTGAAACACTTGGAAAATTATCGTCAGCCTTCACTGTTTTAACAGACGAGTCTTATCTGAATGGAAAATGGACACGTTTTGCAACAGATAACAGTGAATCTGTGTCACATAATTTCTTAGTTTCCTGAGGCAGTCCTGACAGGTAAATATACATGTTGCTGCATGAATAATTCTCATCTGCAACTTTTAACATATAATAAACAGGAATATCACCTAATTGGGGCAGGAGCCATATAATACTTTTCTTCTAATGAGAACAGAAAGTGACAAAGCAAGTTGATTTCTCTTATTTTAACCAAAAATTCTAAGAAATATTAAATACATTTAACCTGTGGTATGTAACTAATAACTTTCATATGCACATAAAATCTTACAATATAGAAATAATTCAAGGGAGTCAGTATCAAGTTCTTATGATGATAGCATGTGTTTTATGATAACTTTTCTAAAATTGTCTATGTAGAGAACAAAGGTGTTTTCTTTTTGGCTGTGTTATGCATTATATTGTAAACCATAAAGTGTAGTTTAATGAGGAAATGGATATTGAAAATTATATCTTACTCGTTTGGGATAAGTAGTGATTTAAGAGAATAAAGGAAAAACTAATTCTATATCTATAGATGATACAGAAGGGCATCATTTCCCTAAACTAAACTTCATTAATTTCTAAGAATTCATTTATTACAGTTATTTTAGTTATTTGTTTATGGTGTATTAAAAAACTTCACTAGATGCCTTACATACACTTATCCATTCATTTTCCTCTTGAGATTAACTGTCATGGTTTGCTTTGTTTTTTTAATCAGACTTCTCATAAATAAGATTGCTAGAATGTCAGAGGAAGGGTGCAAACAATCTCATTATCTTTCTTATCACTCTTGGAATAACTTAGAGTTCAGAAAACCATACTTTTTTTCAGGGAAAATCCAATAGAAGGTCCTCAAGATTATTGTGACCATGCTTTATGCAGTCACTTAGGAAGAACACCTATCTTTTGCTGTCTTTGGTTGTTCCTTTTATGTTTATTTCCATGTTTTTGCTCAGAATCAAGGTGGTATTCTTCCACTAAAGATGTTCTTGAATGAATTAGATTTTAGTCCAGAAAAGAGAGAGTATTCTGGTGGGCAGGGAGCTCTTTTGGAGATAGTATTATTCTAAAGATAGTGATGGCTATAAAACTCAATATAAAAGCCTTCATTTTTACCTTAAATGGGCAGCCACATACATGAGAGTTTGATACTGCACCTAGCAACACAAAGAGTTGAAACAAAGTGGTGCTATGTGAAAAACAAACATATTACAGATTTATCAAAGTGTTTTATTGAATTAATTTAATATACCTGTTATGAATATACTTCTGTAATCCCAGCACTTTGAGAGGCCGAGGCGGGCAGATCACCTGAGGTCAGGAGTTCAAGACAAGCCTAGCCAACATGGTGAAACCCCATCTCTACTAAAAATACAATAATTAGCCGGGCATGGTGGCAGGCACCTGTAGTCCCAGCTACTCGGGAGGCTGAGGCAGGAGAATTGCTTGAACCCACGAGGCAGAGGTTGCAGTGAGCCTAGATAGGGCCATTGCACTCAAGCCTGTGCAACAGAGTGAGACTCTGTCTCAAAAAAAAAAAAAAGAAAGAAAGAAAGAAAGAAAATACTGCATACAGTTCACATGGACTTCATGTGACTGCAAAACTGTCAGACTTTATTTGAAGAACATGTAGGTTAGCAAATAGCAGGTTTAGAAATAATTATAGCCAAGTGCTAATTATATATAATATTGAAGGTTTTAAAAAATGTTTTAAAAAGGAGTCACATAATAAGCCCAGTTCTCTATAGTCATCAAGTATTTCTCTACAGAGAAGAAAAAATTTTGGTTAGTGTTATAGAGGATAAATTTGATATGTGAGAAACAGTTGGAAAATGATGTTCATCCTTGTAACTGTTTAACTTTCATCATTATTCAAAGTCTACTTCTATTGTAATCTTTGTTTCTTAGTTTTTGAGAGTTGGATGCTTTCCTTGTGTATTAAGTTGGAGGATTTGCTAGTAAAAATTCAGCCTATAATAATAGGTATCCATGTGATTCCCACAAGAAATTATTGAAATGTCAGGATCTAACACATGTTGGAGTAAGGTTTTCACACAGATTTTATGTATTAGTTTTCATATATTAATTTGCAGATAACTTATTCCAAGATTTGTCCTACATAAACGTTATTACCATTAATCTTATGTTTTATGGAAGTTTTAAAGGTAGATTCTTGTGTAGATGCAGGTTTATAAATTCGAAGATATTCAGTGAAATGAATAAAAGGAACCAAAAATAGAGCTATATGAACTTCATCAATGTTAACGCTAGCAAATAGATACATTTTTATCTTATACATTCTGAGGAACAGCTTCCATTTACAGAGAAATTAAAATCAGATTACAAAAAAGATTTTGTGAGTTGATAAATAATTTCCATACTCAAAATGGCCTGCACTACAATATGATGTAAGTGTATGCATTTCTAAAGTACCTATTCATATCCCTTTATCACGAACCATAAAGTCTGGGGACTTATCAGAGAAAGAAGATATTAAAACCACTCCATATATGGCCTATTCCAAAACTGGGGATTGGCAGTGGCATCAGGGATAAAGAAGAGGCTGCACAATTCTAGCTAGTAATATTTTTTTGCCCCTAACTTCTGGATAATTTAAGGTGAAGATTAGAGAAGATGAGAAACAGGTCAAAGAATAAACTGTGACAAAACTCTATAGTTGCAGAGCAACTCTGAAGCATAAATGAGTATACACAGAAAATATATTTTAATTTATGAAATAAAAATACAGAACCAGAAAAACAAGATTTTAACACCAGAAGAACAAGATTATTCTAAGCTACAATTTAAATGGGGCAGATAGGACTTGTGTAGATTCTCTCCCATTCAAATCTCAGAAAAAGCGTATCCGAGTTCCATATTGGAGGAGTCAACCACCACATATGGAAAATATTCGGAAAAAAATTAAAAATAATACAAATAAAAAATGAAACTCTATAACCACTATTTAAAGAGCATTTACTTTATATTAGGTGTTACAAATAATGTGGAGATTTAAAATATATGGGAGGATGTACATAGTTTATATGCAAATACTAACACATTATATAAAGGACTTGAGCATCTGAGGATTTTAGAATCCAGGAGTTCTGGAACCAATCCTTGTGGATACCAAGGGACAATTGTATTACCTACATAGTATTGATGTTATTATATTTGTGACATTCTTTTGGCATATTTCATGTTCAAAGTTATCAATTTTTTAAAATTACATGTTCAATGTTATCAGATTCAGTTTAGATGTGAGCAATGGGAGGAAAAATTTCATTGGCTTAAGCTTGGTAGAAGTTTCTCTTTCACATAACAGTTTGAAAATAGGCTGATATGAAAATTCTGCTCCACCAATTCCTCAGGGATACAAAATGTCTTGCATATTTCTACTCCACTAACTCCTGGTATTATATTTTCCTTCATGAAAGATTGAGCTCCAAGACTAGTATTTATAGTCCAAAGAAAAGGAGTAGGCATAGACGGGAAGAGATAAGACACAAGGAATGCATTAGTTATCTGCTAAGGAATATTCTAAGAAACTGCTAGATGACAATTTGCTTAAAGATTAATCTCCCAAATACTAGACCCAAATCAAGTCTGGTATCTTCATATGATATATAGTCCTATCTATAGGTCCAGAGTTTAGATATTTAAATGATACATAAACTAATAGACAATTTAACTTTCTATAATCCCCCAAATACAGTGGTTGAGTAGAAGCAGGATATATACAATAAAAATTCCCATTCAGAAGAAAGAATATTAAAAAACTCAGCAGTTTTTGGTTCATGGCACTGACCAAAACTTAGCTAGGTAAGAGCTGAGAAGACCTCATTTATTACGTGGAGTACGTGCCATGATTATTTCAGCAGGCAGTCTTTGGTTCTGCTCTAGGGGAAATTGCCTTTTTCTTTGTTCTCACAGTTCCGTGGCTCCAGGCTCTTCTACAGTGGGCTGCAGAGTTTTGTAGCTTGCCTCACATCAGATAATGTTGCTGACTCTGATAGCACTGACTATATTCTGAATTCTTTAAGTGAGTATAAGCTATTTAATTTAACACAGTGGTGTCTATGTCTGTCATTTCAGTCAACCCAATGTTACTATTGACACTTTGTTGTAATGGTTGTATGGTATGTTCTTATAAATAATGTGTAACTATTTGTACATTTGCAAATGATTGACCAGGTTGATTATTATATGGATTTTGCTTATTTTCCTCTGTGGTTGTATATCTGATTATCCAGAAAAGCTTTACATGGAATGTGAAGAAAGTCATTGGTAGCTTGATAGGGATGGCATTGAATCTGTGAATTATCTTGGGCAGTATGGCCATTTTCATGATATTGATTCTTCCTACCCATGAGCATGGAATGTTCTTCCATTTGTTTGTATCCTCTTTTGTTTCATTGAGCAGTGCTTTGTAGTTCTCCTTGAAGAGGTCTTTCACCTCCCTTGTAAGTTGGATTCCTAGATATTTTATTCTCTTTGAAGCAATTGTGAATGGGAGTTCACTCATGATTTGGCTCTCTGTTTGTCTGTGATTGGTGTACAAGAATGCTTGTGATTTTTGTACATTGATTTTGTATCCTGAGAGTTTGCTGAAGTTGCTAATCAGCTTAAGGAGATTTTGGGCTGAGACAATGGGGTTTTCTAGATATACAATCATGTCATCTGCAAACAGGGACAATTTGACTTCCTCTTTTCCTAATTGAATACCCCTTATTTCCTTCTCCTGCCTGATTGCCCTGGCCAGAACTTCCAGCACTATGTTGAATAGGAGTGGTGAGAGAGGGCATCCCTGTCTTGTGCCAGTTTTCAAAGGGAATGCTTCCAGTTTTTGTCCATTCAGTATAATATTGGCTGTGGGTTTGTCATAGATAGCTCTTATTATTTTGAGATACGTCCCATCAATACCTAATTTATTGAGAGTTTTTAGCATGAAGGGCTGTTGAATTTTGTCAAAGGCCTTTTCTGCATCTATTGAGATAATCACGTGGTTTTTGTCTTTGGTTCTGTTTATATGCTGGATTACATTTATTGATTTGCGTATGTTGAACCAGCCTTGCATCCCAGGGATGAAGCCCACTTGATCATGGTGTATAAGCTTTTTGATGTGCTGCTGGATTCGGTTTGCCAGTATTTTATTGAGGATTTTTGCATCAATGTTCATCAAGGATATTGGTCTGAAATTCTCTTTTTTGGTTATGTCTCTGCCAGGCTTTGGTACCAGGACGATGCTGGCCTCATAAAATGTGTTAGGGAGGATTCCCTCTTTTTCTATCGATTGAAATAGTTTCCTAACTTTTTAAAAGGCTGAATTTGTCTCTTTATATAAACTTTCTTTAAGTCTCTGCAGTATTTATATGTAGCATTTTAACTGTATGAATCAAAATATATTACCCATATATAGTCTATTTATCATAATAAATTAGTCTGTCCTTTCTTTACATTAACAATCTCACAACTGAAATTAAGATTCATAAGAAGAAATAATTGCTAGATTTTTAAAACACTGGATACTGATCCATTGTAATGATCCAAGCATTTGAAAAATTTAGGGGTAAAATCATTGTTCCAATTTTAAGTGAATTTATATTTAAAATGAATTATTAGAAAGGAAAGGTGCATTTGTCTTAAACTACATAATTGACTTTTAATGCAGAAATCTTTATAAGGCTATGGATGTGGTTAACACTAAATTCAACTTAAAATGGCCTCTAAAGTTAGAAGCTGTAAAATGGAGGTGGAATAAAAATCTAACTATTAAGATGTTAGCGGATTAAAAATTTGCAAGATATGATTGTAATTTTAAAGTTCTTAATAAGTTTTACAACACTTCAGTCTATGTGGTTTCTTAGATAGGCTTTTAATATAGACACAGCATAATTTTTAATAATTAAATATAATGTGATTTTTGTAAGAGAAAATAAATAAAAATTATTTTAATAGATGATTTCCATTGGACCAAAAAGTATGCTGCCTCATTCTGTGCTAACTTTTTGTACTGAAAGATTAGTGTGTTATTTGGATAAACAGATCATTAACTGGGTTTTATGTTTACTTTGTTGAGATAAATTTTAGGAGATGGATATTATAATATTTAGAAAGATTCTCCACTTCTCTATTGCAATATATATACTTAAAATAGCATATTCAGAATTCAAAAATTACATTTATATTATTTTATTATTTTTATTACTGTTTTTATTTAAAGAGATGGGGCCCCACAATATTGGCCAGGCTGCTCTTGAACCCCTGGCCTCAAGTGATGCTCTGGGCTCAGACTCCCAAAGTGCTGGGATTACAAGTGTGAGCCACTGCACCTGGCCCCATGCATATTATTTTGCTAGCCTTTTATTCTTCCTGTTTTGCTTATTAGATTGAATAGATTAATTTTTTTCCTATTGCAGATTATTTCTAAACCAAATAGCAATATTTATTCTAAAATAACTTTTCAATATGCTGCCATATATAATATTTATAGTACAAATTTGATTAAAACTAAATTCGCATATTATCCTATGTTTTGAGCATCAATAAAACAGTTCAAAATTTCTTTGGATGTCAGAGAGATCAATAAGCTTAAATTTTATATTAAAGCAAGTTCCATTTTAGTTACCAAGTTTTGCTTAAATGAAGAGTGCTTTTCACTAGCCTCTATGACAATATGAAAACATTTGGCTGCAATTAAGGAACTAAAGTTTTAAAAACTATGTGTTGCTTAATATTGTTATTATATTGTCCTCAAGATTTAATTAACTAAAATATTGCATTTTTGTAACCTATTTTTAGCATCAGTAGTTATGTACTTTCTGTGACAAAAATATCAGAGGTCAATGTCTTAGCTCAGCCTAATTTAAGATAAAGTTAAACAAAGACCCATTTATCTTTCTCTCTCTCTCTTTTCTCTCTCTCTTTTTTTTTTTTTTTTGAGACGGAGTCTTTTCTTGCTCTGTCACCCAGGCTAGACTGCAGTGGCATGATCTTGGCTCACTACAACCTCTGCCTCTCAGGTTTAAGCAATTCTCCTACCCCAGCCTCTCCAGTAGCTGGGCCCACAGCACATGCCACGACGCCCTGCTAGTTTTTGTTTGTTTGTTTGTTTTTTGTATTTGGTATTTTTAGTAGAGACAAAGTTTCACCATGTTGGCCAGGCTGGTCTCGAACTCCTGACCTCAAGTGATCTGCCCACCTCGCCTCCCAAAGTGCTGGGATTACAGGCGTGAGCCAAAGTCCCTGGCAGAAAGACCCATTTTTCTATAGTACCAAGTACATTAGTAGAGTTTGAAAAAAATGTGGTATTGTATAGACTTAACTTGCAACTGTATAACACAAAATAAAATATAAAAAACCATATGCTGTTTCTATTTCATTTAATTATCAAGATGAATTCATTTATTCTTCAGACATGCTATTTTTATTACCCAGCAGTGTGATGAATTCTAGTGTTTGGGAGAGTGTCAGTGTACAAAGAAGCATCATAAAGCATACCATGGAAAGTCCAATTGCACTGCCCACATGCACAGTGCATGTATAAAGCACTCGATACTAACCTTAGTTACATAAATGAAGAAACTAACAAACACTCATGAAAGATACCTTGTGGTAGAGATATGTTCAATGCAGGATGTTTTACAACCCATGTGTTCACATGTAAGAAAGAAATTAATATAAGAAAATGTATATATTTATTTACTTAACATTTATTTGGTATTTTTTGTTGCTCTATATTCTTGGTCACCAGACAGAGAATATAAGTTCCTTTTTTTTCTTCCATTCTCTGCTTTGTTTATTGCTATCCTACACTTCATGCACTCATCTTTCAGTCTCTCTTCTGTGTCTTTCCTCTACCTTCATACATCAATGTTCTCTACACTGGGAACAACCACAAAACTTTGAGGTGACTGTTTAAAAAGGTCACACATGATGAGATCTGGCTGGAAGTGTCCCAAAGAACCTCTAAAGAGTTTAGTTTTCATAGGCATGATGCAACAGGCTTGCAGAATCAAAGTAAGAGGAGATACAAAAGAAGAAAATAGTAAAATCTTCAAATAGATGAGAAATCAAGTCCCCACCACTCACTTAAAACTTTCCACACTGAATCACTGGTTTGCACTTGTTGGCTAGTGAATAAAGAATAATTTTATTAAATAGCAATTAGCATAAATAGATAATTAAACTCATATTATTTTCATTAATATTGACTTACCGGTATACGGCTGTAATCATTGTCTGGAGAGACATAATCTAGAGGAGGATCTCCAAGGGAAGTTAAAATTGTTGAAAGCACAAGAATAAAGATATACTTGTAGAAAGGAAATGATAGGCATTGGTGTGAAACAGGAGAATAATATAAACCTATAGAGGATGTGGATGGAAAGAATGGCATTAGTGAGAATAAAACAAGAAAAAATAGGATAAATCCATGTATGTTAGAGCACTTCTTTGAGAACTAGCAAACAGAAAACCATTAAATTCATCCTTTTGTCCTCTGTGTGATGAATATTACTTTATTATTTGAGACTGCTGTTTCCATAGCCAAAAAATTAGTATACAATGTAATTATCTGGATATGACCTAATAATGTCAAAAGAATCTTTTCTCTTACATCAGGTCATAATTCTGGTTTCTACAATTATATATTTCATCACATAAAAATTTAGCACAGGAAAGGTTGAAATTGGTGCATTTACATAGGGCAATACTGTAGTGTAGCTCTAATTTCCAAACTTGACATAATTATTGGAGTTCTCCTTTACTAAAGATACTGAAATGTTTGCATTTCAAGAAAATCAAGAAGATAACATGCTAAGTCCTTTTAGTTACTTCACTAAACTACAAAGGCTTGGAAGTGACACCTGATTCTAAATTTTATGAAATATACCTATCAATAAAGAAAAGCTATAGATAGACCTCTTCAGGAAATCTAATGGTGCTCAGCCAGGTTAAAAAAAAGGTACTTGTGGGCTGGGCACAGTGGCTTACGCTTGTAATCCCAGCACTTTGGGAGGCCGAGGCAGGCAGATCCCGAGGTCAAGAGATCGAGACCATCCTGGCCAACATAGTGAAACCCGTCTCTACTAAAAATACAAAATTAACTGGGCGTGGTGGCACATGCCTGTAGTCCCAGCTACTTGGGAGGTTGAGGCAGGAGAATCACTTGAACCAGAGAGGTGGAGGTTGCAGTGAGCTAAGATCATGCCACTGTACTCCAGCCTGGTGATGGAGCGAGATTCCATCTGAAAAAAAAAAAAAAAAAAAAAAGTACTTGTGTAAATGAGATTCAGAATTTTAGCTATTACAAAAACTGTCTTTTTATAAATTAACTTTCTATTATTCTCCTAGCCCCACAAGTGTTAATGTAATATTTTGTGGTACTTAATGTCAAAAAGAAGCTGCTGCTAAGAAATAGTTTCTTGTTAGCTTCCAAATGTCACCTAATCACAGCAATCAATCTCAAAACTAAAGGTACTAAACCTTTTTCCTGGACAGATAGTAGAATGAAAATGTCTCTGGTTAATACTTTATAGTATGACTTTATATTTAGTTAATTAATGACCATGGAAATGGACTTGGTAAACCAATTTAAACAGAGGAGTTTATCATGAATCAAGGTGAAAAGATTAAGGAAGCTCTAGAAAGAAATGGTGTGTTAAATATTCATATGAAACCCAGCTTTTTAAAAAAATTAAAAATTTTAATAGTTAAATATAGTTCCAAAATAGGAGGCTTATTTGATTTTATGGAAGATAAGACAGAAATTGATATTTAATATCCAAATTTAATTATGTCATTTAATTTTATTTTTGGAAGTTCCAAATTGCATAATCAATAGCAGTGTAGAATACATTATCAACTACTTTTTTATTTTAAATGTATTGGCTCAATCTAGTATAATTTTCTTTATGTTATCATAATTCTGGATATCTGAAAAAGTTACTTTAAAAATATTAGTTGAAAAGTCTACATTTTAGTTTGTCTTTGTCCATTATATTAATAATTTATCTCTCTAATAGGTAAAAAATTTAACTCTGTAGAATTTTTCTTTCATTTTTGAAAAAATTGTAATATGTCATAAGCAGCCTTAGCAATTCCCCCACATAAAGCTGCCTAACCACTGAACTTCTACTTAACAGAAGAATATCATGAATAAATTATTTTAGGTAATTTTGGTGGTTTTCCTTGAAAACTAATTCTGTACATGTATTAAGAAGTATTTTTTCATTCTTAAGTTTAATAGTATTAAAGGCCTTGTGAAACAGGACATTTTTTTTCTTATTCTTTGACATATGAGGTATGTGAATTCTATGCCACATAGTGAGTGAATAAACAATTGTCTTCAAACAACAAGGATGAGCTAAATGGAAGCAAATAAATATTAATAGTATAATTTCTAGAATTACCTTCATGTTAGCCCTCCTATTACTCAAAGATATTACTTTGGATATACATAATTGAGAACCATTGGCTTAAAAAAAGTATTTATCCAGGAGGAAAAAGAAAATATCTTCCCTACCTCTTTCAAACTACTGAAGAGCTGTGATTTAATTTTACTTTACCACAAGAGTTTTTCTTACATGTCCTATCCTAAAGCAAATACTGAAGAATGAAGCAAAATGGACTACTTAATTTCATTTATAAAGTTGTCAGGTACATATTGTCTCTCCATATAAAAGTATGTTTTGATTTCATTATGAAAGGTTAAAATGAGAGAAAACCATATCTTGTAAGTCACAGAACCAGTTGAACATCAAGTCATCTACATTCTCCTAAACTCACTGGATAAACCTTTTTTAAATAAATGATAAAACATTCGAATTTTGCCTTTCAAGTAATGACACCTAAGGAGGGCCATGTAAGTACAATTTTCCAAAAATTTCTAGAAAAAGTTGAACCCTGCACAATATTCCATTCTCAATACAGTCATGAATATTCATGATAATATATTCATTTTAACTTTCTGGCACTGGGGTGAATATTTCTGAATTAGCATGCCTGATAGAGTACCGCACATTACTGGAAGTTGAATGCTGGACTCTTTTAACCTTTATAAAATCTGTTTTTGAGTTTTTGCCTATTTCTTTTCCTCTCATCACAGCAGACAAAGCCATAAACTCAATGAAAACAATGAGAAAATTAAGTCAGCAAATACAAAATGTCATGAGAAATGATTGCCAGGAAGAGTAATAAGAATTTTCCAAAACTCTATTGAACTATATTCCCAGGACACCCAGTGGGGAAAAGCAACCATAATATATAATTGCCTTCATATACAATGAATGACCTGAAATTTATAAATTTTTCTTCAATTGGTATGAAGAAATTAAGTATTTGACCTGGTAGGTAAATTGTAGAACTTTTTATAAAAAGTATGAATGTAAGAATGAGGGGAAATAAAGAATGAGGGAAAAGAGAAAGACAATTTGTTTTACTTTTTAAAATATCTACATCTTTTCTGTTGAGGTTTATTCAAACAACCATTATCGAGTTCAGATTAGAACAGCTTAATAGGACTAATGAGTACACATAACACATAACTATTGAGTAATTTCTGAAAAGATATCAGCCTTAGGAAATAAAAGGCTAACTATGCTCCTAAAGCTTCATTATATTTGGAGTTTGCTAAAGTGGTTCTTAAACTATTTTGAAAATTAATAGAAACTATTTGTCATTTTTTCTTTGTCTTATAAGGTATGCATTTACCTTTAAATGACCAGGAAAACAAAGAGGGTTATCAACATAAAGGAAGATTATTTCTCTATTAAAAACTTAAATTATCATGATTTCTTTCAAGATTTGTCTTTTATTCTTTGTGTTTTGCTTGTTTTTAAGGGCTGTATATACATAATTTTTTTATGTTTAAGGAAATAAATGGTAAGAAGGATGGCCAATTTGAACAACTTTATTTATGAACTAGGAAAAGCCAGCATCCTAATGTATCACCTTTATTTTCTCCCTTGAATGTAATGGACCTACAGGATTCCTGGTGCGCTGGGTCTCAGCACCACTTACCCTGTTAGAGTAGAGCACTGGCAAAAAGCTGTGGTGTTCCACTTTTCATCGAGTTCCTGAAACCCTTGGTTTACTTCTATATTGGTCAGGTTCTCCACAGACACAAAACCAACGGGCTGTGTTTATATATAGAAATAAATTTATCTTTATGGAATTGGGTCATATAGTTATGGTATCTGACAAGCCCCAAACCAGCAGTGTGAGCCATCAGCCTGGAGTCCCAAGGAAGAGTCAATGTAGCAGTTCAAGTCTGCAGGTTGTCAGAATAGTACAATTTTTTCTTGTTCAGGGGAGATCAGTTCTTTTGTACATTAAGGCTTTCAACTGATTGGATGAGGCCCACGTACAATATGTAGGGCAATTTACTTTACTCACTGTCCACTGCTTTAACTGTCAATCTCACAAAAACATTGAGAACAATGCTTGAACAAATATCTGGGCACCATGGCCCAGCCAAGTTTGGATGTAAGATTAACCGTCACACCTTCCCACAAAATTGCAAAATGTAAAACACTGCACAACCTAATAATTCTCTCTCTTAAACGTGCACACAGTTGCTAGAATTAAGGACAATTAAAGAGGACTGATACAATGGTGAAAAGGATATCTGTAAACTTACCTTTATAAAAGCAATAAAAATACTGGCAAAAATGATCAAAATTGACTTTTTTTTTTTTTTGAGATGGAATTTTACTCTTGTCGCCCAGCTGGAGTGCAACGGCAATATCTTAGCTCACCTCAACATCCACCTTCCAGGTTCAAGCAATTCTCCTGCCTTAGCCTCCTGAGTAGCTGGGATTACAGGTGCCCTCCTCTATGCCTGGATAAATTTTGTATTTTTAGTAGAGACGGGCTTTTGCCATGTTGGCCAGGCTGGTCTCGAACCCCTGACCTCAGGGGATCTGCCCACCTCGGCCTCCCAAAGTGCTGGGATTACAGGCATGAGCCACCACACCTAGCCTGAAATTGACTTTTTAGAGTGGTAATTAGAAAAAGATTTGCAAAAATTCTTTTTAAAAAAGAATAATGTGAAGTGAAGAAAAAATTGCTGAACTTTGGTAAGAACAGTGGGCTTTGTAGAATTTTAACTCAGCCTATTCCAACCGCCCTGTTTCCTCCAGCTCCAAGTAGCCTTGCAAAGCAGCCGCTTCACATTATAGTAGATGTGAAAACCAGCAGCCTTGCAGCCATCAGAGAAGGCGGACGGTAGGTGGAATTCCTCATGAAAGCCCCATCCCAGTTGTAGTGTCACTATTTGATGTACTTTGTAGCTTACTAGAAAAGTCTCATTCTCAGAGCAGTGTTGTTTTTTGATTGACATGGAACTCATTTGACAGATAAAGGCCTATGCCCAGAGAGATTTTCAAAAATAATTAGCTACAAGTTTATTAAGGCTGCAATATCAGCTGAAACAAAGAAAAGTTTGACCAAAAATAGAAAAGGAAAACCTGTATAATAGTTTCCTAGGACTGTTGCAACAGAGTATCACAAATTTTGTAGCTTGAAATAACAAAAATTTACTCTATAACAGTTTTGGAGGCAAGAAGTCCTAAATCAAATTGCTGGCTGGGCTATGCTCCCTCTTAAGAAATAGAGAGGAATCTTCTCTTGCCTCTTTTAGCTTCTGGTCATTGCTAACATTCCCTGGCATTCCTTGGCTTGAGACTTCACTGCAGTTTCTGTCTCCATCTTCATCACATGATTGTTTTTCTTCTCTATGTGTCTGTGTCTCACATGGCCTTATAAGGACAACAAACATTAAATTTAGAGTCCACCTTAATCCCATAGAGTCCACTTTTTTTTTTGGACAGAATCTCACTCTGTCCCCAAGGCTGGAGTGCAATGGCACAATCTCGGCTCACTGCAACCTCTGCCTCCTGGATTCTAGCGATTTTCCTGCCTCAGCCTCCCGAGCAGCTGGGATTACAGGTGCCTGCCACCATGTCCAGTTAATTTCTGTTTTTTTTTAGTAGACACACAGTTTTACCACGTTGGTCAGGCTGGTCTGGAACTCCTGACCTCAGGTGATCCAAACGCCCCAGTCTCTCAAAGTGATGGGATTACAGGCGTGAGCAACCACACCCTGCCCTTTCATTTTAAATTAACTAATTACATCTACAAGTATTCTATTTCCAAATAAGATCACATTCTAAGGTTCCAGATGACATGAATTTTGGGAAGATGATACTCAATCCAGTACAATTTGGAAACAAGACACCCAAGGGGTTGTGAAAAAATCTGACATATTCTTGGGGATCAGGAAGGCTGTGTGCATGTATAGGACTGTGTGCAGTCCACAGAAGAACTAAATAGACAACAATATCTCACCTCTGGTTGACCTTGAGGTCCAGTGCAAGCAGGCAGTAAAGGCTAAGGCAGATTTATAAAATGTCTACGCATTGAAGACATGCCCCAAACCACACACTGAGCCCCTCTGCAAAGTGTAAAAGACATAGTGGTTCAAGACGTTCAATGAAATATCTGTCCAATAATTAGATGGCCACTAGCTTAACTGAGCAGAGATCTCAATGACTCCACACTACAGAAAATACATACTTTACAAGATTAGCCCAAGAGAGCCACTACGCGGAAGAGAGAAACAGTGACAATATATTAAAAGTAACAAAGTAAAAGTAAAACAGCAACAACAAATGCCAGAAAGGAGAGAAAAATTTGGATTTGCTGAGTCCAGTTTTTGGCTGGGCGCAGTGGCTCACGCCTGTAATCCCAGCACTTTGGAAGGCCAAGGCAGGCAGATCACAAGGTCAGGAATTCTAGACCAGCCTAGCCAACATGGTGAAACCCCTTCTCTACTAAAAATACAAAAATTGGCTGGGCGTGGTGGCAGCCCAGCTACTGTAGTCCTAGCTACTGGGGAGGCTGAGGCAGGAGAATCGCTTGAACCCGTGAGGCATAGGTTGCAGTGAGCTGAGATCGCACCACTGCACTCCAGCCTGGGTGACAGAGGGAGATTCCATCTCAAAAAAAAAAAAAAAAACTGTCCAGTTTTCAATAGCAACAAAAAATATATAAATAAGGCTTACAAATAAACAGGAAAATGTGACTACACAAGGGAAAAAAAGCAGTCAATAGAAACTGTTCTTTAGGAGCTTGGATACTTATTTTACAAAGATTTAGAATCAGCTATTATAAATATGTTCAAAGAACTAAAAGAAAATCATGCATTCAAAATTAATATTTTGAGAAAAGTGTCTTGCCATATAGAGATATTAGTAAAGTAATACAAATTATTTTTAAAAGAACCAAATAAATATTTTTAGTTAAAAATTAAAATAACTAAAATAAAATATTTGCTTGTGGGGCTCAATTACAAATTTGAAACAACAGAAGAAACAATCTGGGTACTTCTTGATAGGAAAATTGGGATCTTCTACTGTGAGGAACAGAATGAAAATAGAACAAAGAAAAGATAGCAGAGCCTCAGTGACCTGTAGGACACTATCAAGTGGACGAAGATATGCATCATGATGTTCAAAAAAAGAGAGCAGAGAAACAGAAAAAGGTAGACAGAGTCATTGAAGAAATAATGGCTGAAAATTGTTAAGATTTGGTTAAAAAATTAATCTACATAATCCAGAAGCTCAATATAAAACAAGTAGCATGAACTCGTTGATCCACTCCTAGACACATCGTAGTCAAACTGTCAAAAGACAAAAGACAAAGACAACAAATCTTCATACAAAAAGGGCCTCAATAAGATTAATATCTGACTTTATTTATTTATGTATTTATTTATTTATTTTTGAAATAGGGTCTTTCTCTGTTGCCCATGCTGGAGTGCAGTGGCATGACCTCGGCTCACTGCAACCTCCACCCAACCCACCTCTTCACCTCCCACACCCCCACACTGGGTTCAAGCAATTCCTATGCCTCAGCCACCCAAGTAGCTGGGATTAGAGGTACACACCAACACACCTGGCTAATTTTTGTATTTTTAGTAGAGACGGGGTTTTGCCATGTTGGCCAGGCTGGTTGCATATTGCCCTCATGTGATCTGCCCACTTTAGACTCCAAAAGTACTGGGATTATAGGCGTGAACCACTGTGCCTGGCCCTGACTTTTCATCTGCAATAATATAATAGAGGCCAGAAGGGAGAGGAGTAACATATTTAAAGTGGTGAAAGAAAAAGACTGTCAATAAAGATTTCTATATATAGCAAAACTGTCCTCAAACATAAAGAATAAATTTGAAAACAAAAGATATCCAGATTTAAAAAAAAAAAAAGAAGTAAAACTCTATCTGTATATTGCATGTTCGTGTATGTAGAAAATGCTAAGGATTCCATGAACAACTATTAGAATAAAAAATAAGTTCAGTAAAGTTTCATGAATACAAGATCAATATACAACAATAAATTGCATTTTTGTACGCAAGCAAGCCACGATTCAAACATGAAATTAAGAAAATAAGTCCATTTAGAATAGCATGGAAAAGGATGAACTACTTAATAAATTTAGCAAAATAAGTGCAAAATGTATGGTCTGAAGATTACAGAATATTGTTGAAAGAATTTAAACATCTAAATAAATGCAAACGCATCTCATTTTTTTGAATGGAAGATTTAATATTGTCAAGATGGTAACATTTGCCAGATTGATTGATGTATTCAATGAAACTCCTATCAAAACCCCATGACCTTCATGTATTTATGCTGCTATAACAAAATACCTGAGACTGGGTAATTTTTAAAGAACAGAAATGTATTTCCTCATAGTTCCAGGGACTGGGAAGTCTGAGATCAAGGCACTGGCAGGTTTGGTGTCTGGTGAAGGTCCAGCCTCTCTGCTCCCAAATAGGGTATCTTGTTGCTGAGTCTTCTGGAAGGGAGGAAAGCTGTGTTATCACATGGTGGAAGTTAGAAGGGTATAAGCTAGTTTCCTCTAGCCCATTTGTAAGGCACTAATCCAGCGAGGAGGGTGGGACTCTCATGACTTAATTACTTCCCAAAATGTCCCACTTTTAATACCACCACAATAAAGACTAGGTTGCAACATAAATTTTGGAGGGGACACATTCAAGCCATAAGATTCTAAGCTTGATGCTCCAAAAGTTATGTCATCTCACATACAAAATACATTAATTACATTCCACCAGCCCCAAAAGTCTTAACTTGTTCCAGCACCAACTCAAAAGTCTAAAGTCCAGAGCCCCATCTAAATCAGATACGAGTGACACTCCAGGCAGGATTTATCATGAATCAAATTTCCCTGCAGCCATGAGCCTGTGAAATAGAGCAAGTCATGTGCTCTGAAAATACAATGATGGGATTGGCATAGGATATACATTACTATTCCCAAAATAAAAAATAGAAAAGGAGAAATGGATAATAGGTTCTGACCAAATCCAAAATCTAAGAGGGAAAACATTAAACTTGAGGTTTTATGGTTTGAGAATAATCTTCTTCAATGCCCTGTCTCACATTTGGGGCACACTGGGGTGGGAGTTGCACCCTGAAATGCTCTGGATGGCCCAGCCCCCATGGCTTGGTTGGGCATAACCCATACTGCAACTCTCACAGGTTGGAATCTGATGTCTGCAACTCTCCCAGTCTGGTATGGTATGCTGGTAGCAATACACTTCTGGGATCGCAAGGGTAGGCTTGTTCCCCAGGTCCCACTGGGCATTTCCCTAGTGGGGGCTTGCTGCATCAACTCTATCCTTGTGGGAGTTTTCTAACTGAGAAATCAATTTCTCTGAGGCATCTTTTGAAGTCTAGGTAGAGGTAGCCATCTCTCAACAGCTTGTGTACCATGCATGCCTGCTGAGTTAGCACCAAGTGGATTCCACCAAGACTTACACTCTGCGTCTTCCAAAGGGGCAGCCCAAACTGCAGCTGGGGATGTATGAGGCACAGCTGCAGTATTTGAGGAGTGCTGCACAAGAATGTGGAGAGAAGAGACTTGAAGAAGCACACGGCAGTAAATGCTGAAGTTCCATGGACAACCTGGGCCCCTCCTTTGAAACTGTTCTATACTCAAGGCCCTTGCACTGTAAGGCTGTGATGAGAGGAGAAGCACTGATAATCTCTGAAAACCTTTCAAGGTCATTCTTTCATTGCTTTGATGAATAGGATCTGGCTTCTTTTGTGCATACTGGTCTCCTTATCAAATGGTCACCTGGCCTCACCCTTGATATTCTCTCCCAAACATACTTTTCTATTCTTTACATGTCCAGGCTGAGAAATTTCCAAGTATGTACACTCTGTTTCCCTTTTAATTATAAATTTTGTCTTAAAATAATGTCTTATTTCTGAAATTTTACTATAAGCAATCAGGGAAGCCATGCATCTCCTTCAACATTTTGACTAGGTATTGCTTCTGCCAGATATCCTAGTTATTGCTCTGGAATTCTACCTTCCACAAAGCCCTAAGGCATGACTGAGATTCAGGATAGTTCTTTGCCTCTTTGTATCAAGGATGGCCTTTCCTTTAGTTTCCAATAAAATATTTTTTCATTTCTATCATAACAGACTTTACTATCCATATTACTACCAGCATTCTGATCACAGCCACTGAGATAATTTCTGAGATTTCTGCCCCAGTTGCAGTTCTCGTCTTTTGAGCCCTCACCAAACTCACCCTTAATGCTCCATTTATGGCAATCTAAGCTTTTTTTAGCATACACTTCCAAAATTTTCCAGCATTTATCCATTACCCAGTTATAAAACTGCTTTGACATTTTTAGGTATTTTTTATAGCTACATCTCCATTTCTTGGTACCATTTTTTTCTATGACTGTGCAAAACTTGTACATGAATATCAATATCAACATTATTTATCATAGCCAAAAAAATGAAAACAACTCAAATGTCTATCAATTTATAAGCAGATAAAAATGTGGCATATTCATATAATGGAATATTATTTGGCAATAAAAATACATGATGTATAAAACATTCAATATCAATGAACCTCAAAACAAACTATGTTAAAGGAATCTGTCACAAAAACCACGTATTATGTAAATCAATATATATGCAATGTGCAGGATAGGTGGATCGATACATATAGAAAGTAGATTTGAGGTTGTTTGGGCTTGTGAGCAGGTGAAAGGAAGTAAGAGAGAATGCTAATGTGTAGAAGACTTCTTTTTGAAATGATGTGAATCATTCTAAAGTTAGATTGTAGTGACAGTTATACAAGTCCATGTATCTACTAAACGTATTTAGTTGTACACTTTAAAAGAATATCATTTTATATAAATTATCAATACACTATTAAAATTAATTATTAATATGTTCTAGGTACTACTCTCCCCTTATACAAGAACCTTAGAAGCATTGTCTTTAATTATTACAACCATCTTGCAAGTTTTATTGTCTCTAATTAAGAGATGATCAAATTCAAACAAAAGAACAATAACAACATAAATACATAGAAATTTAGTGAGTCCTTTAAAGCCAGAGAGCTAGCACAGTAGAGGGAAAGATTGGAAGTAAATTCTCCCTGGCTCCAAAACAGTTTGAATTCTAAGGCATTGCCTCACCACGGTAATAATGGTTTTTGACCTAATGCATGTAAAACAACGACCTTTGTATGAGAGGACTTGGAAAATGTTTGTAGAAAATGAGATTAAAAAAATAAAAATTCTAAATTTTACTTTTCAACATAAGCTCCATCAAGTTCAAGAAACTTTGTGAGGAATAACACTTGCCATTTAGTCCATCCTTAAAGAGCTGAGGGGCCTAGGAATTTAACCATGCCAGTGCAGTTGGGTATGTGGTTATTGTTGTTGTTGTTGTTTACATTATTCATTGAAGAAAAATAAATGCCCTTTAAAGATTTTTTAAAGATTAGGAAACAAAAAGAAGCCAGAAGGAACCAAATCAGGACTGGAAGGTGGAGGTCTAATGATTTTCCGCTGAAACTCTCAAAAAATTGTTCATGTTTCAGAAATGGGCAGGAGCATTGTCGTGGTGGAGAGCAACTTGCTGGTAAAGCTTTTCTGAGCATTTTTCTGTAAAACTTTGGCTAACTTTCTCATAATGAACAGATATTATTTTTCTTTGATCCTTCAGAAAGTCAACAAACAAAATGTTTTAAGTAACCCAAAACACTATTGCCATGACTCTTGAACAGCCTGCTTTTGCTCTTAGCAGGCTACCCCTACTTCTTGGTAGCCATTGCTTTTATTAGGTTTTGTCCCCGGGATTGTACTAGTAAAGCCATGTTTTGTTTACTATTACAATTCTTTGAGGAAATGCTTCCAGATCTTGATCCCACTATTTTGAAATTTTTATTGAAAGCTCTGCTCTTATTTTCAGCTGCTATGGAAGCAATGTTTTTGGCGCCCATTGGGTAAAATAAAATTGCTCAACGTAATTTTTCAGTTAGACTTGTGTAAGCTAAACCAATTGAGATATGATGCTGGTTATTGTTTATGCTGTTAATCATTGGTCCTTTTCAATTAGGGCATGGACGAGATTAATTTTTTCCTTGCAAATTGCTGTGAATTGCCTGTGGCTGAAGGCTTCATCTTTAACAACATCCCATCTCTTCTTAAAATGAGTTATCCACTTGTAAACTGCTGATTTCTTTGGAAGCATTGTCTTCGCAAACTTTGCAAACCATTAATGACTTTACTGCTCTTCCACTGAAGTTTCATTCTATATTTGGTGTTTGTTCTTGCTTCAATTTTAGCAGAATTCATGTGGCTCTGATTGGAGCTCTTTTCAAACTGATGTCTTATTCTTAGTTCCTTAAACGAGATTCTGTTCAGACATGTTATAATGAGTTGGTATGAGTTTTATTTTTGAAATCTGTGTGTACGTAGGTTTTCCAAAATATGCGTCGTCCATGACTTTTTGAATATCCCTCGTGTACCACAAACTCCAAAGCACAATAAGGTATTATTTCTAAGAAGCTTCACTAAGAGAACAAGTTTTTTAAATCTTACAAAATTACCTTATATTATGTATTGCTATGCTAGAGAATATGGGATACAAAGTTTTTCACTTGAAGAGTCACATTTCCTTAAGTCAGTAAAAGTCATGTGGTTACCTAAAAACTATGTATGCCACCATTACACACACACACACACACACACACACACACACACACAATTGCACTACATAGAAGAGACATCTAACAAGCAAATAAAGCTGCAAAAGTATAGAAAAAGCAAGAAGTAAATCCCTCCTAAATTTTATATATTGCAGAATATGTAATGTATATTTTTTCTAAATAAATTATTAACTTTAGTAAACTCTGTTAAAATACTCCAGAAACAAAATATAATCTCTCTCTGAGTAATTTTTATAATAATATGTTTTCTAACTGTAAAATCATTCACTTTTTTTCTTATTTAATTTCATCAATGTTTTGTAGTTTTCAGTTTACAAGTCTCACATCTCCTTGGTTAGATTTATTCAAAATTATTTTATTCACTTTGGTGCTGTTGCAAATTGGATTGCTTACTTAATTTTCATTCCTGGTTTCTTATTGTTAGTGTACAGAAATAAAACCAATTTTTATTTGTTATCTTTGAATCTTACTGCCTTGCTGAATTTATTAGTTGTAACGTATACGCTCATGTGTGTTTGTAATCTTTGCTGTTCTCTCCATATATGATCACATCATCTGCAAACAGAGACAATTTTATATTGTCCCTTCCAACTTGTATGTCTTTTATTTGTTTTTCTTCCCTAAATACTCTGGCCAGGATTTCCAGTACAGTACTATGTTGAATAGTGGTGGTAAAAGTAGATGTCTTAGTTTATTTTCTGCTGCTATAACAGAATACCATACACTGGGTCATTCACCTTATAAGTATGTGTGCTAACTGATTGTGCCACTGGTGCCACTCACTAGGTAATTTATAAGGAAAAGAAGTTATTTGGCTGAGAAGTCGAAGATAAAGGGCTGCATCTTGGGAGGACCTTTATGCTGCATTCTCCCATGGTGAAAGTCAAAGGGCAAGCAAACATGTGAGATAGAGAAGGGAAATTGGGCCAAATTAATTTCTTTTATTAGAAGCCCATTCACCAATAACTAACTCCTTCTCATGATAAGGGCATTAATCCATTCATAAGGGCAGACCCCTCACAACCTAATCAACCATTAAAGGTCCCGCCTCTTAATACTGCCACAATGTGAATTAAATTTCTACTTGAGTTTTGAAGGAGACATTCAAACCATAGCATTGGGCTTCAATTTTAGCAGAATTCATATGGCTCTGATTAGAGATCTATATCTTGTTCATGATCTCAGCAGAAAAGCTGGAGGTTGGTTCCTCAAAATGGTTAACAAAATTGGCAAACCATTATCTAGATTGAGTAAGAAAGAAAAATAGAAGACTCAAATTACTAAAATCAGATGAACATAAGTGTGCATGTGTCTTTATGATAGAATAATTCATATTTCTTTGGGTATATATCCAATAATGAGACTGCTGGATTGAATGGTAATTCTATTTTAAGTTCTTTGAGAAATCACCAAACTGCTTTCCACAATGACTTAACTAATTTACACTCCCACCAGCAGTGTAGAAGTATTCTCTTTTCTCTGCAACCTTTCCAGCATCTGGTATTATTTGACTTTTTAAGTATAGGCATTCTGACTAGTGTAAGATGCTATCTCATTGTTGATTTTGATTTGTATTTCTCCAACGGTTAGTGATGTTGAACTTTTCTTCACATGCTTATCAGCTGCATGTATGTCTTCTTTTGAAAAGTGTCTATTCATGTCATGTAACCACTTTTCAATGTTTTGTTTGTTTGTTTTGGTTTTTGCTTGTGAATTTAAGTTTTTATAGATTCTAGATATTAGACCTTTGTTGGATGTATAGTTTGCAAATATTTCCTCCCATTTTGCAGGTTGTCTGTTTACTCTGCTGATAGTTTCTGTGACATGTATCTTTTAAATCTATTGAGACATAACTTGTGGCCTAACATATGGTCTATCCTGGAAAATGTCTCCTGCACTTGAAAAGAATGCATAATTCTGTTGTTGTTGGGTTGTCAGGTTGTTGTATGTACATTAGATCTAGCTGGCTTCTTGTGTTGTTCAAGTCCTCTCTTTCTTTCTTTCTTTCTTTCTTTCTTTCTTTCTTTCTTTCTTTCTTTCTTTCTTTCATTTATTTTTTTTGAGATGGAGTTTCATTCTTGTCACCCAGGCTAGAGTGCAATGGTGCAATCTCAGCTAACTGCAACCTCCACATCCTGGGTTCAAGTGATTCTCCTGCCCCAGCCTCCCAAGTAGCTGGGATTACAGGCGCCTGCCACCCCGCCCAGTTGATTTTTGTATTTTTAGTAGAGACAGGGTTTTACCATATTGGCCAGGCTGGTCTCCAACCCCTGAGCTTAGGTGATCAGCCCACCTCGGCCTCCAGAAAAGCTGGGATTACAGGCATGAGCCACCATGCCCGGCCAAGTCCTCTATTTCTTAACTTATCTGCTGTCTGACTGTTCTATTCATTATTGAAAATGGATAGTCAAGTCTCCAACTACTATTATAGAACTATCTTTCCATTCAAATGTAAATTTTTACTTTGATATAATTTGGAAGTCTGTTATTAGGTGTGCAAATATTTGTAATTGTTATGTCTTGTTGTATTGAAGCTTTTTAAATATATAATATCTCTAGTCTCTTTTTTTATTTAAAATCTATTTTGCCTAAAGTAAGTATAGTTACTGCTGCTCTATTTAAGTTACTATTTGCATGGAACAGTGATATGGTTTGGCTGTGTCCCCACCCAAATCTCATGTTGAATTGTAGTTCCCATAATACCCAGGTTTTGTGGGAGGGGCCCAGTGTGAAATAATTGAATCATGGGCATGGTTATCCCCATGCTGCTGTTCTCATGATAGTGAGTTCTCACGAGATCTGATGGTTTTATAAGGAGCTTTTCCGTTTTTGGTCTGCACTTCTCTTTCCTGCTGCCATGTGAAGCAGGACATTTTTGCTTCCCGTTATGCCATGATTGTAATTTTCCTGAGGACTCTCTAGCCCTGCATAACTGTGAGTCAATTAAACCTCTTTCCTTTAAAAATTACCCAGTCTCAGGTATGTTTTTATTAGCAGAGTGAGAATGGACTAATACAAATAGCTTTTTCCATCCTTTCATTTTTGACCTATTTTGCATCTTTGGATCTCTAATTAGTCTTTTGTAGAAAAAATATAGTTGGATAATTTTTGTATTCCATTCTGTCAATCTTTGTCTTTTGATTGGATGGCTTAATACATTCATATTTAAAGTAATTACTGATAAGAAGAAGCTTAATTCTGTCATTTTACATATGTTTTCTATATGCCTTGTACCTTTTTACCCCTCATTTCCTGCTTTACTGTTTTATGTTTAGTTGACTTTTTGTAATGAAATATTTTAATTTCCATCTCATTTTCTTTTGTGTATATTCTAAAACTATTTTCTTGTGTTACTATGAGAATTACATTCAACATTCTAAAGTTATTACACTCCTATTTGACTTTATACTAACAACTTTTATAACATACAAAGACATTCCCTAACAAACAAAGTTCAGGAAGTTCCTTACCACTAGAACTGCTCTGCAAACAATGCTAAAAGAAGACCTTCACATTGAAGTAAAAGGACACTAGACAGTAACTCAAAGTTGTATAAGGAAATAACAATTTCAGTAAAGGTAAATATACGGGCACTTATGAAAGCTAGTATTATTGTAACAGCAGTTTGTAACTCTACTTTTATTTTACTTGATTTAAAAAACTAATGCATTTAAAGAAAACAATTATTAGTTTATGTTTGGGATGTACAATATATAAAGATATAGTTTTGTGACATCAATTACTGAAAGAGATAAGAATATACCTGTAATAAGTTTTTGATGCAGTTCAATTTGTTTAGTGTGCTCAGCATTCCATCTTGTGATCTTCATACATTCTGGGATTCAATTTTGTATAGATTACATTTTACACATTGTCATCTACAATTTAATGGGATTGCAACATTTATAAACTCATGCATCCACTAACTTAATACTATGAAAAACAGCTTCATCATTCTAAAAGGCTTATATGTGGCCACTTTGAAGCCAACTCTTCCCTTCTTCCCAACCCTTGACAATGCTAAACTGGTTTCTATCCCTATGGTGTTGCTTTTTCCAGAATATTATATACATTGGATCATACAATATAAAGCTTTGGGGGTTTGGCTTTTTTTCACAAAACAAGCTGAATTTTAAAATCCTTCCACGTTGTGTTTGAATCCATATGTTATTATTTTGTTTGTTCAATAATAACAATAAATTGAATCATACAGTATGCAAACTTTAAAACTAGCTTCTTTCAATAAGCAAAATGTCTTTGAGATCCACCTAAGTTAGTGTTTGTATCAATATTTATTTTTGGTGTTTAGTAATATTCCATTTCAGGGATGCACCATAAACCAATGTTGAAGTACTTTGTCACTGCTACCAATTAACATACGAATGAAATTCATATACAGAATTTTGCATAAACATGTTATCAATCCACCTTACTAAATATCTAAGAGTGAGATTGCTGAGTTATTGAAAGCACAAGTTTAATTTTTTATGAAACTGCCAAGTTTTTTTCCAAAATGGCTGTTCCATTTTCCATTTGCATTAGCAATTAATGAGCATTCCTGTTGACTTTTATCCATGCTAGCATTTAGTATTATCAGTTTTGGGGATTTCAGCCGTTAAAATAAATATGTAGTGATATCATATTGTATTTTTGATTTAAATTTCCTAATAAGAGATGATGTTGACAATCTTTGTATGAGCTTATTTTCCAACTGTATGTCTTATTTGGTGAAGTCTCATTTCAAATATTTTGCTTACTTATTAAATGGCTATCTGATTTCCCAGTATTTGTTAGGAGTTTTCTTTACATATTCTGAAAAAATTCTTTACCATAAATATGATAGCAAATATATCAGAATCAATACTTTCCATCCTTTAATCCAGTCGACACTCAGTATTAACCATCACAAGTCCACACCTTGTCAACTTGAACCCATACACATCACCTGAGATCATACGTAATCTTCAAATAAAGACTGATAAGATCATAATTACAGCTAACATAGTACAACTGTCCTTCGTACAACTGGAAATGCACCAATCCCCAACCAAAATACTATTATATAAAGGTAACAACACTTAAATGCTGATATGAAGTCAATAAATCTTATGTCACATGATAAAGGAAAAGGAAATAAACTAAAGATATTTTCTTAGTACAAGTGTATACATGCACAACAAAAGAAGAAGAAATACTCATGACAGTTACAGTCCTGGTTTCTGCAGCTGGTCATGTGGTCGTAGCTGATATTGATGACTACCTTCTTCTACTACCCATTCTGTGTTCCGTTTGCCTTCAGCAAGCACCTCAGCAGTTCATGGTTTTTTTTACCTGGTGGAGTGACCCAAACCTTCGTTCTGGAGGAGTCTGGACCATTTGTAGTCCTGCTTGTATTGGGCTATTGTAGTTTTCCATTGACCTTAATCACAGGGCATGGTAATATTAAGAGATGCCCTAATGGATCTTCTGTATTCCATGCATACTCCTCCTTACCTCCATTGTGGAGTAGCAGCCTGATTTCATCTTGATTGTCCAGGTCAATCACCCCAGCCAACACTGTAACTCTCTTCTTAGCCTGTTGACTTACAGGTAGGAGTAACCCAAAGTGTCCAAGTGGCAATCTTAACTTCCAGTTTAATGGAATTGTTGTTGTGTCTCCTGGTGGCAGCCTTCCTCCCTTTCGAACTAAGACCTCTAAGCCAGCACAACATAATGTCACAGGAACAGGAAGCAAAAATTTTGCTAGTGGATCACTAGGGGTGATGGTGAGTGATGCCACTTCCACTTCTACCCCTTCATTTCTGGACCCATGAATCCTGGCCTGCTCATATATTGGACACTGATTCAGAGCATACACAGCCTGCTGGAGAACTTTGCTCCAGCCTTGCAAAGTATTGTCACCTAGTTGGCATTGTAATTGTGACTTCAAAAGGCCATACTACCATTCTGTCAATCCAGCTGCTTCAGGATGATGGGAAACATGGTAAGACCAGTAAATTCTATGAACATGAGCCCACTGCCGCACTTCTTTAGCTGTAAAGTAAGTGCCTTGGTCAGAGGCAATGCTGTGTGGAATAGCATGATGGTAGATAAGGCATTCCCGTGAGTCTATGGATGGTAGTCTTGGCAGAAGCATTGTGTGCAGAATAGGCAAACCCATATCCAGAGTAAGTGTCTATTCCAGTGAGGACAAACCTCTGCCATTTCCATGATGGAAGAGGTCTAATATAATCAATCTGCCACCGGGTAGCTGGCTGATCACCCCGAGGAATGGTATCATATCGAGGGCTCAGTGTTGGTCTCTCTCAGCTGCTGGCAAATTGGGCACTCAGCAGTGGCTGTGGCCAGGTCAGCCTTGGTGAGTGGAAGTCCATGTTGCTAAGCCCAGCATAACCTCCATCCCTGCCACCAAACCACTTTGTTCATGGGATCATTAGGCGATGATAGGGTTGACTGGGGAAAGAGGGTGAGTGGTGTCCACAGAACAGGTCATCCTATCCACTTGATTATTAAAATCCTCCTCTGCCAAGGTCACCCATTGGTGAGCACTCACATGGGATACAAATACCTTAACAGGTTTTGACCACTCAGAGAGGTCCATCCACATACCTCTTCCCCAAATTTCTTTGTCACCAATTTTCTTCTTCCAAGTCCCTGACCATCCAGCCAAATCATCTGCTAGAGCCCATGAATCAGTATATAATCACACATCTGGCCATTTATCTCTCCATTTGAAGTGCACAAACAGGTGGTCTACTTGAAGTTCTACCCACTGGGAAGATTTCCCTTCACCGCTGTCCTTCAGGGATGTCCTAGAAATGGGCTGTAGTGCTGCAGCTGTCCACTTACGGGTGGTGCCAGCCTATCATGCAGAACCATCTGTGAACCAGGCCCTAGTCTTCTCTTCCTCTGTCAACTGATCATAGGGAACTCACCATGAGGCCATTGGTGCAAGCTGGGGGAGAGAAGGCAGGGTGGCAGGAGTGGAGACTAAGCGCATTTGAGCCACTTCCACATGTAGCTTACTTGTGCCTTCAGGACCTACTCGAGCCCAATCACGTATATACCACATCCATTTGATGATGGAATGCTGCTGCGTATGAGCCACTTTATGGCTAATGGGTCAGAAAGCACCCAGTTCATGATAGGCAATTCAGGTCACATGGTGACTTGATGACCCATGGTCAAACATTCAGTTGCCACCAAAGCCCAGTAACAGGCTGAGAGCTATCTCTCAAAAGGAGGGTAGTTATCTGAAAAAGATGGCATGGCCTTGTTCCAAAACTTTAGAGGCGTCTGCTGTGATTCACCTGTGGGGGCTGCCAAAGGCTCCAAACAGCATACCTGTCTGCCACTGACACCTCAAGCACCATTGGATCTACTGGGTCATATGGCCCAAGTGGCAGAGCAGCTTGCATAGCCGCTTGAACCTGTTGCTGAGCCTTCTCCTGTTCTGGACCTCACTCAAATCTGACAGACTTTCAGGTCACTCGATAAATGGGCCAAAGTAACACACCCAAATGAGGAATGTGTTGCCTCCAAAATCCAAATGGACCCACCAGGTGTTCTGCCTCTTTCCTGGTTGTAGGAGGGGCCAAATGCAGCAACTTATCCTTCCCCTTATAAGGAATACCTCAACAGGCCCCAAGCCACTGGACCCCTAGAAATTTTACTTAGGTAGAAGTTCCCTGAACTTTAGTCAGATTTATTTCCCATCCTCTGGCAGGCAAATGTCTCACCAATAAGTCCAGTGTGTTTACTGCTTCTTGCTCACTGAATCCAATCAGCATAATGTCATCAATGTAATGGACCAGTGTGATATCTTGTGGAATCAAAAATTGATCAAGGTCTCTCTGAATACGATTATGACACAAAGCCAGAGAGTGATCCAATTTCATTGCCCTTAGGCAACATGTGTATATGTAGATATATGTATATACGTACACATATATATACATATACACACAAATATGTAGATATGTGTACATCTGTGTATACATACATGCATGTGTACATATGTATATACACATATACATATATACATATCTACACACATATACAAGTGTATACATGTGTATATATACAGGTGTATATATGTATACATGGGCATAAGTGTGTATATATCTGTGTGTATACATATATACAGATGTACATATGTATATCTGTATATATAATGCATATACACAAATATATACATATATACATATAATATGTATGTATATATACTATATATATGTATATAGTCATTCTGGTAGATATGTAATGATTTTTCATTTTCCTTTTACTATTTCCCCTGATGGTTAATTATTTAACATTTCTCTGGTTGCTAGTGATATTAAACATTTTTTACATGCTCATTTGTCATCAGTATATTCTCCTTAGTAAAGAAATACCTTGCACTACGTTAGAACATATGCTAATGTAAAATTTTGTTTATTTCAATGGTCCTTGCTTTCATTTCTATAATTTCAAAATCAGTACAAATATGTCTACTTCAAACTGCAGATCACTGCTTATGTTAATAAATGATATTCAGTTGCACAGATAATACTCTTTACAAACATAGATCTGATTTTTGATTCATGGACTAATTTGGGTATTGAGTGTTTCTAGCATTTCCAGGAGAGGATATTCAGTATGGCAGGGATATAAGCTGCCTATGTGAACAAATGGAAGATAAGGCTGGGTCATAATTTTGATATTATGAAATTTTTGCATTATATTCTACAGCTATATGTATTAAAAGATATTAGATGGCATATATTGCTGTATAAACCTAAAGTGGAATCATTATTATTGTTCATAACTATTTCCATCTTTACCAAGGTATAATTTGGCCTCTTAGCAATGTTCACTTTATGTGCCAGATCAAATTAAAGATAGATCTTCCAGGGGCTTGATATATGACTAGAAGATATCTAAAACTCCTTATAGGCTCATTTGTATATAAAACGTTATTATTAATTTTTAATAATGTGACATGTGAGTTTTGTGGTATGTTCTTTTAAAATGTCTGCAAGCTTTTTATAAGTTAATTATTCCTTCTGAAAAACTCACCTTGTAATATGTTCAGTGCCAATTAACTTTATTACTGGACGGTTAATTCCTTCTTAAATGACAGACATTCTCTTTTACCTTTTTCTTAAGATAACACATTAGCATGGAATACCTTTTATTATGTTTGGATAATGGAATAAACTGGAGGTTTATTTTTCTTGTTCAAGTCATCAAATAGCATTTATTATGGCACCAATTTTACCCAGCTCTGTTCTGGGCATACAAAATGAATGAGAGTGTTACTGCCATGAAAAATTTTTCACATTCTCAAGGCTGAAGACATTATGAAAGCTTGGGATGTTGAATTATGAATTCTCAACTTTCATAAGATGAACAGACTGCCCAAAGATGTGTCTTGTCAACCTAAAAGCTAAGGGCTTTTGTGGTAAGAATTTTTTTTTTTTTTTAAGACGGAGTCTGGCTCTGTCGTCCATGCTGGAGTGCAGTGGCGTGATCTAGGCTCACTGCAAGCTCTGCCTCCCGGGTTCACGCCATTCTCCTGCCTCAGCCTCCCAAGTAGCTGGGACTACAGGTGCCCGCCACCACGCCTGGCTAATTTTTTTGTATTTTTAGTAGAGACGGGGTTTCACAGTGTTAGCCAAGATGGTCTCGATCTCCTGACCTCGTGATCCGCCCTTCTGGGCCTCCCATAGTGCTGGGATTACAGGCATGAGCCACCACACCCGGCCAAGAATTTTTTCAATAATCATCATTTACAAAATTGAGGCAGAAATAAATAAGTTATTTGAAACCAATGAGAACAAAGACACAACGTACCAGAATCTCTGGGACAAAGCTAAAGCAGTGTTTAGAGGGAAATTTTTAGCACTAAATGCCCACAGGAGAAAGCAGGAAAGATCTAAAATCGACAACCTAACATCACAATTAAAAGAACTAGAGAAGCAAGAGCAAACAAATTCAACAGCTAGCAGAAGACAAGAAATAACTAAGATCAGAGCAGAACTGAAGGAGATAGAGACAGGAAAACCCCTTCAAAAAATCAATGAATCCATTTTGCTTTTTAATATCTGTGCTCATAAATGTTAAAGTCTGTGAATAATTAGTTTGATATACATACACCAAGAATAAAGACAGATGATGAACCTGACACATTGACATAGACTTGCAGATTTTAGTGTTTCTAAATGTTTCCCATGAACCAGAAAAAAAATCTTAACCATGTACAATTTTTTTGCTGTATGTTAATTTTTATGGAGAAAAGATAGTACCCAGCTACCTTCTGATGTACTTACAGGTTGAATTTGCATAATTAAAAACAAGAAAACACACAAAGAGAAACTCTTCCACTCCCCCAAAATTGTTATGAGATTAAAATTTCTTAAATTTTATTTGTGTTTATGTATGTGTATATACCATATTACCAAAACTGTAAGAAAGAAGACTTTAAATGTATGTCTGTGTGTGTGTGTTTCAAGATAATCCAAAAAAAAAGACAATTCTAGACTTTGGAGCACTATGGGTAGCATTTCAGATTATCACTTAGTAGAGTAAGAATGTATCATCCTGCCTAAGAGCTTTGACAAGAGCTGAGTACTGGCAGAAAAGGACATTAGTAATCAATATATATCATTTACAATGTGACCTTCTTATGACTCCTGTCAAGTTACAGCATAATCTAAAGAAAATAAACATCACTTAAGGTTGCAATGACCTTCTAAGGGCTTGTTTTTAAGAGCAGAGGGTAGATGGCATAACACCATGAGTAACTGAATATGATTGTACTGAAGCAAATTTGATAGAATGTCATTTTCTTTAAACTCTGCTTGTGAGTTCAATGTCTGACATACGATTATTTAATATTTTTGCAGACTAAAATATGTCTGTTACATGTCTAAATTTTTTTCTGATTTAATTTTCTGCATAAAGTTGATAAAAACATATGTGCATGATACCTATTAAAATGTCTGCCTCAATATGACAGACATATAATGAATAACAATATAATAAACTTATGATATGTTATGTTTCTCATAAATTGAACCAAAGAACATTGTTCATCAATGTATGAAGAGAACTAATGTGGAAGATGTTTGATGTCAAATCAGAAGACAGTACAATAATTTGTAGTGACCTTAACAAACCGGGTGACTTTTAGAGGATTTGAAATGGCCATATAGGGATAGTAGTACTCTAGAGAAAACTTACAGTTTATTTCAAACAGCAGTGAGCGCTTCTAGTCAAGACAGCAGAAAAACAAAATGGACAGAATATATTTTCTTGAAAATCTTGGAAATAAAAACAAGAGGTCTGAAAAAAGATAGCATATAAAATAAATAATAGTCTGACAATTCTGAGGAGAATATTGACTACTAGAATTTAGAAATAAGAATGCACCACAGAACACAACAGAGATAAACATATGACAAGTACTGAAAGTTGAAAGATCAGAAGAACAAATTGAGAAGTTTCCATTTTGTCTAAGAAGAATTTCAGGAGAAACAACCATAGATAACCAGGGAAAGAAAATATTCAGAGATAAAGCTTATAATTTTTCAAGAATTGAAGAAAATTTTAAATATCAACATTGAAAACATGTTGACTGAACTTGACTTAAAATAAAACAAACAAAATTCCTATTTAGACAAATGCTAGTTAATGAAGACTCTGCAATGTGTACATGAAAATCTAACAAACCTAGCCTTTTCTTCCTGTAACCTATGTCCTCTATGTCATTCTCTATACACACCTTAATTATTCATGTCTATATGCTTAATCTTATGTGTGTGATTTTTTTTTCTAATATACATGGATCTTTACTTTTACTTTTGGAAATCCTTTCTGACCTTCCATTGTATTTAAAATACCTTGTCATCTCACAAAATATTGCTTTTCTTGCTGTGATAACCTCCAGCTTCTTCTCTGTGTACATATTTTAAATTTCTTTTTATATTACTTGCCTATTATACAAAGAAACAAGACTTATTTATGCTTACATCATCCATATTTTTCTCTAGTAGCCTGTCCTTAGTAGATCCTTATAAGCATTCTGTGAACAAAGGCCTAAATAAATGAACCCAGATTAAGATCTTCAATTATTTCCAGCTATCAAATCGGCCCTATTTAAAAGTTTGCTTTAGTAGAAGGCTTAATATTTTAATACTTTAGTATAAACACAGTTGGATCTCATGAGTTTGTAGTAAAATTATCTTAGTTATAATAAATGGAAGCATCTTCCACCAAGATGCTTTTATCTAGTGGATATGAGATAAGTAAGGGTTAATGAATAAGTTTTTTTTTTACTCTAGGCAAGTTAAATACAAGAAAGATCATTCAATTGTCTCTTACTATATGAGTAATGTGAAGAGATTTCCATTGAAATACAAAAAAAAGAGTAAAAGAATAATGAATTCAAGTGAGTTAGTTCAATAGCATATTTCCTCATACTAGAGATTGATTAAAAAAATTAAAATTTAAACAAGATCTATCAGTACAAATTTAGAAAATGTCTGAAAACCATGTGTCTTGAATTGTGCTAGTGAGACACTTTAAGATCTTGAGCAAGCTTCTTTCAAGCTATAAGTCCAGTACTCTATGATTTTATTTTGAAGTTCAGTCCCTTTCTGTTTTGTTCATTCCATCCAATTGGATCAATTTCTCATTTCTCTATTAATATTTTAAATTGTTTTACTACTCCATTGTGAATCAGCTTTTACTTAGTTATTTTATTCTCTTTTCTATATTTATTTTAATGAATAACCCCTAAAGGCAGTTTGAAAGATATAATAGAGTAACAATTATAGAAGAAAACAAGTATGTGAATGGGTGGGTGACTGAATGAATGGATGGATTCTGTCCAGAAAGGCTGAGATGCAGAATATTGGGAAATGAATATTCTAAACATCAGGATCTTCTATAAACACTACAGGACAGGCAAAGACTTGCTTTTCAGTTGGTGATATTTTCATACATATATTTGAATTAATGGTGTACTGTGTTGCATATGCAGATTAGGAAAACAACAATACTTGGCTGATAAAAATTACATTGTAACTATCAACTTCAGTTAATTAAAAATGAGAATTTTTAATAATTTGTATTTTTTAATAAACCCATATATAAATCCAAAAGAGCTCTGCAGAAAGAGTAAGAAATATTAAGAAATATGTGCATCAAAAAGAAAACAAATGCCTAAATTTTGACAAAGGTAATGGGTGTAAGAAGTAGACCATTTTTAACTCAAAGCTATGCTAGAGAATACTGTTATAGTATCAGATTGTCTGAGCCATCACATCCTAATTAGATCATGACTCTGTAATACTGACAACTTTGAATCTCTCAGATAAATATCTCAAGAGAAAAAGATGACTAACAGAAAATTTAAAATCTCAATCTTTTCTGGTAACTCAGAAAATATTCTGATAACATTGCAATTATCTTCATGATCTTAGGTAATGGCTGTATGATATGGGGAATGTCCTGTATATCCATTCCTTCTGAGAAACAATTGTGGTTACAGTTGGCATTTTTGAGTGTAAGTGCTGCTTCTATAATAGCAACTCCCCTGAAAAGTTTGGCAATAAGTAAGATTAATGACTGAGAACCACAAAACTATGTTGGAATCACTGTTATTTATGAAACATCAGGGACATCCATCTCTGTCTGCTCATTCTGAGAATTGCATAATGGAAAGAACACAGAAATGGGAGTCAGTTGGCCAAGGTCACAATTTAGACTCTGCCTCAAACTGGTTGTGTGACCTTGGGCATCTTTCAAAAATCTAAGGTTTACCTACGTTACAGCAATATGAGTGGATTACATTAGATTGACACTGAAACCTCTTCTAGTTCAGCTCTAAAATTTTGTAAATCTGAAACATTTGTCAGTATATAAGAAGCATATGTACTGTGAATTGAGAGAAACTCCTGCTACCATTTTACAAATAATTAAACATTTGATTTTAATCTATGAACTATGAATTTTCTACACTTTTCCTCTTGTTTATACCATTGCAGGCTTATTTCTAATGCCAACTTTTATAATCTAAATTTAATCTAAATTTTAATATCTGACAATGTAGAAACCAACTATTTGGCATGCAATTGTTTACCTAAAAGATCCAAAGATAAATACTTTGCAGATAATCTGAATAGCCAAGATTTCCAAATGTTCTGTGTTTTGTAATGTGTTAAATCACTTTTAGATCTGATGCGCTATTTCATTATACAAAGAAAATTTATTAGACATAAAAACCAATTAAATATTGCTTCATAAAATGGCCCATGGATACCAGAAATACTAAAAAATACAAATTTCTGTAGAAATACCATAGAATTACTTGCTAGAACATACTGAAAAATCTAAATGTGAGCTTAACCCAAGGGCAATAAACATAACTATGGGTCTTAATGCATTTAGGGTTGCTAAATACATGAGGCTGGGAAATTCATAAAGAAAACAGGTTTATTTATCTCACAATTCTAGTGGCTGGAAAGTCCAAGAACATGACACCAGCATCTGCTTGGCTTCTGATTAGGGCCATGTGCTGCTACAAGACATGGCAGGAAAGTGGAAAGGTGAGGGGTGTGAGCAAAGAGAGGTCCCAAAAAGGAGGAGGAAATAGTTCTTTTATAATCCACTTTCCCAGAAACAAATCCATTCTGGCAAGAGGGAGAACACACTTATTTCCAGTAGGATAGCATTACTTCATTCATAAGGGAATTGCCTACATGACACAAACAACTCCCACTAGGCTCCACATCCCAACATGGTTACAGTGGCAATTAAATCTCAATATGAGTATTGGCAGGGACAAACCACCTTCAAACCACAGCGACTATGACAATCTCGAGCTGATTTAGTTCCCAGTAGAAATATTAGATTTCCTATAATCTCTGATTATAGAAGCCAGGAAAAGAGGAAGTGAATAGTAGAAAATGGAGGATGTCCAGTTACCATATATAGTTAATTTTGTGTGTCAACTTCACTGGACCACAGGACCCACAGATTTGGTTAAACATTATTTCTAGTTGTGTCTGTGAGGGTATTTCTGGAAGAGATTAACATATGAATTAATAGACTGAGTAAAGCAGATTGCTATCCCCAGTGCGGGTGGGCCTCATTCAATTCTTTTAAGGTCAGAATAAAATAAAAAATGATGTAAGAAAGAATTTTCTCTCTCTCAGCCTTACTGTCCTGGACCTGAGATATTGGTCACTTTCTCCCTTCCAACATGGACTAGGAATGGAACTATACCACTGACTATCCTGTATCTGGATTCTTCAGCTTCCATAATTATGTGACCACTTCCTTATAATACACACACAGGCACATACACATGTTCTATTAGTTTTGTTTCTCTGGAGAATCTTTACCAAAGCACTCTATATCTGATGGGTTGGCCACCACTGGCTAAGGAACAGCCTATCTCTGGAAAAGGAAAACTAAAAATGGACAACGTATTGTTCCTTGAGGAATCATTGCTGGCTTAAGCATAGGTATCTAAACCGTTATGCAATTGTAATGTGTAATCCAATCCAATGCAATGCAAATGTATATGTGTAATCCAATACACATATATCTATTTCCCCCTCACACACACAGTGCAGACTCATCAGGAATGAAATCATGTCTGGCAGTAAACCAAACAGAGTCATTCTATATGAATTATAACAGAAGTTAATATTTACTTGAATATTTACCATGTGTGAGGCTCTAAGCTAAACATTTTTACAATTATCATATTTGATTCTGCAAAATTCCAACAAGTACTACTATCATAATCTGCATCTTGCAGATGAGGCAACTAAAATTTAGAGAGGATAAGTAATGTCCATTTCATATCTGAGAAGTAATATTCCTGGTCTTAAATTAAGTCTTGATAACTTTAAAGCAATTCTTTTAATCAATTGCTATAAATTTTGAATACTGGATTGAAACGGTGGCAGAGTGACCCAAGAGAACAAGACTTCTAGGATCACAGGATATGTGATCTGTTTACTACCTTTTACTCAACAAGCAACTCATATTAGTCTTTGGTTGAGTAACATCTTGAATGTTTTAATCTCTATAAAGCCCTTGTAGAGCATAAATCATAAGTCCTTCCCTTTATTTCCCATAGGGGCTACCACAGCTAGGAGGCCAGAATGCTCTGGCTGTTCCATTGATAAATTTTTATTTTACAATACTTGATATACAAGTATTCACATATTATACACTTTTAAATTTAGTTATGTGAAAATTCAGATGAAGTATATGAACACCTCGATTATACAAATAGCAATTTTCAAAACAACTGTTTTTAAGATTAAGGTACAGGACAGATACTAAAATAATTTTTTCCTCCTGCTTTCGTCCCTGAACAACCTTTATTTACAATTCAAATATTTCCTGCCTCTTACTTGCTTTTTCCTACACTGCCTATAAACAGCAAAATAAATAAATAAATAAATAAATAAATAAATAAATAAATAAGGGGGAAAACAAGAGACAAAGGGGAAACAATGTTTACCATTTACCATTAAGAAAATATAAAAATAAAACCTTCTCCCCAAAAAAGGGTTTGGGAGGCCATTTCCTTTCACTCTAATCTCAAAAATTATTCATAAATAATGTTCATTATCATCATGTGATTATCTAATAATAAATACATTTAGGCGACTCTCATTTCCCTTAATAAGGAATGATCTATATTCACATCTCTGTAACTTAGTTCATCTTCTCATCAGTTCTAGTAACTGAAGAGATATTTCCTCAATAAGTGAAGCATATGACCAGCTTCATGAACTTTACTCTTATTACAATTATTATGTTTCTTTCTACAAAAATAAAAAGTAGAATATATTCCATTGTCTCTAAGAGTAAAGTTGTAAAATAATTTAAGGAAATAGCTTTGGTAGTAACACATAAGGCTCTTGCTTTCAAATGGCAAGGGAGCTATGGGAGAATTGGAGAGGTGTTCTCATTTGCACAGTAAACACTAATTGTTTTTCCTGTGGGAATGGAAAGTATAATATATATGGTGTGCTTTTGCTGGCAATTTTCCCATGGAAAATTAAACTTATCTTATTTGGATAAATATTTTGTCCAGAATTTTACCAGTGACATGACTTGGATTATTCTGTTTATAAAAACTATTAGCTAGGCTGGGCGCGGTGGCTCACGCCTGTAATCCCAGCACTTTGGGAGGCCGAGGCGGGTGGATCATGAGGTCAGGAGATCGAGACCATCCTGGCTAACTCAGTGAAACCCCGTCTCTACTAAAAATACAAAAAATTAGCCGGGCTAGGTGGCAGGTGCCTATAGTCCCAGCTATCGGGAGGCTGAGGTAGGAGAATGGCCTGAACCCGGGAGGTGGAGCTTGCAGTGAGCCGAGATCGCGCCACTGCATTCCAGCCTGGGCAACAGAGCCAGACTCCATCTCAAAAAAAAAAAAAAAAAAAAAACGATTAGCTAACAGATAACCTCAAAAATTGAGAAACATGACTTTACAAAAACAGTTATGAGGAAATGTATCACTTTTCAACAATTTTTTTTAAAACTCTGCATAATATTTCCCCATAAAATAAATGTTTAAGTAACTAATTTTGATATATTTCTAATTATTTATCCCTAATGATAAAACTGTCCTCTTTGGGGAGAGGGGGAATCCATCTTTTTTACTTCATTATAAAAACTATGGGTTTTATAATTTATATAAATCTAAAATTTTAAAATTGTACAGGCACATATTACTTAGGACCAGGAATATAAGATTTTTTTAACTTTTATATTAAGTTCAGGAGGTATATGTGTAGGTTTGTTATATAAGTAAATCCATGTCATGGAGGTTTGTTGTACAGATTATTTTGTCACCTTGGTATCAAGCCTAGTACTAATTAGTTATCTTTCTTGATCCTCTCCCTCCTTCCACCTTCCACCCTCTGATATACCCCAGTGTCTATTGTTTCCCATTATGTCTATGTGTCCTGAACATTTAGCTCCCACTTAATAGTGAGAACAGGCTGTGTTTGATTCTTGTGTTAGTTTGCTAAGGATAATAACCCCAGTGCCATCCATGTCCCTTCAAAGGGCATGATTTCATTTTTATGGCTGCATAGTATTCCATGGTGTATATGTATCACATTTTCTTTGTCCAGTACACCATTGATGGGTATTTAGGTTGATTCCATGTCTTTGCTATTGTAAATAGTGCTGAGATGAACATATACATTGCATGTGTCTTTATAAGAGAATGATTTATATTCCTTTAGGTATATACTCAGTAATGAGATTGCTGGGTAGTTTTATTTTTAGGTCTTCAAGGAATTTCCAAACTATTTTCTACAATAATTGAACAAATTTACACTCCTATCAACAGTTTTTAAGTGTTCCTTTTTCTCTGCAACCTCACTAGCACCTGTTATTTTTGACTTTTTAATAGTAGCCATTCTTACTGGTGTGAGATGGTTTTTCATTGTGGTTTTGATTTGTATTTCTCTAATGATCACTGTTGGTCAGCTTTTGAAAATATGCTTATTGTATGCCTTCTTTCAAAAACTATCTGTTCAGGTCCTCTGCCCACGTTTTAATGGGGTTGTTTGGTTTTCTTGTGAATTTATTTAAGTTTCTTATAGATGCTGGATATTAGACCTTTGTCAGACGCATAGTTTGCAAAACATTTCTCCCATTCTTTAGGTTTTCTGTTGAATAATTTCTTTTGCTGTGCAGAAGCTCTTTAGTTTAATTGTATCTATTTGTCAATTTTTGTTTTAGTTGCAATTGCTTTTGATGTTTTCATCATGAAATAGTTGCCTGTTCCTGTGCCCAGGATGGTTTTGCCAAGTCATCTTTCAGGGATTTCATAATTTTGATTTACATTTAAGTCTTTAATCAATCTTTAGTTGACTTTTGTATATGGTGTAAGGAAGGGGGTTAAGTATATGGTGTAAGGAAAGGGGTCAATCTTCTGCACATGTTATCTCAGCACCATTTATTGAGTAGAAAGTCCTTTCCCCATTGACTGTTTTTGTCAGCTTTGTCAAAGGTCAGATGGTTGTAGTTGTGTGGTCTTATTTCTGGGCTCTCTATTCTGTTCCATTGGTCTGTGTATCTGCTTTTGTACCAGTACCATGCTGTTTTGGTTACTTTAAACCTGTAGTATAGTTTGAAGTTGGGTAGCATGATGCCTCCAGCTTTGTTCTTTTTGCTTAGGATTACATTGGCTATTTGAGCTTTTTTTGTTTGTTTGTTTCATATGAATTTTAAAATAGTTTTTTTCTAGCTCTGTGAAGAATGTCATTGATAATTTGTTAAAAATAACATTGAATCTACATATTGCTTTGGATTAGTATGGCCATTTTAATTATGTTGATTCTTCCTATCCATGAGCATGGAATATTTTTCCATTTGTTTGATTCCTTTGGGCAGTGTTTTGCAGCTCTCCTTGTAGGGATCTTTCACCTCCATAGTTAGTTAGCTGTATTCCTAGCTATTTTATTCTTTTTGTGGCAATTCTGAATGGGATTGTGTTCCTGATTTTGCTCTTGGCTTGTCTATTGTTGGTGTATAGGAATTCTAGGGATTTCTGTGAATTGATTTTGCATCCTGAGACTTTGCTGAAGTTGTTTATCAGCTTAAGGAGCCTTTGGGCCAAGACTATGGTGTTTTCTAGATATCAGATCATGTTGTCTGCAAACAGGGTTAGTTTGTCTTCCACTCTTCCTATGCAGATGTCCTTTATTTCTTTCACTTGCCTGATTACTCTGGGCAGGACTTCCAATACTACGTTGAACAGCAATGGAGAGAGGACATCCTTACATTGTGCTAGTTTTCAAGGGGGAATGCTTCCAACTTTTGCCCATTCAATATGATTTTGGCTTTGGGTTTGTCATAGATGGCTCTTATTATTTTGAGGTATGTTCCTTCAATACCTAGTCTGTTGACAGTTTTTTTTGTTTGTTTTGTGTTGTTTTTGGTTTTTGGAGATAGAGTCTCACTCTGTTGCCCAGCTTAAAGTACAGTGGTGAGATTTTGGCTAACTGCAACCTCCGCCTCCCAGGTTCAAGTGATTCTCATGCCTCAGTCTCCTGAGTAGCTGGGACTACTGGTGCATGCCACCATGGCCAGTTGTTATTATTATTATTATTATTACTATTTTTTTTTTAGTAGAGATGGGGTTTCACCATGTTGTCCAGGGTGGTCTGTAACTCCTGGACTTAAGTGATCCATCTGCTTCAGCCTTCCAAAGTGCTGGGATCACAGGCGTTAGCCACTGCGCCCAGCCAGTTTCTTAGGAGTTTTTAACTTGAAGCCATGTTGAATTTTACCGAAAGCCTTTGCTATATCTATTGAGATAATCATGTGGCTTTTATCTTTAGTTCTATTTATTTATGTGATGAATCTCATTCATTGATTTGTGTACGTTCAATTAATCTTGCATCCCAGGGATAAAGCCTACTTGATTATGGTGTGTAAGTTTTTTGATGTGCTGCTGGATTCAGTTTGCCAGCATTTTGTTGAGGATTTTTGCATCAGTGTTCATCAAGGATATTGGCCTAAAGATTTCTTTTTGTGTTTGCGTCTCTGCCAGGTTTTCATATCATGATGATACTGGCCTCATAGAATGAGTTGGGGAGAAGGCCCTCCTCCTCAATTTTTTGGAATAATTTTAGTAGCAATGGTACAAGCTCTTTTGTGTACATCTGGTAGAATTTGGCTGTGAATCCATCTGGTCTTAGGCTTTTTTTGGTTGATAGGGTATTTATTACCGGTTCAATTTCAGAGTTATTGTTGGTCTGTTTAGAGATTAAATTTCTTCTTGGTTCAGTCTTGGGAGGGTGTATGTGTCCAGGAGTTTGTAAAAATATGAAACACTTCATGAATTTGCATGTCATCCTTGTGCAGGGGGCAGGCTAATCTTCTCTGCATCTTTCTAATTTTAGTGTATGTGCTGCCAAAGTGAGCACTAGAAGATTTCAAAAGATAAAGACATATTGATTAGTAGTGATACATTTGTTGGCTCAAGAAACTGTTATTCCAATCTTAGAGGTGTCCTATCCAAAGTTCATATATAAAATATAATCTGAAGCATCTTAAAATTATATGGCTACTTTAAAAAATAATTTAAAATATCTGTCCTAATTACCAGACCGGTAGAAATAGGCATATATTAAGTGGCTAATATCTACTTGATGGATTAAGTTATTTTGGGATAAAAATTTTGTTGTTTTATATGAGCTCGGCCTCTGGTAGTAAACTGCATACCTATTTTGTTTTGCTAGTCTTTTGTCATTATGCACTTTAATTTTTACTTAACAATGGCAAAGAAAGCAAGAAATTACTTGTCAGCAAATGATGTTAACAAATGGTACTGAGACACAGAAATTATGAAATAAATATAAAATGATGTATTATAAAAATATTTATGTTTTATTTCATGCTGGTGAAAGTTTGTAGAATGATTAACATTTTTTTCTTAGCATGTTTTGTTTACAACTTTTTGCTACTCTCGTATTAGAAACATGTAATGTGTTTTAATTTTACTGTTTGTTTTTAGTAAGCAGTTCTCAAATTTATGTGCCTCAAAGCAATGTAATTTTGATTTTTGTTCAAGTATATTTCCTTCACAGACTGACAGATATCTCTACTCATTGTAGTTGGTAAGGAACCCAAACAGATGGAGAATCCGCCATGTAAACTATATCCCTCTCTATGTCAGTCTCACACAGGCAATTACATATTATTGGAAACAATATACAGAATTTATTTACCAGAATTACATGGAACCAGCACATACTTACAAAGGAGCCAGAAAATGCAATCCTACCCTTATTCCTGGAAGATATACAGGTGGAATTATTTTGGTGGCATCAAAATGGCTACTACATTGTTCATTATATTTTTTGTTGTAATAACAATTTATATGTATTGTAAGTTAGCATAGTGTAGTGATTACAAGTATATATTCTAGAGCTTGAATACTGGATTTTAAATTGTGTCTCTGCCATTTAACTAGCTGTAAGTTCAACTCTCTGTTTTTTAGTTTTCTTGTCTGAGTATTTTGATATTTCTATAAAGCATCGTTTTGACTATTAAATATGGTAATAGGATTAAAACACTTAGAACGTTGCCTTGCAAGGAGATTCCTATAATTTTAGGAAGTTTATCGTAAATCCTATAAATTTAAGATTTACGATTGGATTAGATCTAAGATTTAAATATACCTAGTGTGCAGAATTAAGTAAATGGTCTTTCCCTTGAAAGTTTGTACATCTAGAGATTCAAATAAAGATCTGAGGGAAAAATGTTCAACTGCGACCTTGTAGGGGCTCAGTTTTACATAGGCAAATATAGCCTGGCTAACCTTCTAATGCTGACAGGGATAAGGGAAAGTAGGGAAGAGAAGTTCAGACTCTGGCTCCGTAGCAAGGTTGCTTCCACAGCTTTTGGCAGGGGTCTGAAATGAATGAGAGGTGAGGACTACATTTTTTATTGCAAAGGTGGCAGGTAGTTTTCTGGTTCTGTCATGAAAGCAACTCCTAAAGCAGTAACAGGAGAAATTCTGATTAGCAATCATGAGGAAGAATCTGTTATTGCATTTACATAGTTGATAAAGAGCATATTCATAAAATTACCACAGGAATTGGTATTGGTCTACTTTGGGAAATGCCGTAAGCCTGTAACATTTTCTTAAGTATACTCTTGGTGAGGACATATTCTTCATCTTGTAGGATATTTGATTTTTTATCAAAATTAATGGCTGAATCATAATCTGGATGATTAAACATGGTAGTACCATTACAAAAGTAAGTGCAACTATGAAGTAATGGTACTAGAGTTCTGTGGTTCATAAAACAATACAGTAGGCATTTCTTTAAATAAGTTTTTAAAAGTTTTACATATAAGCAGAATAAATTCCTAACCTGATCTCTAAAAGTGAGCATTTGTTTGAAGATACAGATATAATAATATGACAGTATTTTTCTTAAAATATAACATGCATATGTAATTCTATAGGTTCATATATCAATTGTATATTTATTAACTAAATTATGATTTATGGAAGAAAACTAAAGGGACTGAATATCTTGATTTGGCATAATAAACCCACACGGGTTTTTCAATTCACAGTATGTATTGTGTAAACAGGTTTTATTGGGGAAAAATCACATAGTGTAAAGAGAAGGCACATGATTACTTGTTATTTTATGTCTATGACCAGGTCATCTGAAGAAGTTCTTGCTGTTTATTTGTGACTAGATTCTTTGGCAAGCTACAAGGCTTCTTAGCACTGACACTGATCTTTTATTCTTCACTGCCTCCAAACATTTAAATAGGATAGTACTGATAACAACAACAACAATAAAAACAGCTCAAGGAATATTAAAAAACAATCCAATCAAATGATTCATTGTGGTGCTTAATTAGGGCTCCTATGAGCACTCTATTTCAGGTGAATGGATCCCCTGCTCCTTCTTCTAGTTCCTGGAATAAACCCGTGTCTGGTCTATGTTGCTGGACATGTAGGTGTCTAGAGTTTAGAGTCCCAGTAAGGGGAACTATTTCTTACTATTTATTTTTCTCATTCAGCTTCCTTATAATTCAAGTGTTGGAAATGACTTACGCATATGAGTCAAACAGAGCAAAGTTTAGACACCAGGATACTGGGGTATAAAGGTCAGCTATGCATTAAAATTTGAGGGGCTTGAATAAAGTTGAGCTTCAATATAATGACCTTGCATGAAATTAAGATCAGGTGTGCAAGCAAAGAGTCTTCCACTGTCCACAGTCTTCTAAAAAGGTGATCTCAGGTGTAAACTCTCCCCTTAGATTTTTAGAGAAAGAAAAATTACCAATCTCCAGTCAACTGATAGCTATGCAACCTAACTTCCAGGGTTTCTTTATGACCATCCTGCTTGTCTCTATTCATACGTTTCAAAGCCCTGTCTATATAATTCCAAAACATCAGATATAGCTGAAAGAATAGTCAATCAGCATGATCCTGGAAACCCAAAGCTGTGGCTAGGCTTCTAGGTTCATCAAAATGGGTTTTAAAAAGAAATCAACAGGAAAAATAACTGTTGTATGGCCCACAGTTTTATTATAACTTATCTAAAACTCTTTATACTACATGTATTATAGAATTTAGAGGGCTTTTAAAAAATATTTTAGAAACATAATACACTGCATATACATGTACTATGTAACATCACAGTGGGATCTGGGGCAATGCCCCAAAATCAAATACAGTAATATTTGTGTAGCAAAATATATGAATATTTAACTACTTGAACTACTAAGGACATATCAGTTGAGATCAGGTTTGCCATGAATGCCAAAAAAATTTTGTTTTAAAGTTTTTTGATTTTTAACTAAATTTAATAAATGATGGATTTGAATTGCAGTTGCATTCTACAAGCCAAAAATAAGGGACACTCACATACATTAACCTCAACTAAAGTGCTCACAAAATTCCCAATTTAATATCATAAGAATCACATGAAATAGTATTTTAAATGATTGGGCTCTTTTTTTTTTTTCTTATCAATACCAGCCAATTTGGTGACATTTAGAAGGTGCCAAGAATAAAAGATCAAGGTCAATGCAAACATGTGCTCACTGCAGTCGAAGAAACTGGTCACAAAATGTACAGCAAGAACTTCTTGTTCAGTGGACTGAGTCAAAGATACTAAATACAGAAATACAGACCAAATGTTTAGTTCTAAATATTAATACTTAAGCAATCCAAGCAGTTGCTTGCATTTGATTGTTTTTGAACATTCAGAATGAATTTTTCATTTTCATCGGACTAGTAGGACCAAAAAAAAAATGGGTAAATACATGCATAGAGAAAAAAGAGTGAAGAATGCTTATTATAAACATGTGTGTATGTATGTATGCATGCATATATGTATTTAAAATGGTATTAATATCACTTTAAATTAATGAGATACAATTAGAGAATGATGAATTTTAAGATCATGTTTAAAATTTGAATATAAATAAGGAGGAAATAAAATTTTACCCCATAAAGCATGATCCTTCTCTTTATTTATTTATATACTCATTCATGTATTAATTTAGCCAAGTAATATTTAATGAATGCTGGGGTTATAAAATTTAACATAATATAAAACCTGGCTCTGAATTGCTCACAATCTTCAAGTCCTGAGCTACCTACCCTTGCCTTTTCTCTATTGGTAAAGTGTACTTTCAATTTGTGAAATCATGGATGGTCTTTAAATTTTGAAAGTAGGTTCTCTGTGGCTGGAAAGATATTTTCGATTTTGACTCTAGTTGTAAAACTCAAGTAGCATATCTGTGGCTTCACTTCCCCTCTCTCGGCAGTCTCCTTCCATTTACCCTGCATGTAACATAGGAATTTGCCATTACTGTACTCACACAATAGTGCGGTATGTGGTATATCAGTCCGTTTTCACACTGCTATAAAGAACTACCTGAGACTGGGTGACTTATGAAGAAAAGAGATTTAATTGACTCAAGAGTTCCACAGGCTTAACAGGAAGCATGACTGGGAGGCCTCAGGAAACTTACAATCATGGCAGAAGGTGAAATGGAAACAAGGCATATCTTACATGGTGGCAGGAGAGTGAGAGCAAAGAGAAGTGCCACACTTTTAAACCATCAGATCCCATGAGAACTCACTCACTATCAGGAGAACAGCATGGGGAAAACTGCCACCATGATCCAATCACCTCCCATCATGTCCCTCCCTCGACATGTGGCGATTATTACAATTCAAGGCGAAATTTGGGTGGGGCTGAACCACATCATGTCGAAAGAAATATGAATGTTTAAAGAAGCTCTTGGAGAAACTTAACTAAGTCTTTACTTTTATTCTTATCTCCTTCTGTACCATTTGGCTACCACATAGATTCTAAGGAAGAATCTGTCCTTTGATGGGCAAAGACATTTGAGCTTAGGAACTAATTACCTTCTGCCAGTTAACAGATTTATTTTAAATTCCTTGGAAAAAAGTTAAACAGGAGTTTTTGAAACTAACTAGGGCTTCAGCTTTGAAGTTCCTTAATGCTTTGTGCTAACACATTAACTTTTTTTTGATGGTATAGATTGCTTTAAATCACTTGTTAAAAAGTTTATTTGTCATTCCATTCTCCAGGAAACCATTTCTGGGAGAATTTGAAGAGATTGTAATTTCATATTTCTTCCAATTTATCAACTTTTAGTTGAGTTTCTTTCTGTGGAAAGTAAAATAATTAAAGCACAACAGTACAATGTCAATAGGAATATCAACATTATTTTGATTAAACTGGCTAAGAAAACCATTTTTAAAGTGACTTTTAAATAATAATTTGTGGAAAACAAGAAATATGTATACAAGATGTGGCTAAAATAATTAGAATGTCATCCTACCTAAATTGATGGCATATACTAAATATACTAGGATACTTCCTCTGAGTAGCTATCAGTTCTTATCATCGATCCCCATCCCTGCTGCTTTTCCAGTGAGGAAACAAAAGTACCTATGAATGCCTGGTATTGACCTACACATCCTCAATTTTATTTGGCCCAGTATCTTTCTGTCCCAGAGGTACAACCCCTTGTAGAGATGATCAAACTTGCATTTTGAAATACAAAGCTCTTAAAAATTATAGGAACTTGACTCCTTTGTTTCCGATTTTGATAATATGTGTCTTCCCTTTTGTAAAATATAAATAAAAATTTGTAAATTTGTTGCATATTCAGTGAATCAAGTATTGGTTCAACCAAGAGATATAATTCACAAAAAAAGAGCCAAAGAGAAATTCTGTGACTGGAAGAATACAATACATGAAATTAAAAAACAGAAGAAAGAATGTCAATAACAGAATTTATCAAGCAGAAGAAAGAATCTCGAAACTCGAAGACAGGTCATTTAGAAATATCCAATCAAGAGAGGGAAATAAAGAATGCAAAGGAATGAGGAAAGCCTACAGGGTGTATGAAAAAAATTCAAAAAAGCTAACACTCACATCATAGAAGTTAGAGAAGGAGAAGAGACAGAAAGGGACAGAAAGCTTATTTAAGGAAATGAAAGTTGAAATCTTCTGAAATCTGGAGGAAGACATGAACATCCAAATACTTCACATCTCAAAAGTCTCCCATCCCAGGTTCAACTGAAAGAAGACTCTACCAAGGCATATTTAAATTAAACTGTAAAAATCAGGCCAGGCATGGTGGCTCACAGCTGTAATCCCAGCACTTTGGGAGGCCAAGGCGGGCGGATCACAAGGTCAGGATATGGAGACCATCCTGGCTAACATGGTAAAACCCCATCTCTACTAAAAATACAAAAAATTAGCCAGGCATGGTGGTGGGCACCTGTAGTCCCAGCTACTTGGGAAGCTGAGGCAGGAGAATGGTGTGAACCCAGGAGGCGGAGCTTGCAGTGAGCCAAGATCATGCCACTGCACTCCAGCCTGGGAGACAGTGAGACTCTGTCTCAAAAAAAAAAAAAAAAATCAAAGACAGAGAGAGAATCTTTTTTTTTTTTATTTTATTTTATTTTATTTTATTTTTTTGAGATTTACAAAATTTATTCTTTCTTTCATTTCATTGTATCATCCTTTTCCTATGTGAACAATCTCACATGGTTTTTCCTTCTTTCTTTTTTTTTTTATTTTTATTTTTTATTATACTTTAGGTTTTAGGGTACATGTGCACAATGTGCAGGTTTGTTACATATGTATCCATGTGCCATGTTGATTTCCTGCACCCATTAGCTCGTCATTTAGCATTAGGTATATCTCCTAATGCTGTCCCTCCCTCCTTCCCCCACCCCACAACAGTCCCCGGAGTGTGATGTTCCCCTTCCTGTACCCATGAGTTCTCATTGTTCAATTCCCACCTATGAGTGAGAACATGCGGTGTTTGGTTTTTTGTCCTTGCGATAGTTTACTGAGAATGATGTTTTCCAGTTTCATCCATGTCCCTACAAAGGACACGAACTCATCATTTTTTATGGCTGCATAGTATTCCATGGTGTATATGTGCCACATTTTCTTAATCCAGTCTATTGTTGTTGGACATTTGGGTTGGTTCCAACTCTTTGCTATTGTGAATAGTGCCGCAATAAACATACGTGTGCATGTGTCTTTATAGCAGCATGATTTATAGTCCTTTGGGTATATACCCAGTAATGGGATGGCTGGGTCAAATGGTATTTCTAGTTCTAGATCCCTGAGGAATCGCCACACTGACTTCCACAATGGTTGAACTAGTTTACAGAGAGAGAATCTTGAAATAAACAAGAGGAAAAAGTTTTCTCACATACAAAGGAACCTATATGAGTTTATCCAGAGATTTTTCGGCAGAAACTTTGCATGCTGGAAAAAAGTGAAATGATACAGTCAAAGTGCTGAAAGAAAATATCTGCCCACCAAAAGTATTTATGTGGAAAATCTGCTCTTCAGAAATAAAAAGAGCAGTTAAATACTTCCCCAGACAAACAAAAGCTGAGGGAATTCATCACTTCTTGATCTGCCTCACAAAAAATGCTATAGAAAGTTATTCAAACTGAAACTAAAATGAGCTAAGTAGTAGCATGAAAGTATATGCAATTGTAAAACTCACTGTTAAAATTACTGTGTAGTCAATCTTAGAATACTCTAAAACTGTAATGCTGGTGTGTAAATCCCTTAACTCTCTAGTATAAAGCTCACCATTAAAATTAATATATAATCAATCTCAGAATACTCTTAATACTGTAATGCTGGTGTGTAAATCTCTTATCTGTCTAGTATAATGGTTAAAAGAGAAAACTATTAAAACTGACTATAGCTACAATAATTTGTTAAGAAATATACAATATTAAAAGATGTAAATTTTGACATAAAACATAAAATGAAAGGAGAAGTAAAAGTGTAGTTTTTGTATATGATCAAATTTGTTATCAGCTTAAAATAAACTGTTATAAGAGGTTTTATGTAAGCCTAATGGTAAACAAAAAGAAAACATCTATAGTTGATGCATAAAAGATAAAGAGATAAAAAGAACCAGAGAATATACAAAACAGCTAAAAAAAAAAAAATGTTAAAGTGACAATAGTAAGTCCTTACCCAGAAAGTATTACCATGAATGTGAATGCATTAGAACTTTCAACCAAAGACATGGAGTGGATGGATACATTTCAAAAACCTAACAATATGCTGCATACAAGAAACTTACTTCATCTTTAAGGACTGAAAACGAAAGGATAGAAAAAGGTTGCGAAAACCAAAAGAAAGCAGATATATTTATATTGTAACAGATAAAATAGACTTTGAATTGGAAACTTTAAAAAGAGAAAAAGAAGGTCATTATGTAATGAGAAAGGGGCCAATTTAACAAGATAATATAACAATTATAAATATATATGATCTCAAATTGGAGAACCTAAATGTATGAAGAAATATTAATGGATGTAAAAGGAGAGATAGATTATAATACAATAATAGTAGAAATCTTCAAAGCCCCACTTTCAACAGTGGATAGATCACCCATACAGAAAATCAGTAAAGAAATACTGAACTTGAAGTACACTTTCAACCAAATGCATACAACATACCAAAACTTATGAGATATAGTGAAAGCAGGTCTTACCTAAACTGGATTTAGAAAATCCTGATGTGGTAGAAGTGCCAGTATTATTTTTTTCTACTGCCAAAGAAAAGTATATGAATGCCAGTGACTGGTCTGAGATCATGACACTGTATAAGAGAAACGTGCTTTGTAGAGTTTGTTGTGTCATCTTGAAAAATTCAATTAACCTCTCAAACTATTCTCTCTCTTTCTCTGACTCTCTCTCTCTCATATATAAAATAAGATTTAAGACTAGATGACATCTAATGTGAATATTTGCATCTCAACATTTGCACTCTGTTTTAAAGACAAAACCATCAACACAGGTTTCCTCATGTATTAAAGTTTTAATATTTAATTGACAGTCTGGTAATAAATGTAATGATAACAGTATCCTAGCAAGTACGTTTCTGTGTGGTATTTTGAAATCTTAGATATTTCTAAGGATTTCAAATATGGATTCTATTAGTTACTCTATTTGGTGCAAATAAAATTCCACAGTCTCTTTTTTTCAGGTTGAAACCTACAAATTGTGACTAGGCAAGCTGAAGAGTTAGTAAGCATAGCATGGCTGAGAAGCACTCCTCCCTACCCCTGATATATTTTCTTGTGATCACCAGGAAAGTCCATTTTCATCTCGAGTTACATGGAAATGCATAGTTCTCACCCTTACTGCATCCAAGGGGCCTAGAGACACTTCATAAACACTCTAAAACTGTTCTCCTTTCCTCCTTTATATTTTGTTCAGCCTCTCGAACTTTACAACTCTCAAGAAGCAATCTTTTTTTGGCAGGAAGCTGCATGAGTGATAACCCAAGTGAGCAGTGTCATCTACCTGAAGGATGACACTGGAAATTGCATGATTTGTAAGAAAAGAAATTGTCACATTCTGAATGGTGTTTCATTATCAGTTTGAGCCAGAGTATATCTTCACACAAACCGTTCTTACACCATCCCCAAATTATCTTGCCTCATGAAATTCAAGTTATGAATGTTCATGCAGGTTTTGTCCAAAAGGGCAACTTGTGTTTTAATTAATGTTCTTAAAAGGTCTTAAAGGTGAAAAATGCTATAAATTATTGGGGGTAATTTGATGAGTTCTAGATTAATGTCATTTATTAAAGATTTTACTTAAGTTTCAGCCAGTGTTTAGCATTTGCTTAATACTAAATATAGACAGATTACTTCAATCTAATTCGTAAAATATAAACTTATAAAATAAGCTTTATAAAATACTAAGGTTTTATTATTTTCAATATGAAAAATTTCTCAGGATTATTTGAAAAGCAAGTTTTTTTTTTTAATTTGTAGTGGTGAAGGCATTTGCATATGATTAACCATTTGGCAAAGAGCCTAAGGCAAGGAGAATTTTACTGCTGAAATACTAACTTTGTAAAACAATTAAAATTTTTAAGTAAATTAGGTATGAACACATTGTAAACAGTCTGTTTATTTTGAAACAAGAAGTACATATTTTTTTCTAGGAAAAGCAGTGTAATAGGACAAATTGATCTTAAGCAAATTATCAGTTCTCTGATGTCCTCTGACTATATCTACAAGTGAAGAACTTGTTGTAAAGGTCTCTTCTGGTTATTAAATTACAATTTAATTTTTTTAAATAATAATTCCAAGATCCTCAAATCATATAAAGGTTATGGATGGATAAAAACTTGTGTCTTGTTTGAAGGTTGTGAAAATTTGCTGAAAACTGCTGATTAATTTGTTTTTATATTGTCCATATATTATAGTAAAATTTTTAATTTCAATTGTCTTTAATCATATAATTTGTTTTATATTAATATTTTCATAATTCCAAAGTCTAAAAACAGCACTTATATTCAGTCATATTTCCCTGAAAGTAGGTATTTATATGAGGGTAGGGTTAAGCACCTATCTAGTATAACATTTGCTTTTCTTTTTAATTTTTTTGAGACAGTTTTACTCTATCACTCAGACTGCTTTGCAGTGGCACAATCATGGCTCACTGCTTCCTCTGCCTCCGAGGCTCAAGAGATCCTCCCACCTCAGCCAACATTTTAATTCTTTTGTTTATTTTTTTCCATATTTTTGAGTTATTTTCTTAATGTGTGCTATAAGGTTATTCATCAAAATTCGACTTCAGCTTAATACTAACTTAATTCTGGTAGATACACAGGTATTGTGGGATCAGAAAATGTTAAATTTCTTTTTCTCATCTTCAAGGTACAATCTTGGGAAGTGCTAGGCCTCCTTCTGTTCTTTTCTTTTTCTTGTTTTATTTTTATCAACTTTAGCTAATCAGCCAAAGGAAATGAAGGATCCATAGAGCCAATTCTCCAATGCTTAGAAATATTATTATAAAATTTCATTGAAAACTTTGACCTCTCATAATGAATTACAGTTCAGCTGCTCTTACATATATTGGTGATTCTATAGATTTTCAGGCATCAGGGCTTCAGCATTCCTACCCTTCTCTCTTTATTTTCCCCAAACAACATTCCCGTTATGTTTCAGTAAGGGGAGGACATTCTCACAAATTACACCATTGCCACTACATAGGTTGGAAGGTTCCACAACCATCCTCATATTTGGTGATTTGCTAGAAGGAAGAATTAGGAAAACTTATAAGCAGTTGTACTCATGGCTGTGGATTGGTACCAAGAAAGGATATACAACAGAAACAGCAAGGGGATAAAGACAGCTGGCAAAGAGTGTGGAGGCATGCCATCACAGCCTTCCCATACTCTCCTCAAGGGGCCACACACAGCGCTCTCCTTCTATCAGTGAAACAAACACCATTTCTAGACAGGAAAGTATAATTGAGACTCAGACTCCAAGATTTTATTGGGGGCTGGTTACACAGGCACAACTATAAAAATTTAAGATTTCCAGAAGGAAAGCAGGTGTTCACCATAAATCGCATTGTCTGTACAGAAGAGACAGGGTGATACAGCAACCTTATCAATACATAGAACATCCCAAAGCCAAGTTTCTGGAAGCCAGCCAGGGACTTTATTTTCTCCTCCCTTCTAAAGCTCAGGCCTGCTATTCAAACACTCTTGCACACCCCTTGCATGCTGCCATCACTGAATTCCTACCCACTGTCAGATACCAATTTCAGTGTTTAATGCGTGTTGTCCCATTAAATTTTCCCCAAAATTTATTAAGGTTATTAATTCCTTCCACTTTTCTGGTAAGAAAATTGCAAAGCAGAGAGAAAATTTATTTCAAAAGATCCTACAACTGGGATGGGGTAGCAAGATTTGACTTCAAGGCCTCAATTTTAATCATCACAATATACTCAAATGGTACATCTTCAGAATAAATTTACTGAATGAGTGAATGCCAAGTGAATTGAGACTGACGGTACCATCTTATTTTCCATTATTGTATACAAATAGAGTCCTGTATTCTTACTGTAATTCAGAATTAAATAAAGCAAAAATTATTCCCGTTAGGCAGAAGGAGAAAATTAAGAGCCAAAATGTATAGAGATATACAGCTATTTATTGCCACTTATAATTTAAACACTTTTTCTGGCAAGGTCCACACTTTCTACACCAGCAAATATGCGTGTGCTGTTAGAACTGTTACTCTAATTAAAATGCCGAAATACTGTTGGAAATAGGAAAACTGCTTGCAATTTTGGAGAGAGTGAGAGCTCAGAAGATGAAATGTAAATCATAATAGCTTTTAGAAGACAGGTCAGCTGAAGTAGGAAATCTTCTCTACATTCTGTTTTTCAGGGGTGACTATTAACCCAGCACACAGTAATCAGGTCACATATCACATCAAGGGACAACCACTAGCCCAAGTAACATGTGGCAAGCTTGAACCTCACAGTGGTTCTCACAGAATGAATTACTTCAGTCTGTACTCATTTTAATTTTTTCATTGTAATACTAAAGGCTGGCATTTGTGCATAAAATTATAGAGAGAAGCAACAATGTTGGAGGTTAATCCAACAATTAGTTTAATTTGACAAGAGCTGAGACATTGAAAAATATGCTGTACAAATAATTTTCTTTGCAATCCTTGAAATAATCACAAATATTTCTCCCCAAAAGAAGTCTGGCTAAGAATGTAAAACAAAGAGTGTACTTTTACAGAAACTTTAGTTTTTAGAAAATATTAGTGTAGATTTTCTTTATAATATAGATATCTGTATTTCTTCCCAAGGTTAGCAGATTATTATAGTTAGTACAGATTTTACTGTTTATTGTTAGTCACTTAAACTAAAAAGGAAATTCCAGATTAACACACTAAACATACACTGAGTCTCTACTATCAATTAATTTAAAAGCTTTCTAAGTGTTTTCAAGTGTAACTAGGGTTGAGAACTATTAAGTTAGAGGTTGCCCATTCTGTGTCTTAATTAACAATTTTTTAGTTAACAATTTTTTAGTTAACAATTGTAATACATTTCTTGGTCAATGATTATCAAGTGTGCATTTTCTGTAGCTACATAGCAGTCCATATAAAACAAAATATAACTTTGAAGACTACAAAGCATGCTTTTGTATAGAAGTCTTTAAATATATAACTCTAACATAACATGATATTTTACTTAGAGATAATAATAATTATTGTTTTGGAGTTAGAGTCTCACTCTGTCACCCAGGCTGGAGTGCAGTGACACAATCATAACTCATTGCAGCCTCAAACTTCTGAGCTTAAGCAATCTTCCCACCTCAGCCTCTCATGTAGCTGGGACTACAGGTGCACACCACCACAGCTAGCTAATTTTTTTTTTTTTTTGAGATGGGGTTTTGCCATGCTGCCCAGGTGGGTTTTGAGCTCCTTGGCTCAAGTGATTCTCCTGCCTGACCTCCCAAAGTGCTGGAATTACAGGAGTGAGCCACCGTGCCTGGACTCACATAGAAAACTAAGAAGACACAAGGTTTCCAATTCCTATACGGAGTAATAAAAATACGCTTGTTGACAAACATACTATTTTTCAATTTCAATGGTAATTTTTCTTTGAGTAGGCAGAAAAAATAACTAAGGTTCTGAAATCAGCTAAGAGACCTATTTGTTCATCACAAAGTCCTAAAAGGTGGTGTCTTTGTCTATGTAGTTGTTACTTTATTAGTTAAAACTTTTGTATCCAAATTATTTGATTTGTCTTACAATGTCCTTTACAAATTATTTCTTATCTCTAGTTCCTGAGGCAGCCATTCCCTTCATGATTCCATAACTTAGAACTACTTTATCTTCCTGGAAATCTCCTTGACTATCCTTATTCATCTATTAAAATTCAATTCAAGTTGGGGTCCTAACACCTCAAACATTTTACTCCATCCTTTCTAATCAGGAGTAAAGGTCATATCTCTGGGCAAGGAAACATATTTCAATGTATCATAATTTGCCTGATTATAAGCTCATCTAATTTACTGGTTTGTGCTCTCCTCCTAGGATATCAGTCAAACTTTATTCATTTTTATATCATATAAACCTAGCCTGGTAATTAATCTGTTAGATTTAATAGAAGATACGTGGATAATTTTATACTTAGTTGCTTTTTTGCAAAGAGATTGAATTTAAAGTTTCTGAAGTTTCACATATTGTGAGTCCTGGAAATATTTGTTTAGTTGAGTGAGTCCACACACTAAGCAGTACATTAGAATTATCTTTTTGATGTAGGGCCCTGTACCCAGAAAATTTGAGTTAGTAGGTTAACCAGGGACAAGGACTGGTAATGTGCATTTTAACACAGGTATCTGGCAATTCTGATGCATGATCATAGGACTGGCAGGCCTTCAGAAACAGTGGCTTGTAATAATGCTCATATGAAAACCACCAATTAATTCATATCATCTTTCTTTTTATTTATTGATTCAATATATACTTATCCACTCTGGCACCTGCAAGGTACTAGGGGTGTATCAGTGAACAAAAGCAGCCCTGGAGTTTACCCTCAGAGAGATGACAGTCTTACGGTGGTGACAGATGTTAAAAGATTATATCAATAAATATGTAATAATGATAGGGAGTGATAAGTGCTATAAAAGAAAATATAAGGGAACTGGCCTCAGTTTTCAAGGAGCAAGAAATGCTTTTATGAGAAATGACATTTAAGATGGGACCACACAAAAATAAATAGAAGCTAACTAAGTGAGGAAGATACAAGAAGCAGCTAGGTGATTTTTAAAAAGCATTTTGGATAAGGGGAATCCATCTAGACTTTGAGGCAGCAAGACTGAGCACACCACTTTGAGAAATCAAGAGACCCTGTGACTGGGTTGATAGAGATCTTTGTAAGGTAAATTCAGAGTATGTATGAGAGTAGAGGTGGGACTCACTGAGGCTTTGAATCAGGTAAAGGATTCTGATTATTATTTTAAAAAGAATGGGAAGGTCTCAAGAAAGAGATTCACATGATCAGATCTGAATTTTGGAAAGAACACTGGCTGCTGTGTAAAAGCCCAGCAGGATCAGGGTGGAGAGTGTGTGTGCTGGGGAGAAAAGTGGGAGAAGGCAGACCAGGCAGAAGTTTAATACAGGAAATAAAAGAAATAATGGTATCTTAGACTATTGTGGCAGCCAGGGATGAAGAGAAGAAGGCATAGTCAAGACATACTGAGAATTAATAGCTGCTTTTGAGCCTCTCAAAAAGAAACTTGTTTTCTGACTTCTTCTAAATGAGATAAATGGTTTGCTTCATGTAGTAGAGGATTGAAGATACAAGACTGTTGCATGTTAATAGTGCATAATAGAACATTGCACTCTTAGAAGAGGAAAATATTGAAATAAAAAACAAAAGTGCTTTCAATTCAAAGGACTCATGTCCCAGCTCTGAAAACCCCATTGATTTGTCTCCTGAGTAAATCTCCTAAGCACTCTGTTCCTTAATCACTAGTAAGGAAAATGGGGACAGCCCTCAGAAAATGCAAGTGCTGATATAGTTTTATAGGATTATACTATTTCTTATTTTTTATAGCACTAGTCATGGGTACTATTTGACTGCGATTTAAAAACTGGACTCTCCAAGTCTTAATACTCAAAGACAATTTCCAGAAATCCACTTGATATGTTATACAACATCAATCAGATCTTCATTTATTTTTATTTTTTGACTTCAGTTCAGAGGTATATTTGAAGGTTTGTTAGGTAAACTTGTGTCATCGGGCTTGTTATACAGATAATTTAATCACCCAGATATTAAGCGTAGTACCCATTAGTTATTTTTCCTAATCCTCTCCCTTTCAGACAACATATTTGCCACATTTTCTGATTCATTTTTCTGAAATATTTTAAGGTAAACTTTGTAGCCTCTTCCTCCTCTCAAAACAAACTCCTCCACCTAATATTAGGTTTAATGATAAGTGATAGCGATATAATTACCTCTCTAGTTAAATTATAGATGATAAGAAGTAACTATCAAAATGACAGTTTAATGTAATGAAAGTGCACATTTCATTTCATGTACTACCTAGTCCTTAACTTTTTGAAAATGGTTGATAGGGATAAATGCTAAGACAGAAGTGTTTTCTATAAGGATTTCTAGCCTCTTCAATAATTAACCAATTATTCTTTATTTAAAATAATTAAGTCACTCAATATATTGACTCAATAATTAAGTCAATTCATATATATTGACTGCCTTTGCAGCACATATAAGCACAGTGCCCTAAAGGACAATGTAAGCCTGTTATTGAAGAAAATGTTATCAGGAAAGATTTGATAGAGAAAGTAACATTTAAGGTAATACTGGAAGGAGTATATTGCATTCCCAGGCTGGCCTTGACAAGGTATCAAAAACTGGATGGCTTAAAATAACAGAAATTTATTGTCTCGAGGTTTTGGAACTTAGAATTCCAAAATCAAGGTGTTGGCAGGGCCATGCTGTCTCTCTGAGCATCACTTCAGAATTCCAAAATCAAGGTGTTGGCAGGGCCATGCTGTCTCTCTGAGCATCACTTCTTACCTCTTCTATCTTCTGATGTTTGCTAATAGTCCTTGGCTTGTGAATCCATGACTTCAGTCACATGGCCATTTTCTCCCTATGTCTCTTCACATCCTCTGCCAGCTCTGTGTGTTTACATGTATCTGTTTACAAATTTCCCCTTTTTATAAGGACACTAGTCATATTGGACTAGAGTCCACCCTACTGGCTTCATTTAAACCTGATTATTTCTATAAAGACACTATTTCCAAATTATTCACATTCCACGTACTAAGAGTAGGACTTCACCACATCTTTGTGGGAGACCAGAATTCAACCATTCAACCAGAATTCAACACTGGCTAATTAAGCTAATGGTAGTAGAGCAGGAGCAAGAGAATTAGAGTTAAATGAGCTAACTGTATCATTACTGTCTTGAAATTTACCCTGAATATAAAAGTAAAATGTGGCTCATCAACAGGAGAATTTTATACCCTTCATAATGGTATCACTAACTGTTCTGAATGCTTTACAGGAGAGACAGGAAGGGTTTCAGCTAATGATACTGAAAAGTGAGACGCAGCAATATTTCTAGTACCCACAGTTGGGGACTTCTCTCTTCTTTCTTCCCCTCTCCTGCTGTCAGCTGCCTCTCTGAGTCACTATTCTGTCACTTGATGTAGGGGTGTATGAATTTTTCATTCTAAGAGCCCATTCCCTAGGCAGAAATTCTCAGTGTTTTCAGTGAGATACCCCAGAACAGAACATGACCACTTGCAACACGCTATTGGGAATTCTTCGCTAGCTTAAATTCCTGTTCTTTTTCTCAAGAGCTTATCAGAGGACATGGGAGTAAAAGTGAGTGTTTTTTTTTTTTTTTTTGAAAGACGTCTTTGATACAAAGCATATAATATTATATTTATCCTAAAAGTGAATTACTAAAATATGAGGACTTGGATAATCACTGTTTATCCATGTTTTGACAAATGTCTTAACCTTTGGAATCTCAGTCACCAGTCTTAAAAACACCTGACAATTCATTTCTTACAAATCTTCCATTCATTTATTCCTAAAGCCACCAAGTCAACTTATATTTAATGCTTGACATATACTTGGCGTTGCACTAGGTGATGAAAATACAAACATGAGGAAGCCACTGGCCTTGCTTTTAAGCAGTTTCTAGTCTATACATAAGCTCTCAGGGGAGCATGAAGTTAACAGTCATTCTATCTTGATGACGCTGACCTCACCCAATAAGGTGCACAAACAGAAATGTCTGGAAAATGGAAGCAATGTTAAAAATGGTCAAGAAGTATAAAAATAAACTAAAGAAAATTTGCTTTATATCTTATCTGTAGACAAGTTGTGTTTCTAGGCATTTTCCTTACTATCTGATCCAGTACCTTCTATCAAGAAATACATTTGCACTTTTTTATTTGAATTAAAAACATACCCTAGACTCTCATTTTTCTCAGATCTGTGAGGCTGATTCTAAGAATATGAGGCTGTATGGCAATTATGGGCCCTGCACTTTAATTTGAAAGAACTTTTTAATTATAAGAAATGTGGAGAGTGTGGTAAGGAAGAATTTGTTATCAGAAGTGGATCTTTTGGGTTCTTAGGCACAGGGGTTAGAAAGCTGTAAAGAGCTCGGAATGTTTAAATAAATTGTGCTTCACTAAGAAGTGGCAGAAATGGCATTTAAACTCAAGGCTGTGCTTTTCTTTTTTTTTTTTTATTATTATACATTAGGTTTTAGGGTACATGTGCACAATGTGCAGGTTTGTTACATATGTATCCATGTGCCATGTTGTTTTGCTGCACCCATTAACTCGTCATTTAGCATTAGGTATATCTCCTAATGCTGTCCCTCCCTCCTTCCCCCACCCCACAACAGTCCCCGGAGTGTGATGTTCCCCTTCCTGTACCCATGAGTTCTCATTGTTTAATTCCCACCTATGAGTGAGAACATGCGGTGTTTGGTTTTTTGTCCTTGCGATAGTTTACTGAGAATGATGTTTTCCAGTTTCATCCATGTCCCTACAAAGGACATGAACTCATCATTTTTTATGGCTGCATAGTATTCCATGGTGTATATGTGCCACATTTTCTTAATCCAGTCTATTGTTGTTGGACATTTGGGTTGGTTCCAACTCTTTGCTATTGTGAATAGTGCCAGAACAAACATATGTGTGCATGTGTCTTTATAGCAGCATGATTTATAGTCCTTTGGGTATATGGCTCACACGTGTAATCCCAGCACTTTGGGAGGCCGAGATGGAAGGATCACTTCAGTCCAGCAGTTCAAGACCAGCCTGAGCAACATAAGAAAGCCCAAGCTCTACAAAAAATTTAAAAATTAGCCAGGAGTGGTCATGCATGCCTGTGGTCCCAGCTGCTTGGGAGGCTGAGATGGGAGGATCACTTAAGCCTGGGAGGTTGAGGCTGCAGTGAGCTGTGATCATGCCACTGCACCCCATCCTGGACAACAGAGTGAGACCCTGTCTCAAAAAGAAAAAAGAAAAAAAGGTAGATAATAGTATCTATGTGGCAGAATTGCGGTGAGGAGTAAATGACATGAGAGCCCAGTGGCTGTCACCTAATAGATGTTCAGTAAATATGAGTTCCCTATTTTCCAGTTGGATGAGATTCTTTTTGTACCTGATTTTTTTATGATTGTTTCGAGTTGTGATGTTCAGTATGATTGATAGCCACTAGCAACGTGCTGCTATTGAGCACTTGAAATGTGCCTAATCTGAATTAGGATGTGCCATATGTGTAAAATATGTACCAGGTTTCAAAGACATAGGATGAACTGAAGAATGTAAAATATCCCATTAATAAACTTTTATATTAAATGCCCATTGACATGGTAGTATTTTGGATATGTTGGGTTAAATAAAATATGTTCTTAAAGTAAAAAAAAAAAAAAAAAAAAAAAAAGCAAGCTGTAAAGAGCTAATGCATAGGCCAGTAAAGTGGGAAGTTTAAGGGACAAAGGTGGAGAAAAAAGTTTTTCAGGGTCATCAAAAGATATTCTGATTAATGAAACATAGTAGTAGATGAAACATGTTAAGGCTGAGAGAATATGTGATGATCCAGATAACCATAGCCAAACCCACTCAGTCCACAGATACTCAGTGACACAATGAACTTCCTAATTCATTTTAACTATGATAAAAGTGGCGGCTGAAGTCCAGTGCCTGTGAGTGTCCAGCAAAGTTACTGTCAAGGATATTATCAGTTTTGCGTTTAGAAAAACAGCATCCCTTTAAAATATCTTCCTTGAGAGATGGGAACCAAACAATTATATAACTATTACTTTGGGCAAAATTATAAATGAAATAAAATAACAGAAAATGTATGAGGACAATAAACTGTGTAACTTCAGCCCACTGTAGTTGTCTGCTGCTCTTTTCTAAGGATGGAGGAGAGAAAGTCAGGAAAATTAAACTTGCTGTGTTTCTAGTTAAGTTGGCAACCATGAATACATCTCATGCTTCAGATACCAACCAAGAACGTTTTAAGTAACTGCCATTGGCTCAGGCCTGGAAACACTATGCCCCTCTCTCTACTGATAAAACACATAAAAATTTGTTAGCAAAACACAAGTAGCAGCATGTTACTTAATGATTCTGATGATAAAAATCGTGCCTGCAAAGTGTGAGAGTTGGCATGAGCAAAGGATTGTTTAAGTCAAAGGTTCAAGCTGGATTTTTTTTTTCTTGAAATTCCATTCTTCATGGAATCCAAGAGATTTTTGGAAAAAGACGACCAAGGGAAAGGAACACTGAGGAAGATAAAGTGCTACAACCTAGAAGGAAATACTAAGGGACTATTACACAAAGGAAAAACTAACAGTTTATATGCCCAGAACAGAAATTGATGGTTTGGGGAGTAATGTTACTAAATAATTCCATGGGGAGGGATATTTACTATGACTTTGTTATTTTAATATTTAATATTTCTTCATGGAATAGAATTTTGAGAAAACAAAATCCAAGTTTGAACCTCTGACTTAGACAATTCACTCTTTTGTACCCAACCTTTGACCTTTGTGATCAAAGCTAATAGGAGAATCTGTCTCACGCTCTCCTGCTCTCCTACTCTCTATTCCTCTGGCTATCCTTTCTCTTCTCCTTTGGTTCTTCATAACTGTCCACGTCTCCCAGCCATTAAAAAGTGCCAAAATACTTTTTACATATTGGAAGGTTCTTTGGCCCCCTTTTCTGCCTGTTTTTACTACTGCATAGAGGAGAAAGGAAAATTTGAGTCCTAAAATTAGGGGAAAGAAAACAAAGTAATAAACTTTAGCTCCTAATTACCATTTATTTTATCTGTTGTTGTAGTTTTTCCAAAGAAGAAAAAATTAAAAATAAGACAAAACTACATCATACTGAATGGTTAATTGCTTTCCAGGTGCTCTTACGAAATACACTTAACAGATCTGTATACCTCTTGCTAAGGAAATGGTGAACTTACTGCCCAAAAGAGCAAGTGACCATAATCTTGGCTATATTACAATGCCATAATTCATATTTTACTAATTAAACCACGAAAGATACATTTCCATTTGTCTCTTTCCAATCCCTGTATTTCAGCAGAGGCAAAGGTATTCTTAGCACACATATATAAGTAACCTAATTCCAAGACCATAAGACCATCATTTACATTTCAGTCTCAGTCCATTTTTAATATTTTCCTTAGTGGTCTAGAAAAGAAGACTAGCTAATATGAAATGAATGGTATTTTTTAAATAATCTGTTCAGGGATACAGATATCATTCATGAAGGGTTACATATCTCTCTCTAAATGCCATTTGTACTATGTAGACTGGGAGGGGGTGTTTTCATGGTTGGCATTTTATTCATTTCTCTGAATGAATACAAAGAAACCTGACCTTTAGCTCTTTCACTTTCCTCTTAATCAAGATATTATTAATGGGTTTCCCTGAACCCTGAAGGCCAGAAGGAAATACTTAAAATACACTATTATTAGACCCAATCCAAATGTGATTTACATGCATGAAGATCAGTGTTTGCATTAAAATTCCCGGTATGGTATAGACCTTCTCAGTGGTAAAAGGTCCTCATATAGGATAGGATGAAAACCTTCACCACCAAATTTTAGAAAACATTATGTTTATGTTGGCCCCTCCAAAAATATCTTTTGCTCTGAACTATAACAAATTGTTAACCTGACATAACATCATTTTATCTCTTATAACTGCATCTGAATATCTATCTTAATAAAGGCTTATTAAAGTTTTTCTATGTGGAAGAATTGAATATTAGAAAGTTTATTAGTTTTCAATCAATTGGTCTTTTCCTAGAAGGTAAAATACAGATTTCTGTTGAGTTTAGCAATTTACTCTATGGTTTTCTACCCATAAAGAAATGAGTTATGATAGCATACAGGCAACCAAGATAAATCTCTCACTGATGATGGCAGATTTATAACAAGGCTTTGTAAATTGAATATTCATGTTACAAAAAGTTCTCTTAAACATGAATGATATACAATAACATCATAATTCATTTTTCTTCTTTTACTTCTGTTCACTACAACACTGATATATTTATTTCTTCTCCTTTCACTTTTATATGCTTGATTTACAATTTCTTAAAATGGAACATATACTTTAATATGCAATAAGGCATGTGCACATTACATGTATATGTATGTGATTATATCACTGTAATCAGAGTCGCTGATTAGATTTTGACTGGAGCATAGCAAATTTAACATTTTCTCTTAGAAATAAAACACTTCAATTATCACAAATCCTGAATGAGTAAATAACTGATATAAAAGCTCACATGACATAAGTATAAATCTTAAATGGTAAGGAGAAGGTGGTTCTCTATAGTATTTCAGAACTAAAAATATCTTTTTGATATTCTCTATTGTATTTTTCTTTCAACCCTTTTATGAGAGATGGGACAATCAAATTGATTTAGAAACACCTATAGGAATGTTAGAAAACATTTGGATTTGTTGGTCTATTTTGTGATGAATATTTGACCCAGACAGTATTTGTAAACTGGGAAATTTCATATAATCTGAATTTCCAGATTTTCTTAAAAAATCAGAAGATGGCAACATCGAACCCATGTTCTTTATAGTAAATAACTAGATGGTTCTTAGTAGCAGAATTTTTCAATAAAAAGGGGAAAACCTTTCCCTAACTTAAACATTTCAAATGGCTACAAAAGCCAGGACGGTAAAGAAAATAAATGAAGTCAGCAAGACATAACACATTAGGGTGCTCACAGGCTGCAACAAATTCACGTTGTGTCTTACAGGAAGCACCTGCTACTCTGCACTAACCAAGTGTTTACTACAAAGGAATGCTATCTCCATAGTGCCACATCTTCCTATTTTCCAAGAAAATCTGAATGCTCAGATTATTATCTTAACTCTCCCAGTTTCTGAGTGCTGTTTGGATCACATGTTGGCTGATTGGATCTAGTATGAAGACCATGTTTGTGACCACTAAGGAAGATTGTTTTTAAAAAAGTGTTTATTATGGAGAATTTCAAACACATATAAAAGTGAACAGAATAGTGTGAGGAGCTTCCTTGTGCCCTATGGACATCAATCTATGGTTAGCTGTGACCTATCCACACACCATTCACTCCTCCTATCCTGTAGTATTTAGAAGCTAATTCCAAACATTATATTGTATCATTTATAAATGCTTTCAAACATACTAAACTCACTTTTAGAAAAATAACATGGTAATATGTTTTAGCCAAAAGAAGAATCTTTCTACCAAGGTACATGCACAAAACTGGTCCACCAATGTTTTATCTGATAAATCACCAAAGTTAAAAACTTAGAGAGCATTGAAAACTACTCAAAAACTAAGTATAGTTTTTAATAAGGAGACAGCAATTATTTTGGCCTTTTGGATTCCTGTCGCATTCTGCTATCTCCTACTAGTGAGAATGAAATGGAGTATTTGCTCATTTTGGCATCATCTTGGGTAGGACTTGTAAAAAAACTTTATCATTGTGGTTTCAAATTCTAGCTCGTTTGTAACAGTTGTCAGAGAATTATAATGCAATTTCTAGTGTCCTATTAATCTCTAGTTGAGCAAGAACAGAACTCATGATTGAAAGAAAGCATCTGTTCATATCTTGCTGATGAAATAATTAAGAACCCTCACTCAGCTGATAGCTAGTGCATGTGAAAGGGTTTATCCCATTTGCTCCTGATTTACACTGCATAAATCCAACATAAGGGTTTTGAATGTGATCAATAGTTTTAATGAATACCCTTCTAAATCCTATTGTTTATAAAGTTGTCCATAAAGAGTTAGTGAAGCTTGAGTATAAGCCACTCACTTTATTTCCAACTCATATGGTAAAATACTAGCTCTTTGTACATAAACTTTCTTTAGAAAATCAGTTACATTAAGTACAAATTTAGTTTTACCTAATATGTAGAAAAAGTAGATATCTTCAGAGACTCCATTATATATTTCATTTGAATAAAAGTAGCAGAGGACAATTATTTGCTATTCTGAATAATTTTTTTAAGAACATGTATCTTATTCTGTAAGACATTTTACATTTTGGACTGCTTTGCCCCTGAAAGCCACCATTAAATAAAAAATACAATGATTTTCTAAAAAAGAAGGAATTTCACATAATTACAATGTGTGTATTCATAGGACATCAATATTATAATGATTTGTCTGGCTCTATGCAGCACTTTGAAAATGAAGCTACAATAATCATCCCTTTCTCCTTCATTTTTAGATTCAACTGAAGTGTTGAACTTCATTAACCTTGTTGGAAACTTAGAAATACAATAAAACTGCTTTGAATGTTCCCTTTAACCTATGATTTAGATGGAACTGAAATTCAAAGCAAAATGGAATTGAAACTAGACAACACATACATTGGTGGAATTAAGAACGTGGTGCAATTTCATGCCGTGGTGACTTTATCACACTCGCCATAGCACAGGGGTAATACTCTCGGAAAGAAGAGCAAGTGTAATCACAAAGCTTCCATTTAATTACATTTATATAAGTAACCAAAACTTTATGTCATTTTTGATAGTTTGTACCTGGATACTCAGTATTTTTTTCCAGCAGGAGGCTGGTATATCAGTAGCCCATCCATTGCACCTCTTGGGTTTGTTAAGTAAAAGTGGGGATTACAGGAGAACTTGCACTGTTGTTTGGGTAGCTGGCCTTTCCGGTCACAACTATTCCCACCAAAGCTTCAGCATGCACCTGCCAATCATCCTAATGAGAAACACCTGGTCATTAAATTGAGCGACTCTAGAATGTTTACAGACATAAGCTGCATTCCCAATAAGACCAAGGATTTTAGGCAGGAAAGCATCATAACTACATATTGGTATATAGCAATAGAAGGCTGAATGGCAGACAAGTAACTAAAATAATAGGAACTTCTTTATGCAGCTACAAAGAAACCGCCTTTCCTGACTATTTTCCCTGCTCATTTGCCTTAACTTTGCTAAGAATGATAGTTGCTGGTTTAAATAGAAATGAGATGGAGGACTGCTGGAAGAAGAAACTTGTTTCTCTTTTAAAATCAATCTTGATTAAAGGAAGAAAACATGGATACAGACTGTTGACAACTGGATGCTACACCAGTTATATTTGACAGATGAGAATCTGATTAACAGTCCTATAGAAAAAAATAATGTCATAAAATGGATTACTATATTAAAATCTTAGGGAAATGATTTATTTACCACAAAACAATTTATATGGTTCTTCATATAAATTTTTAGTTATATCAAATATATATGACAGTTATAAAATATTTACCATTTTTGCTACTTCAAATGATTTTTATTCAACATGCAGTAAATATATAATGTTTTCAATTAGATTATTCCAGAAAATAGAATCAAATATCCATATTAACGATGCAAATTTATGATAAAATTATCATATGAAAATATTTTACTAGGTAATATATGAAGACTAATACTTTGCTGACCAATGAAACGCAATTATCTCTAGGTTGAATGACAGAGTTTCAGAGCCTAGAACTGCAATACGAAAAGAAAATAACTTCCCCAGGCTGAATCAGAGAGGGGTTTTAGGTATGCAGAATTTAATTATGCTCATTAGAATTAGGCCAGGAGGCAAAGCTTTATTCTCATGAGAAGCCTGATAATGCTTTCAATGATCACGAGCATATTTGGCTATTCCATGTCATCTGTTAAAACAACTTCTTTCCTAGAACAATGACCTCTGTCCAGAAGCATGTGCTAACATACGATGGTTTTGTTTAATAAGTCTAATTATTTTTCTTGTCCATATTTTATCCCCAAACTAACCAGGCCTGGTCCTCCTGTCACACAAGGGTTCATGATCAGGGCAGGATAAAACATGTATTAAACTTTTCTGTGTGTTTTCAAATCAGCACTTTCAATCAGACTAATACTTAAGAGACAGCCTGAACCAATAAAATACACACCACTGACTCTAATCCCCACTGTCTTTCTAAAGTATAAAACTCTGGACAGGATAAAGAGAAGCTTTCATTTTGTTAATTTAATGAATCTATATTTATTATTTGTATATTCCTAGACTCTGAACTGCTTTTGAAGGAAAAGAGTTTAAATTGTGTCTGTGACCAAAGAGAGTAAAACAGGAGGTATTATGAATAAAGAGTAGACAGGAATAAATGTTTGAGGGCTCCAAGAGACTTGCATTCTTTGCTTTCTTACTAAGGTATTTTATTTGAATTATTGCTCACCATTGATCATTTATTCTATTCAAGGAACGGCTGAAAGTTCATTTTTCTGCTTCATTGTGTTTAGAGATTAGAGATGTCTTCAAAACAGCTCAAGGATTTCCCTTTTCATCATCTCTAATGCATGCTATTGTCAAAGGTTTACAGAGTTTTTGTTTTGTTTTTAATAACTTCTGGAAGAGTTTATACAGGTGGATAACAAAATCTCTATACTCTGAAGGTGTTTTAAAAGCTGCTTCTTTTTGGTTATTTTACTTAAGCATGGGTTATTTCAAATAGCTCTTGGTAAGATTTCATTGAAATAATTTCTGTAGATTCAATATAGATAAGTAATATCAATAAATGCTCATTGAGCCCATGCAAATTGTTCATATGATATTGTGTATCATATTTTTCAACTATAATAAATATAAAAACTATTTATTATCTTTGATCACTGGGAATTTAGCGTTTTTTAAATTATGTTTATTTTCTGGATATACATGTAGTCCTTATTTATTCCATCTTTATTTTACATCATTGAGTTTTTTTCCCTTCACTACTGATCACGTCCTTAAACTCAAGATCAGCAAAGACATCATAATTTCATTTCAGAAAAGTAAAATTAGCATTGGAGTTTGGAACAGCAAATAAATATTTATAGAAAAAAGTAATCGTTTGTTATTTCAAACTATGAGAAAATAAGCATTTTATGCTTTGTAATGCCTCATACATCTTTAAATAATAGTTATCAAATGTGCAGCTACTATTGGAAGGTAGGATGAAAATGTTTTAGTGAAAGTCCTATGTTCCAAAGCGGCCTTGAAAAGTCTCTGTTTGGCCGGGCGCGGTGACTTACGCCTGTAATCCCAGCACTTTGGGAGGCAGAGGCAGACGGATCACTAGGTCAGGAGTTTGAGACCAGCCTACCAACATGGTGAAAACCCGTCTCTACTAAAAATACAAAAATTAACCGGGCGTGGTACCACGCGCCTGTAGTAGTTCCCGCTACTCGTAGTTCCAGCTACTCGGGGGGCTCAGGCCGGAGAATCGCTTGAACTCGGGAGGTGGAGGTTGCAGTGAGCTGAGATCACGCCACTGCACCCCCCCCGCGGGGGCAAAAGGGGAACCCCCAAAAAAAAAAAAAAAAAAAAAAAAAAGTCTCTGTTAGTCTGCTTCATCAAATTGTAAAATCAGAGCTAAATAACTCAGGATAAAGTGTGGTATTTTGTTTTTGTAATAGTTTCCGTGAAGATTTCAAAACCTTTCACAGTAAGTACTTTACCTGCCTGACATGTCTGTCTTTCTTACCTCATATATGCATTTAGCTCATGATTAAAGCCTATTTGTATTTTTCAAAAACAATGGTGAGGCCTGGCGCAGTGGCTCAAGCCTGTAATCCTAGCACTTTGGGAGGCCGAGGTGAGCTCAGGAGTTCGACACCAGTCTGGGCAAGGTAGCAAAACCCCCTCTCTACTAAAAACACAAAAAATCAGCCGGGCGTGGTGGTGCACGCCTGTAATCCCAGCTACTCAGGAGGCTGAGGCAGGAGAATAGCTTGAACCCGGGAGGCAGAGGTTGCGGTGAGCAGAGATCATGCCATTGCACTCCAGCCTGGGGGACAGAGTGAGACTCTGTAAAAAACAAAACAACAACAACAAAAGAAACACGATGGTGAACAGCTGTTCCCTTTTTTCTTATAATCACCTTACATATTCTAGCATTTCACTATCGTTATCTACCCTTTTAAAGTTACTTTCTGGCATTATATTTTTATTCTATTTTTTGGAACAGAATAAGGAACAGAATGAGGAACAACTATTCATACCTTATTCTTTATACCTATAAAATATTAGTACCAGCACACTCTTCTTCTGCAGCCCTTTTTCCTTTTTCTGTCTTTCACTGTTACATCTTCTAGCCCTACCAGGCATAGGTCAATAAGTGGTCATTTGTTTTTGCATTTAACAAATGTTGAGAAATGACTACTCTATACCAGTCACTAAACTAATCATAAGAGATATGCTCAGTCCCACAGTCTAGTGGGAAAGGTAGAATAAAACTAATACAGATGCGATAGGTCAAATGATGATAAAGTGTGCAGGAAACAATTTAGCTTACCTGATGTGGCTCATCTCTTTTCTATCTTTGGAAGGGCTTGCTTGTATAGCTGGCCTGAAAATTTCACCTCTGAAAACTCCCGTGTTACTAATTGGTAAGGTTATTTTATGTGCTTGTGGAACTTAAGCATACTGTACCAACTTGTCTAGCTAATTTGTGGAAATATGATATATTGTGGACACCTGCTTTCCTTCTAGGTCTGGAGTTTCAGTAATGATGGCTTTCACACAGACAATATGTTCCTGTGTGAGGGATTTGGGCCATAATCCTTAAAAGACACAGTCCTCAATGCCATAATCCCAAATGTTGAAATCCCAAAAGATCAAAATTCCTAGTTTAAAATCGCGAAGATATAAACCTGGAAAATTATTTTAAAAATTTAAAGGCATTTCTTTGCCTTTTAAAAGAGTATTTATTTGAGAAATACATAGAAACACTACAGAACACTTTGTTACTTTATACCATAAAATAGGCAATAATAACATACATATTTCTGCAAGCATAAACACTAGGTATACTAACAATAGTTGCATGAGTATAGCAGTCATGTATTCATAAAGAAATAAATCAGAAAGTAAAATGTGTAAATGCATATCACTGTGGTTGGTAATTGTGTGCACGTAGCTTTATAAGTGTGGTCATCTGAAATATCGTGTGGAACAAACTAAGTCTTTGACAGGATGAATCAAAACATATGATGGATCACTACTGCAGTTGCTGAAAGAGCTGAGAGCTCAAAAAATTTTATCTTTCACAAGTGTCAATGCACAAAAAGAACATCATTTACTGAAGAAGTTTGAACGTATACATGCACAATGCCTACACACAAAGTTAGTGTTGTGATAATACATTTTGGTGGAATCAAATTAACAAGAAAATGCATAAGCTGAATTAGAGTTCTGTAAAAGTCTTTATATAATTTATACCTCCAGTTTTGGAAATGATGTGAAGAGGAAATTCACAGCATAGCAAATTGTAAAAAATAATGCTGACATTTTAAGTAGTGAAACAAACAAACAAAAAAGCACACAAACAAAAAAAGTCTAAAAAGTAAATTTGACATGTAAAAGTATATTACAGAAATAGTTTATGGGCAATTGCATGGAGGTAGTCCATAAGAGCTCGCCAACTTTGCATGATTAATAACTATATTTTGAAGTCTTGCATTGCCATGAATAAGTGCTTTGTTTTAGAGGGACCACGGGGCTGGCTTTCCTAGGAAAAATACATTCAAATTTATTTTCTACATGGTTCTACTCTTTATGAAATTCTTCTATGATTCACTATGTACTGACATGAGCATTCCCTATTAAATTTTCTCATTTTCTGTGTCATGCTTCTGTGTTGTTTTGGATATGCAGAAACCCCCTTCCACATGCACTCATATACAGACACAAATCTGGCAGAAAAAATACTGGTGATTGAACAGCAATAACATTGTGTAAGTATCTTCTTATCTTAACCATGTTCATAATTATTTTCAAATCAGTGAATAACTTCCCTGACTTCTTCAGGCAAATGTGGGTTTATTTCATTAAAAGCTTTTAGAATTTCATCAACTGTAAGAAATGTCAGTGCAGACAAATGAGGCATTTTTAAACTGAAGTTCTCATTCTTGCTGTACTGAGGGCCAACCCACTCATCTGAATTTTCTGCCCAATGCAAATAAAGATAATAATAAAATAATAGTTCCACCTAGCATGATGCAACTAAAATGATGCATGTATCCTGCATACAACAAAAAGTGTACTAGTTCCTTCCTGAGAATTGGCTTCCGGGATTTTAATATTCAGGATTTTAATATTTCAAGATTGTGATTTTCAGGATTTTAGACATTAGGGAAGTAGGATTTTAGTGTCTCAGGATTTCAGCATTTGGGATTACAATGGTCAGGATTTTGTCTTTTGAAATCATGATCCTGGTTGGGCGTGGTGGCTAATGCCTATAATCCCAGCACTTTGGGAGCTTGAGGTGGGCAGATCACAAGGTCAGGAGTTCGAGACTAGCCTGGCCAACATTGTGAAACCCCGTCTCTACTAAAAAAATAAAATAAAATAAAAAATTAGCTAGGTGTGGTGGTTCACGCCCCCAGCTACCCTGGAGGATGAGGCAGGTGAATTGCTTGAACCCAGGAGGCGGAGGTTGCAGTGAGCTGAGATCATGTCATTGCACTCCAGCCTGGGCAAAAGAGCAAGACTCTGTCTCAGAAAAAAAAAAAAAAAAAAAAAGAAATAAATTATGATCCCAATTGCTATGAGAGCAACCTTCTGCATAAAATACGAACTCTGCACTAAAGCTGGGTTCCCTGGGCAGAAGCACTTTATATATGTTCTTACAGTTTGCTGCTGGAAGAATTATCATGTCTTTTGCAACCCCTGATGGGAAAGTATTTTGGAACCCTGCATCTAATCTAACTCCAACTATTCATTTCCCATTGTGGATCCTTCTCTGTAATCTCTTTTTTAATGTAATAAGTATAATCCTGTGAATAACTACTTCTAATCTGAACCCTTTTAGCAAATCAGTGAATGAATAGTTGGTCATGGAACCCTCCCTGAACATAGAAGTAAATTAAAAAGATAAGCAGAGTGAAGGGGCGAGGAATGACAGCAATATGCTATTATTTTAGACAGGGTTTTTAGGAAGGCTTGCTCTAATAATGCCAGTAGAGGCCTGATTAAATGACCCATCAAGTTAGGCAATACATGGAGGAAGAATGTTCCAGCTAGAGACAACAGCAAGTGCAAAGACCATAGAATATTACAAGTTATATGGTTCCAGTATGACTAGAGCTTCAGAAGTGAGGTGGAGAGATATATGATAGAGTTTAAAAAGATAGTCCAGGCACAGACCATGTTTAATGTCAAAGGAATTAAATGGAAACTTACAATAGCTTACTTCTCAATGCTTAAGAAATCAACAAATATATTTAAATGATTTATGTTGCAAAAGGTAGATAATATATTGGCACATGAATCTTTTCTTACTAAATGAATCTAAAAAACATCTCTCATTAAGGAACATTGTATTCAGATCTTACAAACCTTACAAATAAGGGAAATAAAGTTTTTCTCTAGGTGTTAAATGAATAAAATCTATATATTATGAATAAGATTAATGACCAGTAGGACAAATTGAAAGATTATCTAAATATGTGACTATAGATTTTGAAAAGAAACAAAACCTGAAGTCAAATTTATCTGAGAATAATTTCAAGTATGTTAAGTAGATGCACTATTTGAGAATTTACAGAGTATTTGATTAACTGAACTAGAGTACAACATAAAATCATCTTGGGCCAAGGGTGCGAACATTCATTTTATAGCAAATGAGGTGCAACAGGTGCCTGTGACTAGAGAACCAAATGATCCTATTAAATAGCACACCACCCAGAAGTTGCCAATTAGTGCAATGGAACAGACTTTGGAAGGTTCTTGTGAAGTGTGAACTTCACCATGCAGCATGGGACGCTATTCTTCAGATGCAGTATGCGCCTGGCATAAGAAAGCCAGTCTGTGGTAGATATATGCTTATTTCCAGGGCTTTCTAGAGCCATAGGACTGATACTTGGCCCCCAAAAGAATAAAATGTAACCACTGGTGATTTATAATGATCTGTTTTAAATCTGAAAGTCTTCTGAAGTCACCTGATAGGATTTGGCTGTGACCCCACCCAAATCTCATCTTGAACTGTAATAATCTCCATGTGGGATTATTACACACACGTGGGGTGGGGCCAGGTGGAGATAATCAAATCATGGAGGCAGTTTCCCCCATAGTGTTCTCCTAGTAGTAAATAAGTCTCAGGTGATCTGATGGTTTCATAAAGGGGAGTTCCCCTGCAAAAACTCTCTTACCTGCTGCGGTGTAGGACGTCCATTTGCTCTTCCTTTGTCTTCCACCACGATTGTGAGGCCTCCCCAGCCATGTGGAACTGTGAGTCCATTAAACCTCACTTTCTAATAAATTACCCAGTCTTAGGTATGTCTTTATTAGTAGCATAAGAACTGACTACTACATCACCCTGTACTAACTTGTTTACTACATTGTTTATTGAAAATGTACTGAATGGTGGTTCGCACCTGTTTAAACATGTTACATAGAACAAAGGGTATAAAAACCCTCCGTAAACTTATACCTTAGCTTACCTGACAGCAATATAACTGGTTCATAATCTGAAGGTGAAGTACATTCTGTGCAAAAAACCCAGGTTGCTGTGTCTGGAAGTTTTTTGATCTTTCTATGTTTCCCTGTATTTTGTTTTTCATGCTGTGTCATTTCCTTTTCCAATACTAAAGCGTGTATGAGGATACTCTGTGGATTCTCAGCAATTATTCAACCCTGTATAATTTCTGCTCATTCCAAGTTAACAACCATATTATAATGCTGTGTCCACATAATGAAATGCATGGTCTGAAAACCGAGAGGTAGAACTCAGTGGTCTGTTTACTTATAATGAGGCGTCAACAAATAGAAATTACTTTTTAATTCAGTAATTTAATAAATTTAATTGAGGGTATATTAACAACAGGTTGACATACAATGTCATGTGATGCATATATTGTGAACAAAGGCACACTGCTTTGCCCTTGTCAACTGACAATCTAATGAAGGTAGACATTAAATAACATAAAATATTTTGGAACTATCATAAGTGCCACAAGGACATTATATTTATTGTTTATTTATACTCATTTGTATTACCAATAATCAAATGAAATGAGTTTTTATCTTTTATAAGCCAAATATATGATGTGTATATGACATGTATTCATATAATTTAATATATTCTATTGTGAAAATTGAAGTGCATGATATTTAGGTTTCAAAATTATTTCTGTAAATGGTTAATAGTACTAAAGAATGTTATTAAAGAAGTAACAATAAAAGTGCTGCAATGTTTGTTTTTTAGTTTAATGGTCTTTTCAAAGTCATCTTCAGAAGCAGAAAACACCATAGATATTGATCAAAAATGTGAATTTAATCAAGAAATAAAATATCTGTGTACTTTAAAAGGCACTGAATATGCTCAAACAAGCAGCTTCTGCATAGCTTTAATCTCTTCTTTAAAGAAAGTTTCTGACTATAATACAAATCAAATTTATTTTTATATGAGCAATTTTAAAAGGGAATGAAGGAGACTGTGCTGACCTTTGGAACAATATGGCTTCTATTCTTTACTTAGGCTTCTCTGGTTTTATTTCTTGCTAAGTGACTCGGTGATACAAAGACAACAGAGCAATTTATTATTTTTATTATACAACATTTCATATTACATAGAGATATTGTCATTGAAAAAATTGGCTTCTGCCTCCAGTTGCAATAACAAAATGACGGCTTTTATGATAAACTTGGTACTCACCAGGCTCCTCAGTCTGTTCTTCTAGTTCTTGGGTCACTGGTGCCCTGAAAACTAAATGATCATATTCATTAGCAATAGTTCTTGTTTATTAGATATTTCTGTTTCTGGCTTTATTCTAATCTGCTTGTCAGTCATAATTGCCAACAATTTATTGAGACAAATCATAGCCTGTCATACTATTTGGAACCACATAATATGATAGCCTTTGCATTAATTCAGATATCTGATTCCAACTGCTCAATTGTATGAATAAATTATAGTGGAAGTCCAAAATGCTTATGGCCACTGGAAGTCTCTCGTTTAACATTCAACCTGTCATTTGCATTATTTTAACTTAAAATACAAGACAGTCCCCTGGCATATTTGCTGGAATTATGTATAAAGCAATTTAGAAATTATGTGAGAGGTTCAAGAAACTTTAAAAAAAAATCCTTAGCTTAACTGAAACATAATAAATCTACCCTCTCATTACTTCATTTTCGATGCGGACACATTGTTTTATGACAGCATTGTAAAAGTGAAGTGTCTACAATATGTTTTAAAACTGCAACAATTGAGAAAGCAGAGGTAATTAGGAAGCTTACTAGGGATTTAAATGTGAGTGTTTTAATGACCTTCAGCCATCCCCAAAGTAATTAAAGACAGAGGAAAAATAATTGAGGTTGATTTGCTTTCAATAAGTGAGTAGTTCCTGATTTGAAAGATTATAGATATTTTTATACTTCCACAATGCAAAACTTTCTCAAAAAATAAATTACCTTGAGAAGATGCTTAAAAGGCACATACTTATTCGGTGAGGTTGCCTTAACATCCACCTAATTCTAGTTATTCAAATACTTCACATCTATCTAAATAAATGTTATTTGATTGAATTCCAAATCACTCGATATCTTACATATTATCTTTAATAGGTTTGTATTTCATATTGTTCTATTTTTCCAAAGCTTAATGATTATTATTGACTCACTGACATATGCCATGCTTTCTGTTGTTTGCTACCACTTTACAAAGAGGAATGCTTGTGATTTTTGCGCGTTGGTTTTGTATCCTGAGACTTTACTGAAGTTTCTTACAAGTTTAAGGAGTTTTGGGACTGAGATGATGGGTTTTTCTAAATATAAAATCATGTCCTCTGCAAACAGAGACAACTTGACTTCCTCTCTTTCTATTTGAATACCCTTTATTTCCTTCTCTTGCCTGATTACCCTGGCCAGAACTTCCAATACAATGTTGAATAGGATTGGTGAGAGAGGGCATCCTTGTCTTGTACCGGTTTTCAAAGGGAATGCTTTCAGCTTTAGCCCATTCAATATGATATTCGCTGTGGGTTTGTCATAAGTAGCTATTATTTTGAGGTATGTTCTATCAGTACCTAGTTTGTTGAGAGTTTTTAACATGAAGGAATGTTGACTTTTATCAAAGGCATTTTCTGCATCTATTGAGATAATCATGTAGTTTTTGTCTTTGATTCTGTTTATTTGATGGATTATGTTTATTCATTTGTGTATATTGAAAATATATGCCTTGCATCCCAGGGATGAAGCCAACTTGATCGTAGTGGACAAGTTTTTTGATCTAATGCTGGATTCAGTTTACCAGTATTTTATTGAGGATTTTTCGCATTAATGTTCATTAGGGATATTGGCCTGAAGTTTTCTTCTTTCTTGTGGTCTTCCCAGTTTTTGTACCAGGATGATGCTTGCTTTATAAAATGAGCTAAGGAAGAGTCCCTCTTTTTCAATTGTTTAGAATAGTTTCAGAAGGAATGGTACCAGTTCTTCTTTGTATTTCTGGTAGATTTCAGCTGTGAATCTGTCTGGTCCTGGCCTTTTTTAGGGTGGTATGCTATTAATTACTGCCTCAATTTCAGAGCTTGTTATTGGTCTGTTCAGGGATTCAACTACTTCCTGGTTTAGTATTGGTAGGGTGTATGTGTTCAGGAATTTGTCCATTTCTTCTAGATTTTCTCGTTCATTTGTGTAGAGGTGATGGTAGTTTGTATTTCTGTGGGGTCAGTGGTGATATCCCCTTTATCATTTTTTATTGTGTCTGTTGGATTCTTCTCTCTCTTATACTTTATTAGTCTAGCTAGCTGTCTATTTTGCTAATTTTTTAGAAAAAAAAACAGCTCCTGGATTCACTGATTTTTTGAAGGTTTTTTTTTTTTGTCCCTATCTCCTTCAATTGTTCTCTGATCTTAGTTGTTTCTTGTCCTCTGCTAGTTTTTGGATTATTTTGCAGTTGTGTCTCTAGCACTTTTAATCGTGATGTGAGGGTGTCAATTTGAGATCTTTCTAGCTTTCTGATGTGGACCTTTAATGCTATACATTTACCTCTTAACACTCTTTCAGATGTATCCCAGATATCCTGGTATGTTGTCTCTTTGTTCTCATTTGTTTCAAAGAGCTTCTTGATTTCTGCTATAATCTTTGCTGCTCTCCATCCTTTGTGTTTCGAATTCCAATAAACACATTGCTCCAATCTAGTACTGGTATTTTGCTAATTTCCAAATACTCATTTGAAGTCACTTGTTCCAGTGTTATATTTTCAATGTTCTACTTTGTTTTTTAAACAATATTAAACATTTATTTTATATTTGCTTTTTAGTAGTGCCAATGTTTTCAATTTTACAAAATTGCTTCATTTGTAGTTGTTTCTGTTGAATCTTGAACATGGTATCATACCTCCTCATAATAAAAGCCCATGTTCCTTGTGAAGATTGATAAGGGGAAAACAACTGAGACTGATTTTAAGGTATGCTCCTCTAGAATGTTGCGATTTGCTTCTGCTAGTTGTCTGGCATGCTGTCAACCTGGAAACATGGTTATCGATATCTTCTACATGAAGATTTAAGAATGAGATTGAGATCATGATTTCAGTTTTAAAACTACATGAAGGATAGCCTGTGCCTAAGAATTCTGAGAGAATATCCAGCAACAAAACTAAGTTGATCAAGTTACCTTATTATCTTTATTTTTTATTTTTTGGTGACCATTGTGTTCTAATTCACCTTTTCACTGAACATGTGGTTCTTCATGGTTCTGGCTTTCTGCAGGGTTTACCAATTTCCCAGATTTCTGTCTCCTGCCTTGTAGGATTAAATAAAATTAAATATCTGAATTATTGGTCTTCAAATTTTACTTTTGCTTGCATACACATCCTAAAATAATTTTCATAACTTATAAATCTATGATATCTAATTTTTTTAGCCTAAATTTTACATGGTGGCAAAATGCATAATCTTCTGTGTTTTAATATTGAAATTTGAATAGTGAAATAATAAAACTTTCACTCTTTTAAATATGTTCAACAGAATCTAAGTGAATTAATATCTGTGATTATCTAAGTGAACACATATTAAAATGTTATATTTTAGCATTCATAAATCTTACATTACTTTCTATGTTGAGCAAGAAGGTTCCATGTGTAGCCTCACCTATTGCGCAAAGATTCCACATTTTCTTGTGTCAATTAACGTTATATTTTATTTGGGGAAAGATAACAAGGCCAGAATCAACAAAAAAGAACACATAGGCTCAGATCTACCTATTGGCCCATTGAGAGGACAACATATTCTGCTGTACATGCTGCATGGGATTGTATATCAGTGGATGGGCAGCCTCTTCCATTTTTCTGCTTTCTTGCAGGGAAAGATGTGAGGTCAGCCTTATCAGTGAAGTGTCACATAGATTACTTGCACACCTGCAAATCTAGGGTTGAATGCAAAGATTTTATGAATATCTGGCATACCAGCTGCTCATTACCTGGAAGTCTTGGAGCCAACAGGAAATTGTAGATCCCTTTAAAGCATTGGAAAAGTCACTGGTCTTGTTGGAAACTTATTTTTGGTGCAGACTTCCCATCTGAGGAAAGAAGAAGAAAACAATCCCACTTAGCTCATCTAAGCAATGCCACAGGAGTGGGAAACCTTGGCTCATTTTTAGTTAAGTCTGTATCTTCCTTCACAAACTCATATTTGCATGGCATTTCCTATATAGAAATTTATCCTATTATACAGTTTTTTATACATGAACATTTTTATGGCTCACTGTAACATACTTTTCAACTAAATTATATTTATAAATCAAAATTGATCTTTCAATTCCTGTAAAGCTCTCAATGTTAACAAAATTCCCTTATATTGAATTACTATACAATTATTAATAGTACACAATTGATTAAAACAAGAAAAATAAATTTTACTGGAAATACATTCCTTAATGAGATGGATGGGGCTTTTAAAAATTAATTCATATACTCCTGACAATACCGCTTCAGGCTATGGATGAAGCCCTCCATTATATCTGCTTCTTTGGGCCGCTAATCTCAATATTATGTTTTGGAAATTTGTTTATCCTCTTTAGCTTGTTCTAGTGTCCTCAATTATCTTGAGCTTGGTGCCTCAGAGTTTTGATTTGCATATCCTATCTGTGATCCAGACCATCTTCATTTTCCTTTATATATCAGCTACCGTGAATTTGCCAATCTAAGGAAAAGTCAGGAAATGCAATTCCCTGAAAATTTTTGCCACTTAATGCATTTGTAACCTTGGACAAATCCTTTAAACCCTATGAATCTATTTTAACTACCATAAAAGTGGGATAATAATATGTAACAACAGCTATTGAAATAATTAAATGAGAACCTATATTGTAAAGTGTTTTGTAAACTGCAAAATTCAATGTAAATAACAAATATTGTTATGTTTTACTATATTACCTCACAGTGGTCTGCAAGCTTTTTTTAACATTAATGCGATTTTTCTTTTCTTCACCACATCTTCAGTCTCCTGCTTTCTTTTAAATTCCTTAACATTGCACATTATAGGAGATATAGTGATATCTGTATCTATAGATATTTTATATTAACATTTTACTCTAATAACTTCTTTTTAAAAAGTCTGTCTTGTAACAGAAAATTTGAAGTTCCTATTCTCTCCTACCAAACTCCTTCTACCTCATAGAAATCCAGAAATCTATTCACAGCCACAGACCACTCTCCTTGCATGCATATATGATTTCAAATTCTGCTGAACTGTAAGTGGCTGACTTTGCAGTCTTATTATTTGTGCTAGTTTTAAGTATCTTCTTCACATTCTTTCCACCAAGAGCATATGGCTTTGCATGGTCTATTCAGGAAATACGCATAATTATTCCACTGAGCTCTAGTGACGATGAATGTGTGTGTTATTGGAGATAAATTGTGCAATCTGCAAGGAAAACAAAGATGAGTTTTTGCTTGGATATTTTCACTCATTTTGTGATGGAGGCAGATGCTTTACCCCACACAGAAGTAAGGTATTGCTTCGGGGAGAGGAATGATAAGAGCATCACATGATTTGCCACTTCTTTGTGTGTTTCATGGCTGATTAGCATGTCTTCCACAACTTTTCTGATGTATGGATGGAACTATTTTCCATACAAGGATATAAGAATAAGGTAATGAATGCAAAGTGTTTTTTTTTTTTTTACCGAAAGCAAAAACTAAATTAAGTCTGAAAATTGCATGATATAAAATATAAGTATTTTAATACCTCTTGATTAAATATTAGAGGTTGCTTTCTCTTGTGTTCTGACAAAATACATGTTTAGTCAAAGGCAAGAGCTCAAGTAATAGCAGCTGACAATAAAAGGTTTTTTTTGTTTGTTTTCACTTGTCTGTGTTTTTTTTGTGTTTTTTTTAAACTTCTCCTTTGCTGATCATTATCCTCAAAACTAATAGACAAAATCATAAAAGCCTCTTTCTTCTAAGTTTACAGTGGAATGAAATAGTAGAAAATAGTTCCCAGGAAGCTAGAATTACTACTGTCAAAGAAAACCACATGCCCAATTACCAGTATTTCATATATCTGAACACAAGTAAATATGAAGTGTGATCTGTATTCATTTGTTCATCAGAGCTGAAAATATACTAGGATTTTATTTTCCATGAGAAAATAGTTTTTTATGAGAAAAAGAATGTAACAGCTTTAATGTGGGTTTACTACTGCCATTGTTGTCCTGCTAAATCTTTATATTTTTCTTTTGAAACAGTAAGAAACCATCACATCACAAAAGCAAGGACAAGCTTTTATACAAGCTTGAGGTCTGACTCAGTAGAATGCTACACCCAGTAACAAAAGGTCTATGTACACTGGATCTGCAGGTTCATAAGAAGGAAAAATGAAAAAAATAAGTATGCCATCTCTTTTGAAAAATATTCGTTGGATCCAAACAAGTGTATTCATAAACCAAGAATACATTCAGGCACAATGTAATAATGCCTAATCTTCACAACTTGTTTCAGTTTATAAAAATGACTGCAATCCCATTTTGTTCCAGAAACTTCCCAAATCCATTATACTACTTTATTTTAATACTCACCAGCCACCCACCTAAATGATGTCAGTTAATCCCAGTTACAATATGCAGGATGGTTTGAGGGGAAGTAGAGAGAAAATTTTGAACTAAATGATACTTCATGTTAAAAGCCCAGTATGATTATCTTTTTATAAGAATCTGGAAGTAAGACAACAAATAATTTTCCTCAGCAAGTCCCTCTACATATTCCTTTATTTTCCTTTGGGATCTCTTTTGCTAGTTCAAAGGAAAGAAAATAGGGTATCTTTGAGGGTGCATGAAGATGATATAGAGGAAGGAAATAATAATGAGGAAGAAACAGTGACACATCCACAGAGTTCTTGGCCTTCGCCAGCCAGCATTCTTTGCCCAGGGATCTTGTGGAGGTGTTCAGGCTATTTCTAGGCACCCTCAGGTGATTCCTTGTGGACTGTTGAAGCCCTGCTCTGATAAAGTAATGGTGGTTGTGAGCCACAGAGATGCCATTGCCAATTCCCTTTCTGGGTTTCATCTTTTACTTTTGACCTTAAAATTAATCCTCAGAGAGCTAATATTTGTATTGACAAATGAAGCATAATGAGCCCTGAAAGAGCAGAGTCACTACCAGTTCATTCATTAAGCAGTTGTGGCCTCTCTTTTAAATTGGGAGATTTTCTTACTTCCTAAAAGAACTCACAGATGATTTAAGTTTTTGTTTGTTTTTTTCTTTGTTTATTTGCATACATGCAGAAAAAGAAGCTGCCTTCAGCTCTTGGATGCAGTGTGCTAGAAGATATTTCTTTGAAACCCAGGGACAATGCATACAGACATTTTGTATGGTAGAAGAATCAAAGCGTAAATGTTCCCTTAAGAAACCTACAATAAACATTCTGATTCTACTCTTCTATTTATTTTGAAATATACAATAAATTATTGTTAACTATAGTCCCATTATTTTGCTACTGAGCACTCAGTATTATTCTTAACATGAAAAAATGATAAGTGTTTGAGGAGGTGGATATCCCAAGTGCCCTGATTTGACCATGACACTTTACATACCTGTATCAAAATTTCACATATATTCCATAAATATGATTATTACATATCCATTAAAATTAGAAAAGAAACCTGCAACAAACATTTTGTGTGAACAGAAATGTCCCATAATACAGGGGAAAATGTTTGTTCTTTTTATTTTTCACTTACGTATCATTGCTCAATTTCTTCCAAAATCAGCTTAGGTCAATTTGTAAAAAGACCCAAATGGTGTGGAACATGTCATGAGTTCCCTGGAAACAGATTCTGAGATGAATATTCATGTGAAAGTGATATATTAGAATGTGTTCTCAAGATCAAACAAGAGGAAAGAAGGGAGATGGATCTTATAAGGCCCCAAACAGTAAGGCCATATAAGAGAGTTGTGTCAAGCAAAGTCTGTAAGTGTGTACAATTGTCTATTCCATGTGTATTCAAACTACTTCTGATTCTCTTTCCTAATGGTGTTAAAAAGAGGACATAGTTGTAGATCAGTTTGCATACTAAGTGCCAGAGGTCATGTTGATCTTTTCTAGTAAAAACACACATCTGAAACAGCAGTGTGAGTAAATGGCCATAGAATGCTTTGGGGAAAGATAGGAGGAATTACTGCCATATACATTTGCCATTGTGTTATAGTGGCCTTCCTAATGCACATTCATGCTCTCCTTTAATGTATGAACTCTGTTTCTTGGAACTACCTAGGGATTGCTGTGCCTTGTTGGTATTACAGTAATTTTGTGTCCCTTTTCTTTAATGGTTTATTGCTACCACTTAGCCTCTGCTATTCTGAAACCTTATTATAATCATCATCACTAGGGAGCCCAGTTCCATAAATGCAGCCTCTATCATTAACCCTAATATATAAGAACAGCTCACACTGGACATCTTTGCAATGACCATACCCTCACCGTCAAAGTCTTCTTATAACTTTAGTGAAGGTAGTATCTCCTGAGCCTTATTAGAGAAAAAAGACAACTGAGAGAGGAGATTGAGGTTATTGGGTCTTTCATAACTGATTATTCTAGATTACCCGCCTCTCTTATGCCACCTTTATATCCTCTCCACAACACTCTGATAGGGCATTTCTGGCACAACTCCTTCACTTAATATGAGCCATCAGTTTTTCCAAGCTTTGAAAAGTCTAATAGCATATTATGACTAGATCAATAATTTCAATCATAGAGTTGGTGGTTATAGTAGCAGAACTACAAAAAGGGCTAAATTCACAGCCTCAGCAAGTCTTCTATGCAAAACTCACAGGGAATAAGTAGGATTCTGAGACTTGAAATAGAATTAATCTGGATAGATTCACTGAAGAACATTGAGCCCTCTTGACCGGCTAGAATAACTGGCTGTAGGATAGCATCATTCCTATTCTGAGAATCATGCAAAAGACTCAACTGTGACAGATGCCTTGCAAGCTGATAATTCCCTTTCTCAAGAGCTGGCATCTGCTCCTCCTGGCTATCAATCTAATAACTAGGTCAAGTTTTGCAAAAGTGTGTTGGAAATGATAGGTCTTGCTAAAGGAATAAAGGAATTATTGTTTGAAAGAGCTATATGTCCTGATACGTGACAGAAAGAATAAGATAATGTCTGAGAATGGCTCTTAAGAGCCATTTAACTTATAGAGGAGTAGGGAAATAGGAAAGTGGGCAAGAATGGTTTCATTGTCAAACAAAGTCCCACTGAAGTTAAATTTGGCTCAGTTTGAGATAGGACCTATGGAAACAGTGTAGATTTCATCTCTAAATTGTCTTCTCCTACACAATACCCTTAAGTATTGGCTAAAAGCCTAGGAATATGTACATTTCCAGGCAAATTTGGCTTTCTGTTGGCCAAGGTAAAGTGGTTTCTAGCAGCCTGACAGAAATAGTGATGATGGTTTTTTAAATGAAATCACCATTGTGCATTGTGCATAAAAATGTTGTAGGAATTCACAGGTCCATGTGCAAAGCACTGAAGAGCACTGACAGTATCTGCCACAGAACTGTTTTTATTCTGCTTCATGGTTCACGTAGAAAATTACCCTTGCATTCAGAATAAGGTAAATTTCCATTACGTGTTGCAAGGAATGATCACAGGAATAATAAATACACTGTCAATTGGTTCCATAGGTGATATTAATAGTTTTTATCTATTTTCAATAGAATACGCATGTATGCAGTCGTTTTTATGAGTGTATATTAAAATTAAGGCACTCCTGATTTAGAAGCAAAGTGTCAGTGGTGATTAGGACAACAGCTAGGTCATGGTATACAAACTTTGCCTTGTAGTAGATTGTTGTGTTCTTCAACGTGAAGCCTTACCATACAGTTATGGCCACCTTAATTCTGTGCATCAACCTACTTAGTAACTGACTTTCTGAGAAAACTAGATGAGGAATGAGGGTAGGTAACGCCAGGGGAAGTTCCTTCAGGAGAAATTTTAAAAGGTAAATAAATAATTAAATTAGAAGAAATAAGGGCCTATAAAATAAAAACTACTTGTTAAATATTTAACAAAATACACATTTAGTAGAAAATTAAAGTATTCTTTCAATGAGGTATAAACATTTTTGTAAACTTCCTGAAATTACACCTAATCACTATTCTTTTGATAGACAATATAATAAGCATACATTTTCTAAAATTACATTATAGGTCCATTTATTTTATTTTATTTCCAACTATAAATTTTATTTTGATCAGCTTATTTTAGATATAAAATTAACTTAAACTCATGAAAGGACAAAAGGAGAAAAATACAAATGGAATAAAAAGTTGTGGTAAACAGAGGAAAGTTGTTAAATCCATAAGAAAAATAAAATGCTCTAGTTATTATGTAAGTAAGAACAGTTAATTTTAAACAACAAATATTAGTACAGATTAGATCATTGTAAAGCAATTGTATATGTCTCTTCCCTTTGGCCGCCTACTTTGACCAAAGAACTGTGGACAGAGGAAACATTCTACTACTTCTGAACAAGGGCTTTAAGAGATGATGTATGTCTCCATTCACTCTCTTATGCTCCTGCCGTTTGCCTTCAGAAGAACACGTACCTGGTAGCTTCTGGTCCAAAGAAAATGAAGAGACACAGAGAACAGACCAGAATATCTTTCAACAAGCTCAGCTGAGTCTTAAGCTGAAGCATATCTGCCTCAACTGATATACAGACAATCCCAGCACTTTGGGAGGCCGAGACGGGCAGATCACGAGGTCAAGAGATTGAGACCATCCTGGCTAACACGGTGAAGCCCCGTCTCTACTAAAAATACAAAAAATTAGCCAGGCGTGTTGGTGGGCGCCTGTAGTCCCAGCTACTCAGGAGGCTGAGGCAGGAGAATGGTGTGAACCCAGGAGGCGGAGCTTGCAGTGAGCTGAGATCGCGCCACTGCACTCCAGCCTGGGGAACAGAGCGAGACTCCGTCTCAAAAAAAAAAAAAATTATGATTGTGACAAGCCATTAAGATTTGCATTGGTTTCCTATCTCAACAGAAGACTAATATAATAAGCCATTCCCTAAGTCTGGATATTCTATCTTATTTACATCCCAATATGTATTGTAACACTACGAAAATACATAGTCTTTCTAGGAGAGGCATTAGTACCTCAAAGCAAATCTATTAGCGTCAGAAAAATTGGAGTCTCAGTAAAAATAACCCATTGTTTTCCAGTTCTGCCTTGTAAGAACCCAAATAATTACTGGCTGTGAACAACATTCTATATCTCTGGACCCTAAATGAAATACTAGAGAAGATGATCTCTAAAATCTCATTAATTGCAATATTTTGTGATTATTTGCATTATGGTCCTTGATAAGATCTGCTATCTGCTGTGTGACTGATACAAAGTCTAAGCTCCAAGTCAGGATGCTGACTACAGGAACTCCAATCCCTTTTCCATCTATGTCATTACCTCAATTTCACTTTAGCTAATGATAAGTGTGTGTGTGTGTGTGTGTGTGTGTGTGTATATATATATATATCAACAACTCAGTGGTGACTTGCCTTGTGCTGAAGACAAGATTGCAATTCAGCAGAATAACATAGGCAAGTTGGCAAGAGTGAGCAAGTTGCCACTCTATACAAATGTGATGAGGTGTACAGGTAAGTTATGAAAATTGGTTCTGCTGACATCTGCAGAACAAATCATATTAAGGATGGGTGATGCTGAACATGGCACTATGCTAACAGAATTTCTGGTGTACTTTCAATTCCTCTGGGGAGTAGACCTGACTAAATAAGTTTGAGATTAAGTGCAAAGATGAACTGTACGTGATTGTGAAGGGCTGTTCTATACTTTGAACACCCTGTGAATACCCTGCTCCCCAACTCTGTCACCAACAGAATTCAATTTTTATGTTCCTTTCCCCCCTTCAACTAGGGTATGGCTTGAAGGGTGTCGGAAAGCCTCTTTCTCAAACTATCTCTCTCAGTAGCTAATAAAATATCTCACGTGACACCATTAGTTTATTTCTCAACATTTTCTGGACAGATGACATATTGCATCATTTTGTAGCTTGTGGTGTATTAGTGGAGACAGGAGTGCGTATTCTCAACATATAGCATATTAGTGAGGATTTTCTTCTTTTATCTTTGTCCCCAAAAATATGATGGTGCCCTGGTGACTACTAAATAAAATTAAATTATTCTAGCTTCCCTTAATCTGAGTTTAACTCCACTTTCCAGTTTATATCCCATCACCTTCCATATCCAACCATCTTCCTATATTTATTAATTCTTATATTTATTAATTCTTGATTTGAGTCAGACATAGACATGAGATTACAATTTACATTCTAAAATACATATATTCTTCTTTTATATAGAGAGGTTTTCTCAAATGATTCACTTACAGTAGAGCATGTTAGGCAGTATTAATTATTATCAAGAAAAATAAACCCCAAAAGGGAAAGAGAAAGTGAAGGGTTATAATATTTATTAGAGTGATAAGAGAAAAATATGGGAGTAAATGCTATTTGAGTAAAAAATTGAGATTTGTGAAGTAGTGAGCCATATGTTTATTCTGGAGTACATTCCAGGCAGAATTAGCCCAAACTGGAAAGGCTCTGAGGTGAGAACCAGCCTTCTGTGTTTACAGTTTGAGATGGAGTGGGCACAAGGGAGAAAGTTTGGAGATTAGGTCAGAGAAATGACGGACCAGATAACAGAGGACCTTGAAGGACATTGTAAATAATTTACTTTTGCTCCAAAGGAGATGGGAAACCTTGGAGAGTTTTAAACCAGAGAAGGATGTAATCTGACTCAAATTATAACAAGATTGTTCTGGCCATTGTGCTAGTAATTGACCTAGAGGGGAAAGGCTAGATGTCAGAGAAGTTGGGAGGATATTGCTATAATCCAAGTGAGAGATAATGGTGGCATGAAGAGCAGAGTTATTGATAACTGGTCTTATTCTGCATAAACTTTGAAGCTAAACCCAAAAGTTTTCTGTCATACTAGATGTAATTTGTAAATAAAGAGAATAGTGAAGGGCGAGAACTTGGCCTAAACAACCTGAACAAAGTTTCCATTAACTAACATGAAGACAATAAGTACAATAGGCAGGGAGGGAGATATCAGGTGTTCAGTTTTGAATAAGTTACGTTTGAGATGCCTATTATATCCTCCATATTAAAATGTAGAATAAGGGTGAAATGAAAGACTATAATTCAGCATAGAAATCTAGGCTACGGCTGTGAATTTGTGAGCTGTGACTTCATAAATGACATTCAAAGCCACAGATTGAATGAGATCACCAAAAGAATGACTATATAGATGAAGCAAAAAGTGTTGACATAAAGACAAAGCTGATGACAAATCAACAAGATTAGGAATAATTAATTACTGCTTAATTTAACAACGTGGAAATAGTAACATTATTAAACAGTTTTGATGCAGTAGTGGGGTCCAAAGTCTGATTTTAGTGGGTTGAAAATTAGAGGATTGAGTCTAGAGAAGGCAAGTACACATAAAATATTCTAGGAGTTCTGCTGGAAAAGAAATACATGGACTAAGGAGATTTGAGATGAGGAAAGGAGATGTGTTTTGTTTTTATTTTTCTTAAAGGTGGGGCAAATAGTATATTTTCATACTAAATTGAGATTATTCATTATAGAGGTAAAAGTTGATAATGCAGGAGAGAGAGGAAAGAATTAAAGGAACAATGTCTTCAAGAGGAGAAAATACATAGGATCTTGTAAATAAGTGAAGAGTTTGGCCATGACTAGGACTGCAAACATTTAATTCATAGTAATGAAAAAAAAGCAGAATTTACAAGATGAAATTGAGGTAGACAGGTAGATGTGGTAGTTCCTGTAGCATGTGGGAAATAACTTCTCTGTTTTCTCAATACAAGAGCAAACGTATTTCTGTAAGGGCTAGTGGTAATTTGAGATCTGAGGCATGAGTAGGGCATACGCAGTAAGAGGAGAAAGAAAATAAATCAAATGTAGACTAATGCTTGGTAGCATTAATGGTCCATGTGGCATGACTGCTCATGAATTTAGAGTCAGATCAATCAGTATTGCTGTATGTTCCCACCCTCTTATTTCAGAATAATTTTGTTTTTTCCAAGCAAGTACAAGAAAATGGGAGAGGGACAAGTAAACAATAGAATAGAAGAGTATGATTATAATGAATAACTATGAAATTTAAGCTGGAATAGTAAGATGAATTAAGAACTGGAGGGAAAGAAGGATAATGATAGGAACCATGATAGGTAGGGCTTAGAGAAGGAGAAGGATTGCTGTTCTGGGACTGCAAAAGGGCATGAGATTAAAAAATTGCAGCTGCTAGATGAAGAGTGGAAAACATAAATTGAAACTATGAAGAGCTTGCAGTTACTGGACGTGATTATATTTAAGGAGTGACCAAGGAATAATTAGCTGAGCGAAGGTGAAGAAGATGCTTTTTGGAGAAGAGAAGATTGAAAGAGTGAGGGCCTGGCATATCAGAAATGTCACTTTGTAGATATTAATCACTAAGAATTACAACAGCAATTTGAAAGAAGAGAGAGACAGTGACCAGGGGCAAAGAAATGAGGGGGAGTGACTTAGGACTTAAGATCTTAAAACAACAAAGAAGAGTAGTTTCAGAATAGTCTGATGACATGAAAAAAGCTGGGTATAGATAGAAAAGACCAAAAGGATGGTGGGAAGGAAGCAATAAAGAAAATCAAGAAGGGGATTCACCTGCCTCCAGGCCAAAGGGTGCAAGATAGAAGAAGAAAACTATCTCTTTTTGAGAGGACTCTAGAGAAAGCTGTGTCCATTGGGAAGAGTCAGGTCTCCCATAAGAGAAATAGGGTAAAGGGATCATACAGAGAGGAGGTGGTGCATAGGAAGGGGTTTTATTGATAAATGACAGTGATTTCCAGAAAATAAGAAGTAGAGCTTCATGAGTTGTGAAGAGGTAGAGGAAAGGGTCATAAAAGGGATACAGGGAGTCAAATGGGCATTAAAGTCCCCATAGACAATGGAGTGACTGGGAAGATCTTGGTTTGTTCATATTTATATTCACCATAAAATAAGTCTTAATATTTTGTAGTGATTTGTAATAGACGTATCAGATACTTTCCCCTTAGTCTTTCCCTTTATTTTATTTTTTAAAGAGCCTGAAACCCATCAATTTTAGCATATATATCATTCTGGTGGAGGATGTTAATAATAGGAGAGACTATGCATGTGTGGGGCAGGCTATATTTGGGAAATCTCTGTACATTTTACTCAATATTGCTATGAGCTGAACTCCTCTAAAATCTTATTGCATTAAAAATAAAAAGAACCTAAAGCCCAGAGAGAGATGCAATGCCTTGTTTGGCATTTTTCAGGTGCAAATCAATGAAACAGTGTGTCTTTTATGGGAAAATTCCTCTTACCACCATTCATGTAACCAGAATTAATCGGTGGCATGTAATTATCAGAGAAATATATTTGTCCCCACTTATGTTGATCACAACCCTTCTTGTATTACAGTTAATTGATGCTATATTTTACGTGAGAGATAAGTTTATTGATAAAAGAATTATACCTATTGTATCTCTGAAAGATTATGGCATTTGACCAAATGTCTTGTTAATTCTTTCAAGAGATGCATTTTTTCTTTATTCCTTCTAAAAAACCCCCACAAAAAACAAAAACACAATACATATGCAGAACATGCAGGTTTGTTACATAGGTATACGTGTGCCACAGTGGTTTGCTGCAGCTATTGACCCATCCTCTAAGTTCCCTCACCTCACCCCCGACACCACAACAAGCCCTAGTATGTGGTGTTCCCCTGTGTCCACGTGTTCTCAATGTTCAACTCCCACTTATGAGTGAGAACATGCGGTGTTTGGTTTTCTGTTTCTGTATTAGTTTGCTGAGGATGATGGCTTCCAGCTTCATCCATGTCCCTCAAAATACATGATCTCATTCTTTTTATGGCTGCATAGTATTCCATGGTGTATATGTACCACATTTTCTTTATCCAGTCTATCATTTGTGGGCATTTGGATTGTTTCCATGTCTTTGCTATTGTAAATAGTGCTGCAATAAACATATGTGGGCATGTGTCTTTAGAGTAGAATGATTTATATTCCTTTGGATATATACCCAGTAATGGGATTACTGGGTCAAATGGTATTTCTGGTTCTAGATCCTTGAGAAATTGCCCTACTGTCTTCCACAATAGTTGAACTAATTTACATTCCAGTCAACAGTGTAAAAGCATTCCTATTTCTCCACAGCCTTGCCAGCAATCTATTATCTCCTGACATTTTAATAATTGCCATTCTGACTGGCATGAGATGATATCTCATTGTGGCTTTGATTTGCATTTCTCTGATGATCACTAATGTTGAGCTTTTTTTTCATATGTTTGTTTGCCACATAAATGTCTTCTTTTGAGAAGTGTCTGTTCTTACTGTTCTTACCCTTTGCCTTCTTTTTGATGGGGTTGTTTTTTTCTTGTAAATTTGTTAAAATTCCTTGTAAATTCTGGATATTAGATCTTTGTCAGATGGGTAGATGGCAAAATTTTCCCTCATTCTGTAGCTTTACTATTCACTCTGATGATAGTTTCTTTTGCTGTGCAGAAGCTCTTTATTTTAATTAAATCCCATTTGTCAATTTTGGCTTTTGTTGCAATAGCTTTTGAAGTTTTTGTTATGAAGTCTTTGCCCATGCCTGTGTCCTGAATGGTACTGCCTAGGTTTTCTTCTAGAGTTTTTATGGTTTGGGGTTTTACCTATAAGTCTTTAATCCATCTGGAGTTAATTTTTGTATAAGGTATAAGGAAGGATCCAGTTTCAGTTTTCTTCATTTGGCTACCCAGTTTTCCCAGCACCATTTATTAAATAGGGAATCCTTTCCCCATTGCTTGTTTTTGTCAGGGTTGTCAATCAGATGATGGTAGATGTATGGTGTTATTGCTGAGGTCTCTGTTCTGCTCCATTGGTCTATATCTGTTTTGGTGCCAGTACCATGCTATTTTGGTTACTGTAGCCTTGTAGTATAGTTTGAAGTCAGGTAGTATGATACCTACAACTTTATTTTCTCTGCTTAAGGTTGTCTTGGCTATACTGGGTCTTCTTTGGTTCCATATGAAATTTATAATAGATTTTTTCTAATTCTGTGAAGAATGTCAATTAGTTTTATGGGAATAGTGTTGAATATATAAATTACTTTGGGCAGTATGGCCAATTTGATGATATTGATTCTTCCTATCCATGAAGATGGAATGTTTTTCCATTTGTTTGTGTCCTCTCTTATTTCCTTGAGCAGTGGTGTGTAGCTCTCCTTGAAAAGTTCCTTCACATCCCTTGTTCGCTGTATTTCTAGGTATTTTGTTATCTTTACAGTGATTGTGAATGGGTGTTCATTCATGATTTCGATCTCCTCTTGCCTATTGTTGCTGTAAAGGAATGCTTGTGGTTTTTGCACATTGATTTTGTATCCTGAGACTTTACTGAAGTTGCTTATCAGTTTAAGGAGTTTGGGGGCTGAGATGATGGGGTTTATTAAGTGTAAAATTATGTCATCTGCAAACAGAGACAACTTGACTTCCTCTCCTTTCTGTCTCATTGATCTAATACTGGACAGTGGGTGTTAAAGTCTCCCACTCTTATTTTGTGTGAGTCTAAGTCTCTTTGTACGCCTCTACAAACTTGTTTTATGAATCTGTGTCCTGCTGTATTGGGTACATACATATTTAGAACAGTTAGCTCTTCTTATTAAATTGTTCCCTTTACTATTATTATTAATGTTCTTCTCTGTCTTTTTTGGTCTTTGTTGTTTTAAAGTCTGCTTTGTCAGCGACTAAGATTGCAACCCCTGCTTTTTGTTTTGTTTTGTTTTCCAGTTGCTTGGTAAATTTTCTTCCATCCTTTTATTTTGAGCCTGTGTGTGTCTTTGCACGTAAGATAGGCCTCCTGAATACAACACACTGATGGGTTTTGACTCCTTATCCAATTTACTAGTTTGTGTCTTTTAATTGGGGCATTTAGCTCATTTACATTAAAAGTTTGTATTGTTATGTGTGAATTTGATCCTGTTATCATGATGCTATTTGGTTATTTTGTACACTAGTTGATGCAGTTTCTTCAGAGCGTCATTGGTCTTTAAATTTTGGTGTGTTTTTGTAGTGGCTACACCAGCTTTTCCTTTCCATATTTAGTACTTCTTTCAGGAGTTCTTACAGGGCAGGCCTGGTGGTAATGAAATCCCTCAGCATTCGCTTGTCTGAAGAGGATTTTATTTCTCCTTCACTTATGAAGCTTAGTTTGGCTGTATATAAAACTCTGGGTTGAAAATTCTTTTATTAAGAATGTTGAATATTGACTTTCTTTTTTTAAAGAATGTTGAATATCGATCTTCTAGCTTGTAGAGTTTCTGCTGAGAGATCCGCTGTTATTCTGATGCGCTTCCCTTTGTAGGTGACCTGGCCTTCCTCTCTGGCTGCCCTTAACAGGTTTTCCTTCATTTTGACCTTGGAGAATCTGATGATATGTGTCTTGTGGTTGATCTTGCTATGGAGTATCTTAATGGTGTTCTCTGTATTTCCTGAATTTGCATGATAGCCTGTCATGCTAGGTTGAGGAAGTTCTCCTGAATAATATCCTGTAGTGTGTTTTCCAGCATGTTTCCATTTTCTCTATCTCCTTCTGGTACACCAGTCAATCAGAGGTTCGATCTTTTTATGAAGTCCCATATTTCTCAGAAGCTTTGTTTATTCCTTTTCATTCTTTCTTCTGTATTCCTGCCTGCATGTCTTATTTCAGTAAAGTGGTCTTCAAACCCTGATATCCTTTCTTCTACTTGGTTGATTCAGCTGTTGATAATTGTGTATGCTTCATGAAGTTCTCTTGCTGTGATTTTCAGCTCCATCAGGTCCTTTATGTTCCTGTCTAAACTGATTATTCTAGTTAGCAATTCCTCTAACCTTTTATCAAGGTTTTTAGCTTCTTTGCATTGGTTAGAACATGCTCCTTTAGCTCATCGTAGTTTTTTATTATCCATCTTCTGAAGCCTACTTCTATCAATTCGTCCAGCTGATTCTCCATCCAGTTCTGCACCCCTGATGGAGAGACATTGCAATCATTTGAAGGAGAAGCGGTACTCTGGCCTTTTGTGTTTTCAGCATTTTTTCACAGAATCTTTCTTATCTTCATGAGTTTGTCTAGTTTTGACTTTTGAGGCTGCAGACCTTTAGATGGCATTTTTGTGGGGGCCTTTTTGCTGTTGTTGTTGATGCTATTGTTGTCACTTTCTGCTTGTTTTTCTTTCAATAGTGAGGTCCTTCTTCTGTAGGGCTGCTGTAGTTTGCTGGGGCTTCACTTCAAACCCTATTTATATGATTTGCTCCTGGGTCTGGAGATGTCACTTAAGGAGGCTGGAGAGCAGTAAAGATGGGTGCCTCCTCCTTCTTCTGGGACCTCTGACTTCGAGGGACACAAACCTGATGCCAGGAGGATTGCTCCTGTATTTGGTGTCTGACAACCCCTGTTGGAGCTTCTTACCCAGTTGGGTGGCATGGGGAGCAGGACCCATTTAACAAAGCACTTTGTCCCTTGGTGGAGACAGTGTGTTTTGCTTAGGGGAAACCCACTCCCCTGGGTTGCCTAGATTCCTCAAAACTACCAGGAGAGGATAAGTCTGCTGGTCCACAGAGACTGTGGCCACCCCTCCCACTACTGGCTCAAGCCCAGGAAGATCCGAATTTTGTCCTGATCCTCTGGCTAGAGTTTTGGAGATCCTGCAGGGAAGCCCCACCCACTGAAGATGGGTCAGGGTTAGTCCTGAAGAGGCACTCTGGCCATAGACGGCTACAGCAGGTGTGTTAGGCTGTGGGGACAAGTCTTGGGACCAAGGCATCCAGCTTCCCTGTCTCCAGCAGGGGAAAAGCTCAGCTTGGAGCTATAGAAAAGGGTGCCACCCTTCCCCTGCCCAGGGAGTTCAGCATGTCAGGCAATTGGGAGTCCCAGTGTTGGCTGTTGCCCCTCCCCCAAGGAGCTCAAATGGCGTAGACAGCAGGCAGCTGCAGCCAGTGCTGGTCACCCCTCCCACAAGGAGTTTGGTAGGTTTAAGCAGATTCCAGATGAGAGGCTGTAAGAATCTGGACGTTCTGGGGTTGAAACTTTAGGTCCCAGTGGCGTGGGTTTGCGAGTGGGTTCTTCCAATCCATGTGTTGCACAGTTTTGTGGAAAAAGCACTGTTTCTCTGGCTGGGTAGCCTGCTCACTCACCACTTCCTTTGGCTGGGGGTAGGGGGTTCCCCTTCCCAGTGTGGCTCTCAGACGGGCCGCTGCACCACACTGCTCTTCCTTCTCTCCGTGGGTCATGCCAGCCTTCTAGTCAATTTTGATGAGAGAACCCAGATACCCTGGTTGCTGGTGAAGGATTCACATGCTTATTAAGGTTTTTTTCTATGGGAGCCTCCAATTGCCACTGCTTTTAGCTGGCCATCTTAGATGCATATTTACTGAATGTGATTATTTACGTACCAATGGACAACTCGTTAAGGAAAATAGTATGTATATTTTGATGTAAAAAGATTTGAGGTAGATACACATACAAAGTACTGAAAAGGCAAGTCAGTGGGAAAGCACAGGTGACCTCACTGGGACTTTGTGAAATCAAGAGATAAATAAAACCATATGTTACTAAGAAACGGAAAGTAGGAATGCATTATGAAGCAAAAAGAAAAAGAATAGGACAAAATATTAGGAAAAGGATGTCACAAAAACCCCTTGACTTTCACCAAAATTTTGTCCTGTTCTACAGAGGAATCAACTTTCCCTAAACCCCTAGATCTGTAAGATGAAGATGTGTACACTGAATGAAGCTCTGTTGAGACTGATTTAGTAATTCATGATGTTCTATTTTAAGAATGAAACATTATATAGCCTCTATTTTTGCTGGCATTGCTTGCATAAACATTAGATGTTTCTTTTCTATACATATTCATGTAATATGTTATAATCTATAACTATCAAAGCAGAATAGATATTAAAAATCACACTTACTGTGAAATATGTGTATTTCATACAGTCACTATAAACCCTGGGTAAAAAGTGTGTATGTGTATGCATTCATACATACACATGTGTGTGTGTATGTGTATGCATGTGTAAGGAAATACATCCAATAATAAAAATGGTTTTCTCTGGGTGGGAAAATTATAAATGACTTTTTATCCTTTTCTTTTTTTAGGTAAGAGGCAGAAAACTTTTGAATTTACCTCAATGAATTTATTTTTACTACTAAAATCAGGGAAACGAGCTATAAAATTAACATAAAATAAAAACTTTAGTTTATACAGACAAGGTATTTGTTCTCATGTAGTCAGTTCCGTAGGATATGACATAATTTAGAGTTAATTCATGTTTTCTAATCTCATGTTTGATTATGAGGATAATATGTAGTTGAAAAGATCACTGTTGAATTATGTAATTTGCTTGTTTACAAATAGGTGTTTTAATTAGTGATGAATGTGAGGAGATTTTACATTATTTTCTAACAAAATATTTCCAGTATATGAGAGGAGCTATGTAAGTTAAAAAAAGATCTGAATAAGACAACACTTAGAAACTCCCTAACACATTCTGTAAATCATAGAAATGTGGAAACTAGATATGACTTGCAAGACGGACAGTGAGGAAAAGGCAGGATCTGTTGGAATACTCAGATTTTCCTTTCCTTTTAATCTTTCCCTTTAAATATTAATGTACCTAAAGAACATCTCCTAGTGAAAGAAGAGTTAGCTAAGGTCAGATTTTTATAAAAAAGATGGTAGAGGCCAGTCAGAGTGTCCAAGATGAATAAGATTTTATCATACAAAGACATTTTCTCCCTATAGCAATATCAAAATTTCTTTTCTAGTTCTTTGGTGACATGAAAATTCTAACTATATTGCTTAAAGAGTGGAACAAAAGAGACTAAAGTTTAATTATACAGTTTTATTTTCCTTGCAGCTGTCTCCCATTAGCTAGTGAGCAGTGGGGAAAGTTCTTGGCAATCTTTGACCCTCCTACCAATATAGTCCTGGGCAAACTGGTAATTACAATCAATTATAGGCCACAGAGTGGTGAAAAAGACACTTTTTTTTTCTCTTGCAGAGGCCTACTCTTCAATTTTTGGGTCTGAAGCTACCAAAAAGTTCAAGATACAGGGTTGTCTTTAATATAGTAATACACCATTAAGAATTGTGATATTTCCTAACTCAATCTCATCATCAGAGGTTGATTTTTGTGGGCAGAAACATTTTCACATGTTCTTGGGCATCAAAAGCATGCAAGCCTCGGCTCTTGTTTGAAAGTTCCATGACAATGACAACTGGAAGAGCAGGTAAAATTGAACAGACATTATTTAATGAAGTTAACGTATTAACACATTCAATTCTCATAAGAAACGTATAAAGTAGGTACCACTATTTACCCTCTTTAATATATGAGGAAACTGACACAAAGAAAGGAATATTTCCTCAGGGTTGCACCATTAGGAAGCACTAGCTCAAGGAATTGCACTCAAGTCCTCTAGCTTAGAGTTCATCCTCTTAACTAATAGGCTCTACTGCCTCATTGCCTGTGGGGAACTTTATGGAACTATAAAAGATTCAGGGGAATAGGGCCATAGTAAAAAGGAGTATAAACAGGTAGAGATAGCACTTACCACACTATTGAACAGCCCATCGGGATCAATAATTTCTTATTGACTGCCTCTTCTCTCATTTAGCTTTAAAAGGAATGTGGCTTTCCACGGAGAATGTTGTGATTTATCAGATTCTCATCACATACCCACTGCAATGTGATAGAGAAAAGGTGATTGGCTTAGCCCCTACTGTTTAGTTCTAAGTGCCTAAATATTTTATCTTCCATTGTATCTCTGGTCAATGCAGCACTAAACAGATTCTGGAGTTTTGAGTGAAATAGGAAGGAAAGAGACCTAAGTAGATGCTTTTGGCCACATTCCCCCAATTTTCTGGGACCAACAGGAGGTATAAAAGACCTGTTAAACAATTAAGGATACTTAGAATATGCTAAGCTAACAAAAGCTTACACACCTTCCACACAAAACATGCCTCATAAATTTGCAGAACCAAATGCAAAATGAAATTTTAAGACCTATTTTTCAAAAAGTATATAGAATTTCAAGATAATGAAAGCAAAGCATCAAAGTAAACATAGGGCCCTTCTGAAAATGGGGCTTTGTACAGGTTGCACATCCATGAAACTAGTCTGATTCCCCTCAATATCTCAATGGTAGCTTTTATTATTGTGGAGTGGCAGACCAGCCTTGCTCACTCAACTCTAATGCAACTTTTCGTCAGGTCCTGTTGGTTCCTGCATTCTAATAACACAAGATTCAGTCTTCTTTCTGTGAAAGTGATATTTCTAAAACTGAGATCACAGAAATGTTCTTCATCCCATCCAAAAATTCTGCACACCAAGCTAGACTTCGTTCCTATTGGGAGTATATGGATGAAATGGGCTAGCAGCCTGTTCCTTCTCTTCTCTCAGGCCCAACCTGTACAGGAGGTGCTGAAAGAGAGGATAATCCAGCCCTTAGCTGATCCACCTTCTTACTTTTCCTTTGGCTTCATAAAAATGTGTTTTCCAAATACTGTATAGAAAAATTGTGTTCATTATCCCTTTCTTCACGAAAGACTGAAGGATTAAATAGCTCTATTTGTGATCTTTCATTCTTCCACTTTGCCAGAAACCAGAAAGAAACTCTGTAAAGGTCAGTTCTAGGAAATGCATTGTAAAAGGGAGAAAATTGTATAATCATTTAATATATCTTCATTTTAATCTCTTCTCTGTTTTGCTGTAAAAAGAGAGCTTTCCTAAGTTTTCTTTCTTAGGGCTGTCTATTTCTTAGTCACCTTTTTTATTCTTTTCTCTATTTCTTTTTGACAGCACTTCTGTAGGAAGTTTATCTTTTATTAGCTTTTAGGCCTCCAGTCATCATGCACTGTCAGAATCCTTTGGGGCATGTTGAACTTTTATTCCAGTGTTGTCTTTCGCTCCTGAAGCCTTATCGCTATCATTTCTTTGAAAGGCTGACCCAGTTTAATATCTGAAGGTTAGTCTCTGATAGAACCTTTTAATCATATCAGCAGGGAACTCAATGGTTAGTGTTACTATTCAAGTCTCATATTTATGGGTTTAATTAGCATGGTTAGATATATAGCCGAGAAACTTTGGCCATTAAAGAGTATTTATTAATAATTATTTAAATTCTTGCATCCTTTGTAGTAACCTACCTGAATATGCTTATAATTAAATAACTAAACTGCTGCTAAAACAACTTTTAAAAATCCACCTTTGATTATTTGTACATATATATATATAAAGAATATAAATATATATATGTATAGACATTATTATAGCAATTTTTCCACAACTTCATACCTGATTTCTACTGAAGAGCTAAGAATCAGGAGTGTGTTGTATATTTTCCTTAGTAAATGGGTGCCACTTACATAAGAAAATGCATTGAAAAATCCTACTAAGATTTCTCTCCCGGAAATATTATTGTGTGCTTCATGCAGAATTTAAAAATTATTTAAACAAATAAATAACTCAAATTAAACATTTATGTTATACCCTGAGGGCAGTGTTAGTTTTTGAGGCTTATTAGCAGGGGAACACACAAACCTGGAAAGATATAAAAAGGTTTATTTTCTTTGTTGGCCTCCAACTAATTGCAGTAAAATAAGCTTAGTGTTTTTACCAGCTTGAACTCTCATGGAAGAGTAAGCAATCCAAACTCCAATCTCTTGATGTGGTCACATATCTATTGCCAAGTTTCTTTTTAAAGTTCCCCAAACAAACATGTATGCCAATTAAGCAATATAAATAAGGGAGAAACTTGTTGTGCCCTCGTGCCATTTTCTTATTAATTCTAGGAGATGACCCCAAGACTACTTCCCATTTTTATCCAAAAGATTAAATGGCACCTTATCCCAAACGCCTCAGGTAAACGTGCCAGGTTTACTTTCATCTTGGACTCTATACTCTTTGAATGAAGATGAGACCAAACAGTGCCCTTTGAGGTGGAAGATGCCTTTCTTCATAATGTCATCCATTAGAGAAAGGTTTCAGAAAAGGTCAACTTTACCCCAGTGAAAAAGAAAATGCTGGCAATTCATGTAAAGCCACTTCTTTCTTCTTAGAAGTTCCCTCATTTAAAAATTTGTTGCAATAATCTTCTCAACAAAAAGATATGAAATACCAAGTAATAGTATAGAGATTATATTCACAATAAAATGCCATGAATTAAAATGTATTTCATTTACGTTTAGAAGTATGAAGGAGAGCATTAAACAGAGTAGCGATAAAGGCCTCCCACCCATCCAGTCTGTATCAGTCCAAATTCAGGCCATAAATAGCACATTTAAAGTATTAATTGAAGAGGATGTAATGAAAGAACTATTTACCAAGGTGTAACCAAGAATAAGAGAATCAATAAGATACTATTCAGCACACAGTAACTAAGAACAGTGAGAAACCATGAGTACCTCTAGATTCATAAGGGTAAGAAGATGGAATAGTGTAACCAGAGCTAAACAAAAGCTGTAGCCAAAAGAAAGAGGTCAGATGATAAGATCTCTGACTGCGAGGAAAGAAACACAATCACTGTCAAACCATAAGCAGCAGACAGGTGTGGGGATAATAAGAACCCAGACGTTCTTTCCTCTCTTCCTGGGATCTGCTAATTGCACCTTCCCTCGACCAGACCAAAGGAGAAGCAAGAATGAAAGGTAGCATTAGAGATTAGTATTTATGGCCTCAAAAGAAGGCATAGAATGATAGAAAATTGATCTGTAAGAAAATGGAGCAAAACCAGTACACACACACACACACACACACACACACACACAATTTATCTTCTTTGAGACTGGACCTTGTATCTTAACACACATACCTTTTCCCCACAACATCCTTGGCACTTTTCCAATGAAGCCTAGAAACCGAGGTCTGCCAATATGAGAAGAGTTTGGATTAAAAAAAAAATTGATGGAAACAGACATTAAAAGTTTAAGCTGTTCTCTCCACTTAAATAAACTCATTATGTTAATAATTACATTATTTTTCCCCTTCATATTGCTGCTATTGAGATGTCCTTTGATAATTATACAGAGGCAGTGCCATTTTGATTTTACCCCTCTGGCACATTAATTATATATTCTTACTTCTTAGAAATACTGACAGAAGTTGGCCCCATACCAAAGAACCAGCCTGGGACTTTTACTTGTATTCACTTCGTAATTCCTTGCTATGACACTCATATAAATGAGCAATTCAACAGATATTTTGTCTTTGTATCCTTGAGTGTTACAGTATAAAATAATAAACAACTGCACAGATCCCTATGTAGGACAATCCTACACTGTACAGATCTAAACATAAAAAAAACACCACATTCCTCTCAGATATATCATTTCACCTTTATTTATTTTCACCTTTAGAGCATTTCACCTTTATTTCTTTTCTTTTTTTAAATTTTATTATTATTATACTTTAAGTTTTAGGGTACATGTGCACATAAGTTTATTGCTGTCTACAGAGCATATAATTGTGTTGCTGGAAATAGGAATGCAATGCGTCATTTCTGTTCTCAAGTTAATTAAAATTATGATAGAATCAAGACAATTGAGTAATCAATGTAACACAAAATAACAAACCCTAAAATAGGAACAAAACTCACATTTTGGAGTTCTTATGTATCTCACCAGGTCTCTAAGTGATGCTTATTCAGCATGCATTCCTTTGAAAAAACATCATATCAATATGCTCTATGGCCTTAGTAAAGAACAATCTCCATGTACAAAAGAAGTAAAATCAAATTGTTAAACCTACTGATAATGCATTGATAAATCAGCTCAGGCTTACAAGGTAAGATATAGAGGAAGAAAGACAATGAGAGGTGCAGCAATCCAGAATCCTCTTTCTCTAGGATTGATAAATATTGGTACTACTGTTCAAATGTCAGTTTGAGATTGATCTGCAGTGATTTTTTATATTGATCATTATCTCACATAGAATATGTCTGCTACATGAAACAACAAAAAAATTAACCTCTTTTATTTGTACCTCAAATCCTGACTAATCCAGAATAGCTTTAACATATAGTTTTTTTAAAAAAAATTGTTTCCAGAATGTAGTACATTACAATCAGTAATTTTAATTTTATGATTTTATTTATTATACAGTAAAAATTGATTCTTCTTTGACACAATTCCAAAATCAGGACACTGAATGGCACTATAACCCCCCAAAATGACCTATATTAGCTATTTATTGTCACAATCTTCCCTTCCTCCTTTACCCGCTGATATGTTCCCCATCAATATAATTTTATATATTCTAGAGTGTCATATAAATCAAATTAAATCAAATCACACATGGTATAGACATTTGAGACTGACTTTTTTCAATTAGCATAATGCCTTTGAGATTCATCCAAGTTGTTGCATGTATCAGTAGTTAATTGGAGGGTGTTCTGGGTTATTGTCATTGTCGTTTTTAATTGCCGAGTTGTGTTCTTTTGTATAGATGCACCACATTTGGTTTATTCATTCACCCTTTGAACGAGACATTTTGGTTGTTTCCAGTTCAGTGCAATTATGGATGGAGCCACTATATACTTTTAGGGACAGTTTTTGGGTGAACTTAAGTTTGTATTCTTCTAGAGTAACTAGCTAGAAGTGGTATTGCTGGATCATATAGTAAATTACGCTTAAGTTACTGCCAAACTTTTTCCAGAGTGACTGTACCATTTTGCATTCTAATCATAAACATAGGATAAATCTGTTTGTTCAGCATCATCTCTAGTATTTAGTATGGTTAGAATGTTTAAATTGTATCCTTTCTAATAGATTTGGTTTTAATTTACATTTCCTAATGAATAATGATGTTGTATAGAAATGTTGTTAGGTCTTTAAATGGTTGGTTGATTTTTGTCCATGAAATAATTTAGGCTGGTGGTTTCTTTTCAGGAAGATTTTACAATTAAATTTCCATAATAATTATAGAATTTCTCTTTTATTCTGGTGAGTTTTGATTGGTTGTACTTTAGAAGGAATGGGTTTATTTCATTTAAATTGCTAAATGTATGTGCCTAGAGTTATAAATATTCAGCCATTGTCCTTTAAATATCTTTATGATTATTGTGTGCAACAAACATTATACAATAAAATGGGAAATGTAAATCAAATATGAAGAAAAATGCTTCTTCTATAAGTAAACTTAAAGCAATAAACTTAGCCTTAGAGACTTAGGTGAACAGATATATTGCCTATCATTAAGACAAAAACTGAAGAATTCATATTTGGACATATCCTTATACAAATAAATTTTTTTAATTTGTTGAATTCATTTAACAAATTATGGAAAGAAAGTTAAGCACGTTTTTCCAATGTAAGCATTCTACTTTGTACATTTTATTAGAATGGCCTTCAGATTTCTAAACATAAAACATTATCAGATAGGCTAGCTACAGTTCGTTCAGGATTTGCTCACACTTATTTTGATAACTATATAAATTGCCCTTTTGCACTATTCCTCTCACCTGGCAGAAAGAAGTAAACCCTTACTAAATCTGTATCTTCAGGGTAGTAAAAAGAAAACACCATACAATTATTCTACGAGTTTATATTGATGTTTTGTAAAAATGTCTTAGACTTCTAGCAAATGATATTCTCCTAGAACCACTGCGGGCATAACGTTGGATCAACTTAATATCTGTAACGGAGTTAGTTGACACACAATTTTAGTTCCGCTCGTAGATCTTTTGAAGAGTGTGAACCAACTGTACTCCTTCTTGTATCAAAATTCTAGATTCTTAAGTAAATTAGTTGATTGTAAATTAAAAATATATATGTATATAAGTTAGCAGAGCAGTGCTTCATTTGGAATTGCCTTATAATATAGGATTGAATAAAGTTGTTTAATATATATATTGAATAAAAAATAATTAAGTATTTTAGGTCTTTAATAGTTGCCAGTTATAGCTAATCCAAAAGTTGGTGCTTTAAACTTGACTTAAAAACATTTAAAACAAGTAAAGGGTTTCCAGTATGAATAGCATATTCTGGGATTGGTGGATGAAGCAGGAGGTCACAGAAGATCTTAGGATGTGTGCAAAAAAAGAGACATAAGGAAGCCATGGTTAACTTTCAACTTTCTGCCTGTTTTTACTTTTAATGAACAAGAAGCATTCAACATTTATATTTTGATAGTTTCAAAGAAGTAATCAGAGTGAAAAGTTCAAAGGATATTTTATTCCTGACATTGTGGTTGTTGAAAAGAGCTTGGTCTCCATAATTTACATATAAATGAATTTCAATACCAAGTCTGTTAGTTTTTTGTGATCTTGGATAAATCTGAGCCTTAGATTATTTAACTAAAAGTGAGTAGAGTCATATTTATTTCATATGGTTATTAATTTGGTTTAAAACGTGGTTGAAAGCAACAGCACAGAGTTTAGAATGGAAAAAATAATGTTTTAAAAAGCATTAGGTTAATTCATAACACTTGGCAGTTTGCTTGATGGCTGTAATGAGTACTGTGATAATTTGGATTCAGGCTCACAACTGGCTCATCCTAAAAGAGGCTAGCAATATTCAAAAGGAAAGGAAGTGATTTCAAGAGCAATGAAGCGCAGAGATAGAGAAGCCAGTAAACATTAATCTGGCTTGCTAGAGAGTTCCAAATTGAACTTGGCACCTTCCACTTCTTAGCTTAACATAGTAGCACAAAGAAAATAGGTACAACGTCCTTAGTTTTTTCTATTATAACACATATACCATATTTACATGTATGAATGAAAGAGTCCCATGAATGCACCAAATTGCAAGATGTTGAAGATATAAAAAAGGCCACAGGTTGTGTGCAATCTCTTGTCTTCTATATCTTCCTCTTCCATTAAAGAACGTTTAATAGATGTGTGCATGAGAGAAAGTGGGGTTATTATGTGGACTAACTTTATAATACTCTAAGTTTTAAAAAAGTATTAAAATCACCCATTTATACAGTTCGGTAACTTAACTATAATTATTTTACTTGCTCAAACCCACAACGAAATGTGGTGCCACAGTTAAGTGCCACTACTAAAAGGATAGAAGGCATATTAAAAGTGTTATATAATTTTAAATATTAAGCTTTGTATTATTTATTTTATCATTATTGTTTATTGCAGTTTTATAAATAACAGTCTTTTTATGGTTGATGGAATTATAACTCTGATTTTATTACATCTCACTTACCTGAAGCCATTCAGACTGCTGACCTATAACTACATAGTGAAAAGAGTGGCACCTAGTGACAACTCCTTTAAATTATAAAATCAATCAGATGCTGCATTTGTTGTATTAGTTGCATTAGTCACTCTGTTTGTATTCACTGTAGTCACTTCTAATATTTGCAGTTGGATTTCTTAATCTGCCACTTCAGGTCAAGTTTTAATTCTGGAAAAAATTAAATAAGAAAGCAGTCTTCCATTTCGGTGCAGTTTATTCATAAACAACGTGGGTCCTGCCACCTCTGACTATGAGCTCTCAGTGGATTTAGATAATAGTGCTTCCCATAGTGACTATCTCGTAACTGAAGAAACAGCCAGTAAAGGTCAAGGAGAACAGCTTCACTGGATCTCTTTTATCTCTGTCATCAACACTATTACAGTGTGCTGAATCAGTTTCAATTTTGTCCTTTCTTAAAAGTCACTGACACAGCAAAGAAATTGACGTTTTGACAAGCATAGCTGACCAGAGCTACCAAACAGAGAAAAAGATACCATTAATAGCACTTTCATAGAATGAGAAAATCATAGAATTTTAAATTGTTGTCCAGGAGGATTCTGTCAATCAGTTGTTTAACCAATACCATATGTGAACATGAGGGCCTCCTTTTCAAGTGAATCAGTGCTCATGTATTCAATATTCACTCAAATATTTACTGAAGCCCACTGTGGGTCAGACACTCTGCGGGACATTATTTCCCTCAGCTGTCTTTGAAGTGAGGATAATTTATCAAGTCAAAGGGTATTCAGGCCATTAGGGAAAAAGAAAAATTCTAGTTTGAATACAAGAAATGAAAAATGCACTTGATAACTTCAAGCTACACTTTCAATCAATTGCCAGCTTCAGTGCAACAGACATATTCACACCATACTACTTCCTTTAGCATTTTAACATTTTGCTACTTTCTTTTTCCACATATGTGTGTTCCAGAATACATTTTTAATGACTTCTCTGCTTTTCAGGGAAAAGTGATAGCTGTGTACACTTCAGATGTTTTGCTTCAGGGAAATGATGGCTGGCAACTGCTATTCTTGGAGGTTGCTTCCATTCAGATCCTGTATATTGTAGGTAGGGAGCTGGACTAAGCATAGTTCTTACCACAGCAATTTTCAGCAAATTGTTCTGCTAAATAGAAATATATTACTTGAAGGCTGGAAAAGTGATGATAAACCTGACCCTTCAGCTGTGCTTTTAAAGGTCATTTTGGCTAAATGTAGGCAAATTGTGGCACAAAGTACCTTTTACTTGCAGTTTCTCACTTGTATCTCCCCTCATACCTCATTATGCTAATGTAATGACTTATTTGACAGAGTAGTTTAATCCATAATCTTGGAAATATATAATGGATTTAATTTTCAAGGTTACATTTTCAGAAAACTATTAATGCCCTTTTCAAAGTCATTGAGACTGAATTATGTTTCAGCAAAATATTAAGTACATTAAAGGTCCCTTTTAGATTCAAGTAAAGCCAATAGGCAATCCAGTTGCAATTATTTAACAGCTTTGAGCTCTGAATTGTTAAACTTATTATGAATTATCCATGCTAACCATTATCCTGAAAAATTAATCCTCTCTGCCACATTCAAACTTCATCAGAGACTGTCACCAAAATAACTGCATTTTTTTAACTGTCATAGCTTTTCATTTTTCAATGTTCATTAGACAGTGATTCTTAAATATTCAGAAAATATTTTTACCTGAATTAAATAAGATTGTGTCCTGTTAAAAAAGTGGCTTTTAATTTTCAACAGAACACAGGTATCTATATGTACCATGTCCTCCATCAGCACGGATGTAATCAGAACCACTAAAATTTATGTACATAATATTGAAAAAAATCACCAGCACCAGATTGTAGTAATAATGAGTGGGCCTTATAATTAAGTCCTAAAATCTTTTCAGTCTCCGTGATTCTCATCAATAATCTGGCCAAAAACTCAGAACAGACACATGTCAACTGGGGGAAATTATCTGCTAGTGGTACTGAGAAGACAATCTCAGCAATTCTTAGCTGTCAAAGAACCTACTAGAATCATCAGTGGGCCTGCATTCCTCCCAGCACAGATATATTGGTTACTACTATTATAGTTATCCTGCTGCTCATCCTAGGAAATTAAATACTTGAAGTATGTTCAAATATATAGTTGGCGTGAGTGGGAGTAAATAATATCAGACTTACGTATGTGTTTGCCAGGACTATTTAAGCTCTTGTAGAAGTCTTGATACCTTACAAATTTTAGAGTCCTTTCATTTAGTACCTTATCCTCTAAAAGGAAAATGCAGGCAGTACTAAATGAAAACATACAGGAAGGTGTATAATAATGCCAAGAGGATAAGGAAATATATACATGGAAATCTCCAAAAGAAGCAGGCAGGAAATGTGTGTAGGTATGAGAGAAAGTATTTGGAGAACAGAGCAACTTTCAAAATGAAGCAGATATGCAACATTTTTTAAGAGTAGGACTACTGAAAAGAAAACCACAAAGTGAAGCACAGAATCTGAAGGATGGTTGAAGACTGCCATCCTGAAGCACATAAGAGCGTGGGTAAACATACTAGGATTAAAATAAAGGTTAAGAGAATAATGAGGGTGATGATATTCCTTATAAATGATATTCCAAGAAAATGATTTTCCTTGTTTCAGTAAGAACTACACCTCTGCTCACCCAAAACCTTCAGAGAAGGGTTAAAAGTGTTTATGAGAGGTAAGAGGTTGTGACATAACTTTTGTAAGGCTGTGTATCATTTATGATCTGTACTTCTAATTCAAAGAGATATTTCTATCACTTCAAAACTTGAGAAGCTAGGATAACTTTTATCTGCTAATTTGATAAGTCTGAGAATTACTAGAATGGCTGGTCCACTATCATTGGGATGTTGGGCTCCCACACATTTCCAAGATGATTCATAACCATACCTGCATTTCAGCAAGTGGAAAAAGGGACAACAGAAAGCGAAATGCCATCCTCCCTGTTATGGAAAGGAATGGGAAGTTGTAAACATCACTTCCACCCACATCTCATTGGCCACAGCTTAGTTACATCATCACTCTTAGATATAATAGAATCTGAGAAATCTGGTATTTATTGCGGATATCTGTGTACATGACTAAAATCTATGCCCCTGCAAATACAAAGAGAATTTAAAAACAAAACAAAACAGAGGTTATGCAATTAGAACATGTGGCACAGGCAGCTACAACAAAGAAGCAGGTAAAAATAAGATGTCAGGCTAGTCTACAAAAGCAAAGAAGGGAAGCATTCAGAAGGTTATTTATAAATGTAGCAAGCAAGGCAATGGAATTACTAATCGTAGTTTTTCATGTGAAAACAACCAAAACTAACTGGTTATATAGGTAGAAAAGGATTTATTAGAAGGCTTTGTGTAGTTCACAGAACCAACAAAAAGGCTGGAAAAAATGGTCAGGAGTTTAAAGAAGGTAGACAGTTTAGTATACACCAGATCATTACTCAGGACCAGTGTGGTTATAAAGTCACTACCACAAATACCTTCACTACCGAATACAGGTTGCTAGGCTACCAGACTCTCACCTCTATTGCCACTGCTGTATCAAAAACCTCTTACCACACATTCTTTTTCGGTATTCCTCCCAGTAGGATCATACAGTCAGCTGAGCATCTAGATACACTGTACATCTGATTGTGTTTACTGACCGGGTAAGGAGAGTCACCAGCCCCTTTTTGGTTTCTTCAGTGTGTTTGCATGTAATTCACCATGTGCATCATACATACACACAAACATTCACATTTTCTGAAAAGCCAGTAAATGGGAATTTTCCTTCTTTCAGTTTCAATTATTTAATGAAAGAGAAATTACAATACCTGCAGCTCTTACGTCAGCAAAAGTTTCTTCATAATTCAGTAGTAAATATTATTTGGTAATATTATTTTAAAATGTCTACAGAATTACAATAAATACATGATTATGCTTCCCCTAATATTCAATATTTTAAAGCAAATCCAATTTAATAATCCACAAATCTCTTCAATGACTCCCAAATCACATTCCTCAATACCAATATGTAAGATGGGGATTTTAAACATATTAAAAACTTCCCTAAAGATTTTCTATTTTTTCTAAATAATTTTATACTATTAGGCCAAGCAAAATATGAAAAGATATAAACACAAAAAATATAAATAACAAAATCATATAAATATTAATTTTAAACTATTTCGGGCACATCATGAAACAAACACAAAAATAATGACTCAGGCAAATGCTTCCTTCTGGAATTATTCTGTCAAGTCCCCTACAGGGAATGATGACTTATGCTAGAATGAAGGAAAAAATCAGTGAAGTAGAAAAATGGAGTTCAGCCATTTGGCCAGCTAACAGCATTATGATTAAATTTGACATGCAGTAATCTAGAAATCAAAACTGCAAACTAGTTAGCACCAAACAAATTTTATAACTTTACAAAGATCAACCTTGAAGACAAGTAAAGTCAAGTTTTGATAAATGGACCATACACACTGAAAAGAATAAAAGATGTTTCAACTTAAAAGAAAAAAGGGTTTCTTTCAATAAGAGTTAAGATGTAGGACAAAACTATAACATAACCCACATGTATATTAGTGTGTTTGTGTGCATTTGCTGTAGATTTTGGCTTAACTAGGAAAATGGAGAAGAAAAATAAAATGAAAATGAGTTTTATGAAATAAAGGAAACACAAGACATAAAAGAATAAGAGCTTATTTTATGTTCAGAATGGAAAAAGTTAAAGTTGTAAATAATAAAAAACAATTAAAATATATAAAACCTATCTCCCAATGAAGTTAAATTCATTTTCCTTAAGAACAAGGGATCAATGAAGAAGGAAATAAAACGATTCTAAGTTGGAGTGGGAAATTAAGTTACTGAGGTTGGCAAATGAGAGTAGGTGATGGATTGGTACTTTCAATACCTTTGGGAAAAAGGATATTAAAATCATATCATTGATCCAGTTTTGTACTTGTGTTATCTAAGACTCTTTGAAAGAATGTCTAATGAGGTGGAAGTAGGTTTGCCAAAATGTTTTATGCCATATATAAATTATCGAAACACTTGATATTTTTTCTAAAACATTATGCTGTTTAACTATTAACTGGGAGAAAATGATCAAAAGGAATGAGAAAGAATTGTTTTTGGACCAGAAATTAAAATTATAAATATAACCATATTTTGTTGTAAAAATTAAAGCATCTAAAGCACTGGTCTTGGCACATAAAAAAGATCCATAAATATAATAATAATGTAATAACAAAACAGCTAGAAGTAATAACAGCAACACTGTAATAGAAGCTTGAAAAATGACAGCTAATATGATATAATGACTAAGAGATGTACAAAATGAGTTTATGCTCTTGCCTCCCTACTACATATTCCAGAGTTTGTGATTGAATCATTTAAACCCATCAAACCTTAGACATATTATTTCTTAAATGAGAGTAGGGCAGGATCTATTCTTGCTGTACCTTGCCTCTTGGCATTGAGACAAGTCCCAGTTAAAGAAACAGCCACCCACTCTTCATTAATGAAACTTGACTGTGTTTATTGTGTTGGCTTCTTTGAGTTACAAGAAATCAAGACTCAGTCAACCTCAACTAGTGGAATTTTGTTTAGCGATGCATTAGAAAGATAGTATTTCATGGGTATCTGAGGACTGAGATATAGTTTGGAAACTATCAGATAAGTTGTACTTAAAATATATCTATCACCAATGCTAGGACTCTATTATCACAAGCTGATGGGACTTGGGATTAGATTTTCTGCACAAATTATAGCCTACGGTAACTGGGGTAAGCACATTAGGTGTTAACACATTCATGATATCATGCTGTCATCACCAGCCTCTGCCATGAAGAACAGCCCCTTGGAAGGTAGAGGCATTTGATTATTACCAGCAGATTTAGTTGGGCCCTGACAACTAGGTTTGCAAACCCCTTCTCTCTCAGGGTTAAAACCAAACCTGGTTTCCCTTGTGCAGATAAGGTACCTGTATGCTACCAGTAATTCCTTTTAACATTATGATCTGATACAGAATAAGTTCAAAGTTAGCTAGCCAAATGAGATTATAGTGTTATTATCTAGTATGCTAGCAACCTATAAGCCCAAATTTACTTTCTAAATATTACATTGAGTTACATTACTTTCTAGGTATTACTAAGAATGAGTCCAAACTGAAGCTTCCTACTGTCATCAGAATTTAATATTTAAGTCTATAAATCCAAGAAGCCATATAGTGAGCATTAGGGGATTATGTCTTATATAGTAATGACTAGTACCAATGAATTTCACGTAGTCCAGAATGCCATGTCATCTTATGCTTTATGCCGTCCAGTATTCTCTTTCCTCTGCCTGGAATGCACTCTCCCACCCATTCACCTGGAAAATTATTCTTCAACACTCAATTCTCAACTAAAGCTCCATCTACATTTTGAAACTTCTCTATTCCTCCAGCAAATACAGTGCTTTATTGCCCAGGCTTATATCATATAGATTCACATAATGAATTAAAATGATGATTTGTCCCTCAGTCATAGTCCATGTTGTTGACATAAGGAATCATGCCTTTTAATTTTTCTATACCTCTGAGACAACCACAGAGGTATAGAAAACTCAGCTACAACTAACTCAAGAGTAGATACTTTCAGATAAAATAGTGTGTATTGCTCAGGGTGTTCTGTGAAACTATTTCTATTCCTGATCCAGAGGGGAGACTACTGTATGCATGAAAGATCATTCACCTGTGTATAGTTTCATCTAATAACCAACAAGTAAGATTAATATTAGAACAAAAGGTTTAAAGTTGCATATTTACCATTTTATACCATTAAACGGTAACTTCATTATTAATCCTCTAGTATTTTTGTAAAATCATGCACTAAGATAACTTTATGTCTTTTGGTGAATTGGTGAGAAAATGGAATTGAATAGGTCAATCAGCCAATGGGGATTGAGCACTTGCTTTGTATATGGGATTAGTACATAAAAATTACTGATATAATCCACAATTTCCAACTTTTATGGATATTCAGAGCATCAACATTTGAAAGATTAAATAATGTAAGGGATTAATATTAATATTAATATAGTCTAAAATGCAACATGAAGAATTGGCAACCAAGGAAAACTGCAAAACTTTAAAAATAAGAGTCTAATGGTCTTTCTGTAGAGCTATGAGAGGCATAATTTAGTGCCATTCTTATTCTGGTAGACACCTGTATCTTAAAACAGAAAATACTATATTATTTTCCAATAAATGAGGATTACTGGCTCAAAGGAAGATATGGATCATTTTGCTAAAAGAGGACGTATTTCATTTTCAAAATGAATTGAAATTATACAAACTATGCCAAAGGAGATGTGTGTTTGGAGACTGCACATACTTAACAGAATAACAATCAGTTAAGGCAGTAATTTATCTAAAGTACATATTGATGGTACTAAATGGAATCCAACAAGATATACCAGCCACCCTTGGCCCAGGCACCAGTCACTGGAATCTGGATGCCACATTCCACTCTTGGTATATCACTGGCCTTCCAGGTAATTTTAAAGGCAAATCCTTCAGAAAGGTAACTGCATTCAGAAAATCTAAGTGGATCACAACTGAACAACATATCAGGGGCTTCAATATACCCAGGGAGCAAGGCTCTCTGTGTGGGCCAAGTTGGGGTTACTTGACAGTGGCGCTGATTTTCTATGAGGCTAGAATAGGTAAATAGTCTGGAAATGAACTGATGAAGAAATGTTTGCACAAGAAAGAATATAGGGAAATGAAGATTGGCATGTCCCATCAAGAGCAGGGACAGCTGGGAGAAACCTCTTGATGAAGGATTAACCTTCAATTGCTTTCCTCTGCTGTCTGAATGAATCTAGGGCGCAGAAATGTAAAATTACTTTCCTAACATTGAATGTGGTTTCATATCCTAGTAGCCTGATTAAGATCAGGTCTAAAGACTGCACTTTCCTAATCTTTTTAATACCAAGGCTTTCCTCTTCAAATTATAAATTTTCCTTATACATTGTAATTTCTCTTTAAAATTGCACTACTTTTGGCCATGAGGAGATCTTCAACATTTGTTGAAGAGAATTGCCTGAAGAACTATGTGGTAGGGAAAAGGAACCTTAACCAAAGTTTCTTCTCACAAGTACAGAAATGGCAACAGCTTGGAGAGTACCCAGTACTCAGTTGCCAGTAGTGTGCTTTGGAGCAGAAAGGCAGCCTGTGAAATATAGGGAGTAATAAGGAGATGACTTAGTTGCCGAAGAAACACTCTGAGATACACAAACTCAAGACAGATCAAATGCTTCATCCCAGAAGGTGAAAAGTAGCTATTCTTTGAAAGAAGTCCAAATTTCTGGATTAAAAAAAATGCACACTAACATTTTTCAGATGTAAACCCAACAATTTTTAGATTAAACCTTTAATTCCAAAGATATTTTGTTTATTTTGTTTTGTTTTAGAAAGAAAGAAACAGGCAGCCCTAGTGAAGTGGTTGGTAAACTTGTCCTGAAGTATGCACAATAAATATCTCTATCTCTACCAAATTTAGTTGGTATTCTACGAGGTGATGGCCCATCATTTAGCCACTCAGAAATTTTGAAAAGTATTAGCTAGAGCTGAAACATAAAATTCTGGCTTCTGTGAAAATAATTTAAAAAATTAAACAGTTATGGATTTAAAACCTGAATGAAGGAGGTGCCCATCATAAGTAGGTGAATAAATAAATTGTGGGATGTTAACATGAGGAAGTATGCCATAATGAAAATGAGCAAACTGCAACCACGTGCAAGAACACAGATGAATCTAACAAACATAATATTGATGGAAAAAAGTCAGACCCAAAGCAGTATATACTATATGACTGCATTTCTATAACAACAAACCAGACAAAATTAATCTGTGGTGTTTAGTTAAGATAGTGACTAACTCTGTAGACTAGCGTAAATTGTATCTGAAAGAGGACAATGAGAGGGTTTGAGGAGTAATATTATGTCTTTGATCTGGGTTGTAGTTATATAAATATGCTCAATCTGTAAAAGCCAATTGATTTGTGCACCACCGATTGTGTGTAGGGGGGTGGGGGTGGGGGTGATGCTTCAATATTTTTTAAAATTCTGTATTAAATACTGAACCCAGATAAAATGAGTCTCAATGCATATCTCATTTCAAGCAACTCCACCAATAAATGAAGGTTTCCTTCTTGGCAAACTTTAAGCTGATAATGGAGAGGAAAAAAATAGAGAGAGGAAGCGAAATAGATATTGCAACAGTAAGAAACATAACTAGCTTTGTGTTTTAACACAATTAGGTGTAATTATCTGTGCCGTCAGATACAGAGCTTTATTCTCTCATCAGGTAACTGACATTTTAAAATGTTAAACTTATATGAAATAAAAAAGGTTTCGCTAATTTAAAATTCCTATATTTTTCTTATTTATTAATATGGACTTTCTTGGTAAAAGAATTCAGATTCCTTTGAAATTTTTCATTATTTATTCATTATTAACACCAGAGGAAGTTGATAGTGGTAGTCACACTTTTACTTGGCAGAAACTGAGAAACAAGTACATAAAATGAAACCCTAGTGAGCTAGATTTGAAATAACATATTGTATGTTTCTTTTATCTTAATCTGAAAATGTTTCTCCTTATAAGAATATCCACACATTTTGTGGCATGCCTAGCCCAGAGTATATCTAAGCATAATATTTACTTGGAGACTGCTAATCAAGCGTGCATGCTATTGTGGTTTCTTTATCCAATTTGATAGATGGACACAGGCAAATTGAAGGGCATCTACGCACTTGAATGCTTGCTTTCCTCCACTTCAGTTGCGCTGCAATTGAAAACTTTTCAGTTAATCGCTTTGCTTTGTTTAAAACAGTTCTCTTCTAAAATTACCAAAAGTAAACAGTAGCAAGAATTTTAGGAAAACCTCTGAACTGGAATTGGAACATTGGATAGAATGAGGCAGCTCAGAGGAGCAGTTATCCTAACTTCCTCTTTGGCTACATGGGGTTTCTCAGGGTATTCCTGCTTTTGGATGCAAACTCTCTGATCTCTTCTAGATACTGATAACTTTCCATTTTCTGCTCGTTATCTCCTAGCTTTTTCTTATAGTCTCTGTTCCCTGCCAAAGAAACCCTGTAATTTTTATATTAAGATTCTTGATTGCATATAACAAGATCCCACTAAAAACAGCTTAATTTTGAGAGGAAGAGGGATGTTTATGGTATATACAGGTAAGATCTCAAGGGCAAGAATGCAGCTGGTTTTCAAGAAAAGAACCAAGAGTATTTTGCCTTGAATATTCATATCTGATTCTCATTGTATGTTTTCTCTATTCTCTCTCCCTCTGTGTAGTCCAGATTTCCCTGTTCCCTATTCTGCATGATGAAATATTTCCACCCAGAGTTCATAAGCACACCTTCAAAGCCAACCAATATGAAGAAGTTGCCTTTCTCTCAGTTCCAATTCCATCTTAGGAGAAAATATATAATTGCAAATATGATCACAGAAGTAAGACCTTCCAGTGAAGCATGGCAGCTGGAAACACATCCTTGAGGTGGGGTGGGCAATTCCTGGACAGAGGGCCTGAACAGAAAAGCCAGTAGTTGAAGATCAACATGCAATCACTCCAGTGGCTGCAGATCTTTCCCAAGGTGTCCTTAGCTCTGAATCTTTTAGTCTACAACAATTAAATTGGTACTTTCTAGTTCGAATTCCATAGAGAGTGGATGCTGTTTCAAATCATTTAATTTGTGCAGCCTGCTAGGCAGTGCATCCACTAGCCAGTCTGTTATTTGACAGCCCTGGTAGCACATTATTGCTTAGGTGTCAGAGGATAGACTGGAGTCAGATTTTCCCAGAAGGCACGGTAGACATTCTAAAAAACTTTGTCTGTCCAGAACCATAGCATAGCTCTCAAAGGAATTCAAAGAGAAATATCACAAATATATTCTGTATGTAACAATATTAACGGAGGTCATGCCAAGGATCATTGTTCCTTTGGAGATGTTCTTTGAAGGGAAAATTAAAATTCTGTGGACAATTATGTTTGGGATAAACTGCAAGGCTAATTCCCTTTCTTGAGACTTATAAAATAATATTAGATTATTAAATGCTCTGAGAAGAGCCTTCATTTAACCCATTTCCTCAAGCTTACTCGTTCATGGTAGCATAGTTACAGCTCTCATTTTGCATATTACAGAAACCAAATATTCAAGTTATATTATGTGGGGAAAAACTGAGGAAAATTAACCCAACTTCACATATAAACTAGGAAATAGGACATTAAAGCTCATAAAAATTCAGAGAATTTTCTCTCTTGTTCTTCTTGTCTCTTTTCCCTGAAAAATTGCTTCAGTCCTCCCCACAAGCCTGATTCTGTACTCAATCAGTGTACATGGCAAAAGGTTACTTCATCAACTGATTTTTTTAAAATTTCCCTTTCAAAAATACCATTTCAGACTTAAACTTAGAATTTTTTATTTCTGATAATTCAAGGGAAGGTACTTAGGAATAGTGATGAAGGCAGGGATAGCATTAGGTGGCTGGTAAATTAGTCACCTTACTGCTAGAGGTCAATACCTGTATATTAAAGAAAGAAGAGGACAAATCCCAGCCAAAAAGGAGGGCCATTAATTCCCTGTCCAGGAAGTTAGAATAAAACATCATGGAAAAGTTATATTAAAGTTAACTGAAAACCAGCGTCAGTTAACATTAATAGAGTATATATTATGAAACATGTATGGTTCTAAACACTCCACGTATTCTAGTTCATTTAATTCACATAGTGTTGTGGTCTTTCTGCTCCTTAGCTCAGCTAGGTCTGAGTTCTTATCTCACTACCAGGAAGAATTAGGCATGCGGACACTGGAGAGTGAGTGGAGTAGAATTTGTTAAGTGAAAGGAAAACTCTCAGCAGGGAAGGGATGCCAGGGAGGGGCAGGGCAGTGGTTCCCCTACCCCAAGGACAGAAAAGTCCCCAGTGTGGCTGGGTCCGGGACCCTTTATGGACTCAGAATGGGGAGTGCCTGCTGATTGGTTTGTGAGTATGCAAAAAAGTTTAAAGTGAAGACACCATTCAAAGGTGTGCATGACAGTGTAGAAAACCAATTAGGAAAGGGTAGATATATGTAAAACAGGTGAAGGGTGGAGATCAATCAGAGGGAAACACGCCAAATGGGAAGACAAGTTCTCAATCCATTTCCAGGATTGAACTTGTCGCTTAGCTTTCAGGCTTTAAATTGTCTTCAGCTTGAAGATGAGGTTTCACTGGGGACGTGCTTCTAACTGCCTAGGCATGTGGCTGCCTCCTGCCACTCTCAATAGTAATGCTACTAATGAATGCGTTATTCCTATTTTCCAGATTAGAAAACTGAGGTTGATAAAGCTTAAGTAATTTGACTAAAAACATGCAGCTTATAATCTGTAAAGCCAGGATTTGAACAACATAGCTGACCCTATAGGTCTGTAGATTTAAATAGATTTTAGTGATTTTTATATGCAAAGGTGGGAGGTAAAGAATAGTAAAATTGTCATATTGAGCCCTAAACTTAATAATAAACCAAACAATTAGAATGTTTAGCTTGTTATGGATAATCATGTAATTTTATACAAAAAAAGTTATATAGTGTTATCTTTAAGCATCCTCAAATATCATTCTTTTTTCTTCTGACCATAGACAAACTCTGGTCAAATCTGCCTCAGCTAATCTTTGGTTTAATTTAGACTTCCTCTTGAAAAGTCTCAACCTAAAATTGGAGTACCTCAGTTATTTGCAAGATTCAAATAAGATTCACTTATGTTTATTATGAAGTGTGAATATCAAGCATGTCCATCAGTTATCTCTAATTGTGTGTGGAAGACTGTGTTGCATAACAAATAGGCCTCCTTTGTTGTTGAATGAAGCTTTGTTTTTGGTGAGCTTTGATTAGTCAAAAGCCTAATAAATTTTATCTCATTCTATTTGCCAAGGATATCAAATCACCTTTGTAAAAGCAAATTAAGTGTTCTTAGGAGTTAGTTCCATTTGTACTTTCAGCTTCCTTTTCTAAGAAACCATGTAGTATTTTAACTTTAGGAGGGCTTAAAAAGCCAGAGTTGGATGGGAAAATAATTTCTTGGGGGACTAAGGAGACCCCACACAGTACAGAAAGGCGTTGGCTATTTATGGAGCTTTCAGACTGATTCCTAGAGAGATAGGCTAAATGCAAATGGGAGTTTATGCATTTTATACCCTTCAGTAACCAACTATACATGAAAACAAACCTATTTTAGCAAAAGTCCATGGAACTGCTTCATTCTATTTTAAATTTGTGGAACAGTTTAAAGATTCTCATAACTACATAATTCTTGGGGTATAAAGGCTAAAATATTTTTCATAAATCAAAGGTCTATAATAAGTTGAAAAATTACTAAAACAAAACAAAACAAATACAGTGTTCTCAGATTATCTTGCGGCAGCAGGAGCAGAAGAATGTGTTGTCTTCATACAAGGGTAATGTGTTTACATCTCTGCCGCCGTTTTTAAAAAATCCTAATATTGGTACAATTATTCCCAGATACTTAAATATGCAATATTTTAATATAAATTTTATGTTTTATTCTATTTCAATATAAATTTTAGATGGATGTGGTAGCAGAGAAAGGAGTTATCTGTCCAAAATCTGGGGTCCCTGTTACTTAAGTGCAGACTTTTCACTGGAGGTAAATGCCTCCTAGACTCCATTTCCCAGACTCCATTGCAGTTAAGCAACTTAGGTGTAGCCATGTAACTGAACCTAAGGCAGTGGAATGTGAGAATTTCTGTACACTCCGTCTAGGTTTGACCCAAAAAATCTCCTCCAAGTTGTGTTCTTCCAATTTTTTTCCCTTTTCTAGCTAAGTCAGTGCCCAGCGAAACTTTAGAAGCCCTGTGTTGAAAATAGCTATATGAATAAGGCTGTCTCTCTGAAAACCACATGGAGCAAAGTCCTTCCTCATTCCAGTTCTACCCCAAATTATGAGTAATGCTGCACTGGAATGTCATGTAGGCAAGAAATAGAAATAGTGCTGTGTTAGATCTCTGAAATTTTGGAGTCTATTTTAGCAGCTAATGTTATGCTAACAAATACAGAAGGAACAATTGGAAAGTTGTTTAAAATACATTATCCTTTTTTAAAAAAAATTTTTTTTGAGACAGTCTCACTCTGTCACCCAGGCTGGAGTGCAGTAGCATGATCTCAGCTCATTGCAACCTCCGCCTCCCGGTCCAAGCAATTCTCCCTGCCTCAGCCACCCGAGTAGCTGGGAATACAGGCACCTGCCACCACTCCCAGCTGATTTTTGTTATTTTTTAGTAGAGACTGATTTTCGCCATGTTGACCAGGCTGGTCTTGGATGTCTGACCTCAGGTGATCTGCCCGCTTCGGCCTCCCAAAGTGCTGGGATTACAGGCATAAGCCACTAAGCCTGGACTAAAATATATTATTCTTTAATGTGCAATGTTATTAAAGCTTTTTCTTATTTAAATATTTTAATTATCATTTTATAATGATTATTTGTAAAATATAATTGAAAACCTCATTAATGTATGATTTTATGTAGTATATATTTATTGAGAAAACTACTGTATGTAAGATCCAACTTTCAATAGTAAAAGATATAAATATTACATATATCCCTGTCTGCCGGGAACTTACTCTGCTTAAGGAGAAAATAAAGCATTCAACTAATTATAATTTAATATAGTATTTGACAGGTAACCGTAAATTGATGTCCATTGGCAGTAAACCATTTTTAGAAGGTAGAGAAAGGACAGCTCACATGTAAATGGTGGAGAATGCTTGATGCAAGAGGTGAAATTTAAACTGACACAAATCGAAAATTGCGAGGAAAGGGAAAATGGGATGATAAGTTATATGAAAGATCCAAGAATTAAATCAGGTAGTGATGTTTCACATCCATTGGGAAAAGTAGAAGAAGCACTCCTAGAAGTGGCAAAAAGTGGAGAAAGGAAGAACAAGTATACTATTTCTTTAATTATATTGAGGAAAATCTGAATTATTTATATTAGGAAGAGATAGAGTTACTACTCTATCTGAAACAGATCAACAACAGAGAGTGACAGAAATTGTATCAACACAAAGGACTAAATTTATATTAAGGAAAAAGAGAATTACCAAAGACTTGTGAATAGATCACTATATAATCAAAATACTTTTAGAAAAGTGAATCTGTTGGCAGTGCAGAAAATGGAAAGAATGGAGAGCCAGGTAGAAGGGTAAAAATTCCAACAAACAAAATACTCAAATTATAAAGTAATCAGAGCTTGAAAGAGAGTTGTTGCAAGGGAAATGGAGAATGAGAAGCAGATTTGAAAATACTAGATATTTTAAGGAAAGAACACAACTTCAAGAATGAGTAGACTGGGCTAGGGACAAAAGTGATAATCAAACGCATTTGTTTTCTGACTATTCTAAATTAAACAGAGATCTTCCAAACCATTAATGTAATTAGAAGTCTGTAATCAAATTTCAATATCATCTACTCTCTTGCATGCAAATGTTTCCATTATTCTAGTGTATCATTAATGATAAATAATCTCTTGGACCAAAATATTAAGTAAATGCCTATGGGAATATTTCCATAATTTGGTTTCTAGAGTATTCTTTTTAATGATATTTTCATTTATTTATAAATGATAAATTCCATCAATTAAACACAATTATGTAATCATTGCCTGTCCAAAAAATCTCATTCTGTGTGGCAGATGCTCCAATGTTGACACAAATGTCTGCGTAATGATAGAAACACATTGTTGACTAAGCAAGTTAAATAAATGAAGGAATTTTTTTTCCACTGCCTTTAGTGTTAATCATAGATACCCACTCTTTCCCCCTCCTTCAACATTTTAGAGAAAAGATTGTAGCAATGTCATGTATCTCTGTTGACATTATTAGCTGGCATCTTTTGGATAGTCTAAACCAAAATCAATGCAAAAATTAATTTAACTAGTCAAAAACATTTATGTCTAAGGTTTAGAGGCTTTAATTTACATCACTGCACTTCAAAGACAGCCTTTTGTATGACTAGTTTGGGAGTCTCATCCTTATAACTAAAAGATTGCCTCTCAGCTGAAGATGGGCAATCTTGAGTCTTAATCAAAATTAACAAAATTGATATCAATTTTATTTCCTGCCTAGGCAAAATATCATTTTCTGATACTAAACTGAGCATTCAAAAGTTCATGAAGATATAAAAGAAGCCGAATCTTGAGAAAATTTTAAAAAACTGTTAGAATTTGAAGATTCCATAACAAAGTCGGTGTAGAATTTCCATTAATCATTCTGTTAATTATAATAGGATGAAAATAGTATATTTGAAGTATCTACTACATACTTGAATTCCTACATCAGAACAAGGTAAGGAATACTAGAAAAGGAAAAGACTGACTTTAATTTACCCAGTGTCTTGATCCATGTCTGGAATATAGACATTCCCTTGTTTCTCTTTGTTTCAGTAAGTAAGCATGGAGAACCCAGTTTGGTCATTCCTCTCCCTAAACATCCATTCATTCATTTCATGAAAAAAAAAAATCCTGTAATGCTTTCTTGCTTAAGAAAATCCTTTCTTGCTTAAGAAAATGTGTTGAAATCAAGACAGGTGCAGGGAAAGCATCCCTTTATCTTTACAGAGAACTGTAAACTATATTGCTAAAAATTTCATGGGTTAGTCAGAAAATAATTGACCATTTTAGACAAATAGCTGTTAGGCACTGGAAATTGATAGCCATCATATTTTAAATAGATCTTCCTCTATTCAAAATGACTAAACAAAAATCCTAAGACTCCCCAAAAAAGTATGCAACATAAAGAAAATAAAATAATGTATTGATAGAAAACATACTTACGTAATTAATTTTTCTGCAAGATATAAAGGAAAGTTTTAGTGACACTTACTTGACTCCATCAAAAGCTTATTGTCTAAAACAGGATTGGAGGCTATACTAAGTAAGTAAACTAAAATGCAGAAATGAAAAACACTTTTTTATAAAAACATGTAGGAAAACCCAAAATGAAATAATAAAATAAAAATTTCAATATAAATAGTAAGAAGCAGGTTTAACCTTGTATAAAATTACATATGAGATATGGTGAGAAACCATTCCAAAATGCCAGAGAATACGACAAAAATTAAATTAGTAAATGAAGATGATTAGCACAAGAAGTGAAAAAAATAAAGTAATAGGAACAAAAATAAAAATTAGATATAATTAAAGAAAACTTTTCTGAATTAAATAGTGAGCTTGGCCTACAAGTATCCCTTTATTCTTAAAGATCAAATATTTCACTACAATATGTTTAATTGTCATTTCAAATATAAAAGAATATCTTGCAAGTGTTCTATCAGGAAGTAATATAGTTCATCAATAAAAGAGCAAAAATAAGGCTAATCTGAGACATTTTCTCTGTAACTCAAAACATTAAAGAAAGTCTATAGAGTGTATTAATAAAAACATTGTATTATAATTTAAGAATTTTATAATGGTTTGGTTTGTTTTTGACCTATTAAGCAACAGAGAATTCCAAGAAGTATGAGTTTTTGAAATGTAAATTCTTAAGTAAACTGGACAAAGAAATATTTATCCTTCTCAGAAGTGAGTCAAAACTATATATTCAAAAAGGCAAAACTGAATATATAAAAACATAAGAAGTGAGCAATAAAATTAATTATACTGCAAACTCTGTGAGACTATCCTGTCCTTTTGCTAAGGTTTTTTTCCTCAGTATGGACACAATGCCTGGCACAGAGGAGGTGCTCATAAAAGTATAAAATACATAAAAGGATTGAAATAATTTTATATATGGTTACTAAGTAAAATTCAGGCAAAATTTTGTAAAATCTGATATCTGTTTTTAATAATGTACAAAAATAGTCTAGGTGTATCAACAGATATTAATTTATCAACTACTTGAAGATAGGGTGAAGGACAAGGGCAATGGAATTACCATAAATCACTTAATTTTATTGGTCTTTAAAAATGAAAGAAATGTCAGCTTAAATCTGAATTTTATAAGTGTAATGGCAGTCACAAATAGAATTAAGAGCAGGACTTCAACTTCCTAAATCTTACAAATAATAAGTACAAATAAAATATTATATAAACTAGAAAGAACCCAAAAAAGAAGACTAAGAAAATAAAATTAAATAATAAAATTTCCAATAACACAAAAATATAAATTAGACAGTGAAGCAACTCTACTTGGCATATCTTCTGTTTAAAATCAAATCCTATCTCATGTTGTTTTTTGAAAAACTGGCCTCAGACCCGGGTGTGGTGGCTCACACCTGTAATCCCAGCCCTTTGGGAGGCCGAGGAGAGTGTATCACTTGATGTCGGGAGTTCCAGACCAGCCTGGTCAACATGATGAAACCCCATCTCTACTAAAAATATAAAAATCAGCCAGGTATGGTGGCAGGCGCCTGTAATCCCAGCTACTCAGAAGGCTAAGGCAAGAGAATCGCTTGAAACCTGGAGGAGAAGGCTGCAGTGAGCTAAGATTGTGGCACTGCACTCCAGCCTGGGCGACAGAGCTAGACTCCATCTAAAAAAAAAAAAAAAAAGAAAGCCTCAAACAATGTAATCCAGATTGTGAAGTAGAAAAACAAAAAGTTTACCCCACAAATACAATGTATTAATTAATCAAGCTAGCAAGCCGTGATGTTAATATGCAAAAAAAATTAAGACAAATTGCATTAAATAAGGACATGTTTAAAATAATAAAGGTGAAAAGTATATACGAATGCAAACTCCATAAAGGCAGGTATCTACATCGATTTTGTTCACTATCTTAAGTACCTAGAAGAATTATAGCCCAAATAAAGTTCTTGTGATAGCTGCTGTGTTGCATATTCCAGATCCCAGAACCCCACTTCAGAAGGACGTCCTCATCCCCACAGCTGCTGGCAGTGTTGGCAGTGCAGCATATTTCCTCTTAGGACTAGCCCTCAGCTTAACAAAGACACTTTGCTCAAGGCCATGCCTCCTTTCCTGTGCATGACAGACCAACTGAGGTGAGGATGTAAAGGTAAAACAACTTCACCCCAATTCCGGATAGCTCTGAAAGGCCATTACAGCTCCAGAGCTCCATGTAAGATCAGTCGAGGCTGTCGTAACTGCATCCCGGCCACATTTGTTGGGTGGTGAACACATCTGTTCAATCTTTCTTCCTTCCTTCTTCATCAGGTACTGAACCTGAGATGAATCCTTCATAACTTTCTGCACAAAAGTCTCCATCACAGAGTCTCTTTCCCAGGTATCCTAATCCAAAGCAGAGCTAAAAATATTGTTAAATTAATGATGTAAAATAATAATCATGATTGTTCATGAACTTTATAACATAACTTCAAATCCGTAACCAAACACATCTGTGACTTATAGAGAGACATATAAATATTTATAATGAGAATGGATGCTATCTACTTACTTCTAACAGTATAAGGTAGATCAGGAAAATTAAGTGCAATATAAAGCCATAATGGAATAATTCCATTACCTTTAATCTTTTTATGCTTTTTTTCCCAATGATTATCCTTTATTAGCTTGCAGCCCCTACGTGTATATTTTAATTTCTTCTTTAAAGATAACTGTTCGTGTAAGATCAATTTTGTATACATTTTTAAAAATCCATTGTACAGAGATTATAACTCCTTTCTTTCAGGTTTTTGAAAACGTGTAAGATTCTTTGTTGCCCAGAATAGAATCCAATTTCCTAAGTATTCCTTAGTGCTGGAAAAGAAGCAACATTTGTTACATATGAGAGTGACTGGGAGACATTCTCAGAGATGTGCATTTCAGAAACATGCCTCCCTACACATGTGGGCACAAGCAACATCACTGCACACTTTTATGTTAAGAAAATTAGAACAAACTCTAAATTTTTAGAATAACTCCTGGCTATCTGAAAACATTGTATTAGAAATACTATGCTCTATTTTTATGTGTTAGAGCAGATTTCTCATTCTAATTATCATGCGGTAAAGAAAGGAACAACACAAATAATACCAAACAACATGAGCTGAGCCAACAGGAAACAAAGAAATTCTTGAAATTAAAACCAAGGGTCTTATTCCTCTGGGAAAAAGCCATTGTGTGTGTTGCGCTCAGAGCCACCACATTACATATCATCGGGGACATGATTCACACTGCATTCGACTTGTTATTCTTTTGTGGCTTTGTTTTCTTTACATAATGCAAATATTTTCCACATCTCTAAATCCATTTTATGTGCTTTATGCAACAATTTGCATAGAGTTGATTTCCTGTAAGTCAAGTGCTATATATTAGAAGAATAATCTATACATGTGTAATGAGGTAAAGATAAATTGTATTACCTTATATTCTATGCTAAGAGCAGCATGCCTTTACTATAAGTATAGAGAAAGAGATAAAAACAAGGATAGAACCAGGAATTATCACTGCATTAATTCCTTTTTCTAACCAATGACATAACTAATAGACAAACATTGTAGATACTCAATGTAGTTGGATATTACAATGTGTTGTTTGGTTTCTTTAATTGCTTTAGACTGTATCTGCATCCGTATCACCATCTTCTACATCAGTAGAGGACAGGTTCTATATTATGTTAAGACTAATCATTCTTCCTATGCTTCACATGTCATTCAAAGCTTCCATTTCAGTTATTATCCATTTTCCTGTGTCTGTGACAGACACCATAGGTTTGCACATCGTATCACTTATCCAATTCTCCACTGTCTTACCTGTCTCTCTTCTAAGGGCTATACAAACTTCAAAAATACATGATTTCTCAGCCTCCTTTTCTATATTGGTTGATCATGTGATATAGTTACAGCCAATGAGATTTAAAAGGATTTTCCAGGCGCCACCTTCCCTCTCCCTCTTTCTTCCTGCCTAAAAGGATGATGTGAGGCACAGAATACAGCAAGCCTGTGATTATGAGGCCATAAGCAAGAACAAAAAGGAAGCACAGGCTGTGCGGTGGCTCACACCTGTAATCCCAGCACTTTGGGAGGCTGAGGTGGGTGGATCACAAGGTCAAGAGATCAAGACCATTCTGGCCAACATGGTGAAACCCTGTCTCTACTAAAAATACAAAAATTAACTGAGTGTGGTGGCACATGCCTGTAGTCCCAGTTACTCAGAAAGCTGAGGCAGGAGAATCGCTTGAACCTGGGAGGTGGAGCCGAGATCACGCCATTGCACTCCAGCCTGGTGACACAGCCCGATGCAAAAAAAAAAAAAAAAAAAAAAAAAAAAGCACTGCAAGGATCATGAAGCAGAAGACTACAGAAATTTGGTCCCTAAATGGCACATTAGAACTTCAGCAATCCATACTGCTGGGCATATTATGTAGGAAGAAGAAACCTTTATTTCTTTTAGAAATGTAAGCTGTATTTTCTGTCAATTGCATACAAAAATATTCCTATATGCTATGCTCAGTCTCCTCTACTTTCCACATCCAGTCCTCAACTCCTGTAAATTCTCCTTTCTCAAAGTCAGCGTTGTTCTATACATGCATCATATTGGTTTAAACTCAGGCTATAGCTATTACTTGTTTTAATGTCTTAGAAAACTTTCTGGTCTTCTTGCCTGTAATAACAGACACCACCCAATCCACACTCATCATCTCACTAGTATCTCTCGATTATTTTCAGTAGGAAGTCCAACATTATTATAATGACACATAAGACCATTAAACTGTCCTTTGCCTACCTCTCCAGTTTCATAGACATCAAAATGCTCCCCAACTTTGCACTTCAGTGTATCATCCTGGCCTCTTCATGCCTTTATGCCTCCATGCAGACTACTTGTTCAGCCTAGAATGCCTTGATTGTCACTCCTCTACACCTCGTCCTTATTTACTATTCTGAATCTTATTTATCTTTCAAGACGGAAAAGTCTTCCTTGATGCTGTACTTTACAATTATCAATACTACATGTTCTATCAGCACACTCAGGCTTAACATTACTATTGGCATTATTATGAATACCTGTTTGTTGTCTATCTTTACCAGCTGGTTCTTTGGATAAATTAGTATTTATTTATTTTTACTTCCATACACACAATGCAACAGCTGGCATAGATCAGATGCTCAATAAATTGGAAAAACTAAAGGAATGAAAAAACAAATGTAATTAAAAGTGATTGGAATCATCTATATTATCAATTAACTATATCAATAACTACATTTAAATTCTTATTAATTTCCCAAGGTAATTTATGTCTGCTTATATTTTGTTAAAACTACATCTTCATGCAACAGTGTAGGCAGCACACGTATCATTTTAACCTGTGTGGCAGACAAGGAACTAAGGTACAAAGAAGAGATGTGACTTCCATATTATAATAGAATTAAAGATTAAAAATGAGGATTTAAATTTTACTTTAGCGTATTTTCACTGTTATACAAATAGCTTTCCAGATCCTACACAAGAACACTCAAAATGTTTTATGTAATGTCATAAAAACATTTTTGTTGCAAATGTTACTGGTTAAAAATTGCATCTATAATAAAGTGCTACTCTTTTAATAGCACCAACATATAGTTCTCTTTATTTTAAAAACAACCTTATTTTGATTTTGATTTTCTTATTCTCAACACTGGCAATGAGATCTCCAAAGATTTGTCATTCAATTACATTCCTACTTCAGATGGCAAAAAGTATGTCTCCTTAATATTATCTTTGCTGTTACAAAAATTAATGCTAAAAGAAAACATTCTTAAATACACAAATAAAATTAGAATCCTCTTAAGTGGTCACTTTTTGCCTGGATCATTGTAATAATCTCCTGCACAAACCTGTTCACCGTAGTCCATCCTGAAGAGCAGCCAGAATGATCCTGTTCAAATGTGTATTTGATCATGTCACTATTTAGCTAAAGTCTTTCCAATTATTCTCCATTTTTCTCAGAGTAAATGTCAGAATTCTTACAAAGTCTTAAATGGCCATAAAAGACCTGGCCTCACATTATTGCTCTTATCTCATCTGTTTTCTTTCCCAATTTTTCATTCTGCTCTAGGTACAGAGCTCTTTGTGTTTTAGAATATACCAGATATATGCCTACCTCGGGGCCTGTGTCCCGGAAAGTACCTCTTCGTGGAGTGTGCCTCAGATGAAGGCCTTATGATCATTTCCTTCATTTTTTCTAGCTTTTGCTAAAATGTCAGCTTAGCTACCACCACATTGGAATTACAACCACTCTTCCAAGTTTCTCTGCATTATGAAACAGTATTTGTCACCCACTAAAATGTGACATACTTTTCACTTTATTAAATTCTTGCTTGCTGTTTGTACTCCCCTCATCACACACACACACACACACAAATATCATTTTATAAGGGCAATGAATAAAATAACTTTTGTGTACTAATGTAGTCTCAGAGACCAGAATAGTGTCTGGAATAGTACGTGCACCACAATTTTGGATGAATATATTAAACATTAAAATATAGACCTAAGAAGAAGACAAAAACAGAAGAAAAATCTCATAACAATACAACCATTGCAAAATATTAGATTATCTGTTCTGGAGGAACAAATAATATAACATACCTTGCTCCCATTCGAAAAGTTGAGAAACTGAAAATATTGGGACCTTTATTTTATTTCATTGCTTTTTGAGAATGTTAAGTAGTTGCTCCACTAATCTCCCGAGTGAATGTTTTCTGAAAGCTTGTTAGAAAGGCAGAATTTTGTTTCCACTGCAGACTTACTAAATCAGAAATTACATATTAACACCCATGATTTGTATGCATCTTGAAGTTTGAAAAGCACTAACCTCAATCAATCAAAGTTTCAAAGTTGAAAAGCAAAAGTGTAACCTAATAATGCAACCCTTTTAATAGTGGTTTGCAAGTGGACAGTGGAAGCAGGCTATTCTGGGCATAACCAATTATTTAGAACTTACACTACCACCCCTTCCAAGTTATTTGAAGGAAGGAGCAGGATTTTATCACTGGCATTGTTTAGAACTGTTAACATGCTAAAAATAAAAACTGATTTTAATTAGCTTTATTTTTTTCAAATTCTCAATATGCACTCTCTTCCTTTAATGCTTGCACCTATAGTAGACCACTCCCACTGCTCTACTCTTGGTATGTCATGGCTTATGGAATATTTTGTTGTTGTTGCTGTTGTAAATGTTTTTCTTATGTGATACTATTTTCCACACATGTAAAATTTTTTCAATGTGGATGAAAAATGGCCATTATAGTACACACTATCTTCCCGACATAATCCGGTATCATACAAAGAATGGTGAGCAAGTCTGGAAAATGCAGGGTACATTTCCAGATCTCCTTACTTTCACCTAAATGTTCATAAAACTGATGCCATAACAGTGTCAATTTCCAAGTCCATCATGGGTGATTGAGTAGTGGCAAGCAAAAAAATTAGAGAGGTCAATTTGCATGTTATTTGCAACTAAGACCTTTGCTTGGCATCTCTAGCAACTCCCCCAGTTTACCCAGGTGTACATGTACAATAGGAAAGGGTAAGTGGAGGAAGCAAAGAGTGATGATAACTCTCACCTGATTTGCCTGTTTCATCAAGCCTCCATGATTATGGTGTTTTGTTGTTGTTATTAACAAAGAAGATGGAAACAGCTGTTTTGAAACATTTAAAAACTGCCTCCACCCTTGACAAACAACATAGATTTCCAAGGCATTTTTTATGCCATGTAAAAAGATTTTTTGAAATTAGAAAAAAAAGTTTACTCAGTTCTTTTTTAGTATGCATGCATTTTCAGCCACTCACATTTTCTTTATAAATCAAGTAGAGCAAATTTATTGCTTGTGGAGAGTAAAATGAATAGCATTTTCAAGAATATGAATAAAGCAGCCAGTGTGCATGCTTTCAACCCAGCTTGATCAGCGCTTTCCAGCTCTGGCTGCAAAGAGTAGGTGCTGAGTTTTAGAGGAAAGCCTCCTCAAATGAACCCTACTCCAGGAGAAGTTATCATGGACAAAAGGCCAGTTCTGTCTCCTCTATCTCTGTCATTTATCTCTCCTCAATTCTCTCCATCATAGCATTACATTGTACCATGAGATACATTTGAGATAGAATTATAGATGTGGGCAAGTCATCTGTGCTTTTAGCACCATATCCATCACAAAGAATTTATGTGTTGCATTTGTCTTATTGCAAGGAGGCTTCTTCAGCCTTCTCTTATCTCACTCTGCATTTTATAATTGAAAAAAAGAGCCTCATCGACATGCTACTAACAAACAGTAGTGGGGTGAATAAAATGGCATTGCCAAGTAGTAACCCATCTCTTTAGTTGATCTAACAAAGCCAACAAAAGAAACATGAGAATGTATAATTAATTTCCAATTTACATTTCAGTAATCAATGGATAATAGTGCCTAAAATGTGAAGAATTTTGTTGATGATTATCCATATAATTATTAGAGGCCTGCACTTGCAGAACAATTAGGGGTGAGACACTTTTCAAATAGTAGATGATTTTGTGCCAGATGACACTTGTTTAGGGCTAGTCCAGGTTAGGGTTGGTTTTCCCGGAAAGGTTAGTGGAAAAGCTGCTTTGTGAAACTGAACAGATGACTTCCAGTTATGGCAACTCTGAATAATTTTATGACTTGAAAAATAATTTTAAACAAATGATAGATCATGAAATCTTGTTTACAATCAAGAAAATATTGAAGGATGTAATCTGATAATTTTATGTACTTAAGTGTGATGAGTCAATTAACTAATAAATGTTTTATTATAAATATTTCCTCTAAAAACAGTAATATGTGGGTTTTCCCTGAACAATATATTGTAAACCCAAGCTTATGTCATAAACTCTTCTGCCCACTCTTTTATGCCACATGTAGAATTAGAACCAAGTAAAAACACATGAGGCACACGGGGCACAGCAGTATCCCTGTGTTTGTTAGAGAGTCAGTAAACATTGGAGTTCACAATCTAGTGAAGTAAATAAGACACATGCTAAAATGTAACAAAAAGCACAATGGCTGTTTATGATTGCATTGGTCTGATTGCAGATAATAAATGCAATAGTATTTAGAATTACTAAGTAATTCCATTAAAGAAGATATGAAAGCTTCAGTCGTACACGTAGAGGAAAACACGCGGATATCCTTGGAATCACAGAAAGTTTGCACTTAAAGGACTTTAGACCTACAGTCTGAGACCAATATTTGTAGGAAGATAAGCAAAAACAGAAAGTAGCATAAGGCTTAAAGGTCTTCCTTCCATGTTTCCCTTCTCTTAAGGAAATGCTACTTCTGTTATGATATCTGGCTAGTGCGAGGGACATTTGTGATTTTGCCTTCAGCTGTTTCCTCAGTAGCCTTTACTGACATTTCATTTCCTCTAAAATGCCCACTAAATCAGTCTTTTGAGTAACATTTGGCTCATAAGATACACACATTTGGTCTTGAAGGAAAGCTTTCTTGGACTTCACAGCTGAGTTTACACCTCTAGGAGGACTCTTGTGGAATGTGAGTGAATGTAACAGGGAAAGCAAATGCTGGAATATCTGTAAAGGGTGACTGAACATATGACAGCACCATAATGTCAACAGATAAAGGCAGTGGGGCATTTTATATAAACTATGAATGGTACAACATATATTCACTGCCTATCTTGCATGTTTATTCAACCGTAATTGAACAAATATTACTGAGGGCCAGCGATGTGCAAGACACTATTCTAGACTTTAGAGATAAGCTGTGGAAGAAACAGTCAAAGCCTCTGCTTAGTGGGGCTTACATTCTAGTTGGAAAGGCAGAGAATAAAACAAACAAAAAAGTAAATCCACTCTAAGCCAGATGGTAATAAACTGTTAGAATAAAATTACAGCAAGATAGGAATAAGAGACAGACATGAGTGTGATGTGATATATAGGGTTTTCAGGAAAGTTTTCCTGGTAAGGCAACACATGAACAGATCCTGAATGAGTGATGAAGAAAAATATATCAAAAAATGGGGGAAACTTATTCTAGGCAGTGGGGAAAGCCAGTATTGTGGCCACAAGTGAGGCAGGAGTGAGTTTGGCATGTTTGAAAAAGAATGAGAGAGCCAATGTGACTGGATGGGGTGAGGTGAGAAAAAGGGGCAGGAAGATGAGATCAGAAAGAAACAATAGAGTGGGCAAAAATCAGATTAATGGAATTTCAGAACAGCTTCACTTGTCTCCAACTCTGCTGGAATAATTCATTAAAGATCTACTCCATACTAGCCGAGAGGAATACAGGATTAAGTGTGCAAATGCCTCTGCCTTCCTAGGGTTCACAGTATTAAGAGTGAGACAAACAAGAACAAAATTGGAATATAGTGTGATATCTTTTCTTCTAGGTGCAAGCTCAGATTGCCAGGGCACACTTAGAAGAATGTATATAAATTTTCCTGGTGCAATCATGGAAGGCTAATTAAAGCACATGACACATAGGCTGAGCTCTGTAGGACAAATTAGAGTTTGTGAGTTGACCAGTGAGATGAAAATTATGCCAGGCTGCCTGAATGATTTATTCAAAATTACAAAGGCATAGGCAGGCATTGCAAATTGAACCTGAGAGGTGTAGTGGAAAAGCAAAAAGCACTGGAGCCAGACAACAGTTTGAATGTTATCTCTAAAACAGAGAACGTTATTTAAACTCCCTTTAGAAAGAGATTTTTAATACTGCCTACCCTGTAGAATCATTGTGATGTTTGGTGATCCTAAATGTAAAGTGCCTGGTTTCTATTCCATGAACAGTAAATCCTAATTATTGTTTTCATATGCAAAGCTCTCATCTTGAAGATAGATATAGGGTTGGTTTCATTATTTTATTCTCAGACTTTGTTCAGAATCTGAAACAGAGTTGGTGCTCCATGAATATTTAGTATATAATGAATGAACTGGCATAGTTACTGATTCCTTTAAGTTGCAATAATCCAGGTGATGGAGGCTAAAGAACCGTATTAAGACAATGGTAGTGGAAATAGGAAAAAGGAGAGATAATTCAGAGATATCTAAGTGATATAAGTAAGATAATTTGTTGCTAGTTGGATATGAGGGAGAAGAAAAAGTCAGGGATAACTTCAAGGTTGACAACTGAGTAACAGGAGGAATTTTGGTGACAGTCACTAAAATAGGATAATCAGGAGGACTAGGAGCTGGCTTCAGTTGTACAGGAAGAGAAAAAAATGAGGCCAAGTTGATTTGATAATCTTGAGATATCTACAGTCCATGGAGGTGGAAAAGGGAAAAGCCTGTGGGCAATCAGAAATAAAGTTTGTTACTCAGAAAATAGATACATTGGCATTAATTGAAGTCTTTTCATGGATGAAATTTGGAAGATAGATTATTACAGAAGTGGATGAAGAGGGACAAGAATGTGTTCCAGATAATATTGGTATTTAAGAGGCAAGCATAAAGAAAACAAATCCCTTTAAAAAATTTCATGACTTCACAGAGAATTTAGAGAATCGTGACTGGAATTGCTTTATAACTTACTTTTTTCATGCATTTATAGATAAATAGTGCAAAGCATAGTTTGTTATAACTTGAATATTCTCTCATTGAACTCTCTAACTTAAATCACCTTAATGGCACATACTCTAAGAGCTCATAATGGTGTATGAGAAATGAGACATGATCAATGATAGTAAGATTCATAACTCAGAAGACAAAGCTCTATTTGATTTCTATGATTTAAACGTTATGTTTCTATGATTTAAACATTTATCCCATTTTCATATTGGGCATTCAACTTAATGTTATTTCATAGGTAATGAGCAGACAACTCAGATAAGTGATATTATTGAAGGAAACTTTTCCTGGTAGGTACCATTTATATTACCTGCTCATTTTAAACCCTTTATTCAGTTAGGTAAGATTAAAGGTTTCTATTATGTTCTCATTAAGCTTGAAGACATTATTTGATACTAATCCAGATAAAGTAGTCATTAACACTTAAAAAAAGTTGGAAGATCTGTAGCCAAATTGCCAACATTTTGTCATAGCATTCATTCAGTAATTGCGCCTGAACATTTCTTCAGTTGCTTAAAAACAGTTTTTATTTTCAAAATGCATATACTCCTATATTATTTTAGTTGATTATAATTTGGTGTTTCAGTGAATTGGGACTAAAATTCATTAAACTGTATTGTTTCACTGTAAAGAGTAGCTACTATAGGAGTGTTAGCAGACATTCCATATTCATTTGAAAAGTACAATGCTGAAATTATCATAACAATGTGATCCCAGTATTTCTAAGCATGATTTTTACAAAAGCATGGTCTGGAAAAGCTTAGATATCAGTGAAGGCAAATGTAAGCATCCCGGTGCAAGGCCTTCATTACTGACCTCACATTCGTTTTGACATCAGAGTTAATTTGTCATAAATTGCTGACAAAATGAAATCAAGAATCCTCTACCAAGTGAACAAAGGTTCCTTGTTCGTTTTTTTTCTATCAAAAAACAAAATTTCCCAATTATTATGAAGTGTAATTTTTCTAGATATGACTTATGTATGCTAATTACAAATGAACACATACAAGCAAAAACAGATTTTGTTTGGCCAAAAATTGAGAAGAAACAAAATTAAGCTGATCGGTAGTAAAAACAGGAGGTAACATAAATGAAGAATGGGAAAACAGATAAATAAGCTGGAAGTTAGTTTGGGGTTGTGAGTTGTGACTTAAGAAACATTTTGAAACTGACTTCATTAATAGGAGGTGGAAAAGAAAATTACACACTGAATTAGTTAAACATTTCAAAGTAATTTCTTCCATGAGGGATATTTCAAATTAAAAACTACACATTTGTCATTAATCTTTGTTAGAGAAATGGGATTGATGAGTCTTACAATGTAAAGGGAAGGAAAATGTTTAGTATTTTTCCTGAAGATAATGGAACTTATAGTAAGTACAGAGTAAAGAAGCAAATCTGGAACTTATAGTAAGTACAGAGTGAAGCTCTACCCTGAGAGTATTTTGCAGCTTCACTCTACAAAAAGCTGCAGTCACAGCAAAGAAGGCATGAGATGCTAAAATGCTGAAATAAAAACATGCGTTCTTTCAGGCCAGAGGGCTCAGAGAGAGGATCCTGGAACAAATTAGGGGACCCACAGCCTTTTATGGTTCATGTTTTCATCTTTTCTATGAGACACTATTACCTACCCAATTTCACATGGTTTTTATTTCCTCTTTTTTTCCCTAGGAAACTTACACTTTTTAAATTTAGGACTATGAATATACATACACACATGCACATATATACATACATATGAATACATATATTGTATATATACATACACATACATACATATATAAATATATAAAATGTCTAAGAATCTAAAATATCTTAAAAACAAATCAAAATTGATGATCTATAAATGCCTGACTTTGACTTTCTTTTCTTTTTTTTTTTTTTTTTTTTTGGAGACATAACCTTGCTGTCACCCAGGCAGGAGCGAAGTGGTTTGATCTCCACTCTCTGCAACCTCCACCTCCTGGGCTCAGGGGATCCTCATGCCTCAGCCTCCCAGCTAGCTGCTACTGTTATTATAGGCATGTGCCAACACACCTGGCTAATTTTTGTATTTTTTTAGTAGAGACGGGGTTTTGCCATGTTTGCCAGGCTGGTTTCAAATTCCTGGCCTCAAGTAATCTGCCTGTCTTGGCCTCCCATTTCTGCGATTACAGATGTGAGCCACTGCACCCAGCCAATATTTCTTAAAACTCTCAATGTCATCACAAATAAAGAAAGTCTGAGAATATGTCACAGGCCAGAGGAGCATAAGGAAAAATAATATCTAAATGACATTTGGTATCCTGGATGACATTCTGGAACACACACAAAAAACAGGTAAAAACAAAGAATCTGAATAACTTTAATTAATATTAATGTATCAATATTAGTTTATTAGTTTCAAATAATATATCATACTAAATTAAGAGATCAATAATAGGAGAAACTAGATGTAGAGTATATGAAACTGCATTATCACCACTATTTCTCCATAAATTTCAAACTATTCTAAGAAATAAAGTTTATTACAAAAATTAAAGAAGTCATCAACAGCCAATCATAATATAAAATTTCACATATATTTCTCAATAATTGTTAGAAAAACTAGACAAAAATCAAGACTTCTAGTATTTAAATTATTTCCAAACATCATCATGACATAATTGATATTTTCAAAATTATAATCCACCAACTGCAAAATGAAGTTTGTTTTTCAGATGCACATAGTTTATTTACCAAGATAGACTATATTGTAGACCATAATAAAGGTCTTGATAAATTTTAAAAAGACCCAAATCATGCAGAGTATGTTCTCTGAACACAGTATAATTAAATTTGAAATAAATGTCATGTATCTAGGAACATTCAAATTTTATACAAATTTAATAATATACTTCTAAATAATCACAAAGGTAAAATAAAAAAGGCAATATAAATCATTGTGACACTGAGTTTGGTGTCAGCAAGATGGCAAATAGTTTTTCCGCTCATATTCCCTCCATAGCAACAATAATTTGGCAGTGATTCATGGAAAATTTTTCTTCATGGGAACTTTGGAATCCAGTTATAACTTATGAAACCCCAGTGGAGCCCAAGACCAGGAAGGACCATTTTGAGAACACAGGCCCATGCCTTAGTGGCAGCCTTACTAATTATGGCCCCAGCTACAAACCCTGAAACAGCCCTGTCTTAGAGCAGACTCAGCGAAAGCCCCATTTGGCCTTGGTCCTGCTACCAGCACTATCTGCCAGTGAATGCAGGAGTAATATCCACTAATGCTCCTACAGGCAGATCTGCTAGCCTTGATCTGACGGCAGATCTTAAAGAGGCCCTGTAACCTGGATCTAGACCTTCCCAGCAGTCCTGCCTGACCAAGAACCTGATGGGAACATATCCATCCATGCCCCTAAAGGCAGACCCACTGACTCTGGTCCAACTTTGTATCTTGACATGATCCTATAATCAGGCTCCAGCCCCTCTCAGCCATAGCTGGGGAGTGGTCCTGCCTCCCTAGGGACTTGGAGGGAGGCATACCCGTCAGTACTACCATATGCATCCCTACAGACCTAGGTGGGCCTGAAAGCAGCCCTGTGGTTCAATTCAGGACTGCTCAGCTATGATCCAAGGCAGGTCCTGCCTGCTTACAGACACACCTAGTCATCTGATGGGAACCTTCTCAGGGACACAGCAGGTACCACACCTATTTGTACACCTCATAACAGGCTCACCATTTGCAGACCTCACTGTAGATCCTGAAGTAGACCTTTCTGTCAGTGCCAACTCTACTGATCCAGGTCCTATAGGCATCCAGATAGGACTTATGACCACTTTAGCCTCTGGTAACAGGCTCCTCAACTGTAAACCCCACTGCAGAACCAGCAACAGCCACATAATATGGCTTTCATTTCATTCAATTGTAATATTAGAAGCAATCCTATCAATTCACGTATTCAGCAGGAGATGGTATATACATGCAAAAACTATTCTATAGAGACTGGAAGAAGTATTATCTCTTCAAATGCAGAGACAACAATACAAGACTGCATAGATTACAATGAATCAGGCAAACATTACACCACCAAAGGAAACTAAGAAAACTTCAGCAATCAAATCTGGACAACTAGAGATCAATGAATTGTCTGACAAGGAATTAAAATAAAATAATAAAGGTCTCAATAAATTTTAAAAAGACCCAAAACATAGAGAGTATGTTCTTTCAACACAGTATTATTAAAATTGAAATAAGTATCATATATCTAGGAATATTCCAAATTTATATAAATTTAATAATACACTTCTAATCACTTCTAAAATAAATAGTACCCTTCCAAAAATAAATTAAAATTTCATTACTAAGTGAAATTAGAGAAACAATGTACAAAAAAATAGAAGTTTAATAAAGAAACAGAAATGATAATAAAGAACCAAACAGAAATTTCAGAGCAGAAGAATGCACTGAATGAACCAAAAAGCTTAATAGAGAGCTTCAGCAGCAGACAGTCATGCAGAAGAATCAGCGAACTCAAAGACAGGTCATTTGAAATTAGCCAGTTGGACAAATAGAAAGAAAAAAGAAATAAAAAGAGTAAAGAGAGATTACAGGACATATGGAATACCATCAAAAGAACAGATACACACATTATGGGGTTTTCAGCAGTAGAAAAAAACAGAGAAAGAGAAGGAAAGCTTGCTTAAAGAATAATGGCTGACATCCTGGCTAACACGGTGAAACCCCATCTCTACTAAACATACAAAAAATTAGCTGGGCATGTTGGCGGGCGCCTGTAGTCCCAGCTACTCGGGAGGCTGAGGCAGGAGAATGGCGTGAACCCGGGAGGCGGAGCTTGCAGTGAGCCGAGATCACGCCACTGCACTCCAGCCTGGGGGACAGAGCAAGACTTTGTCTCAAAAAAAAAAAAAAAAAAAAAATGGCTGAACACTTCCCAAATCTTGCAAGAGATATGGATATCCAGATTCATGAAGTTCAAAGGATATCAAATAAAATCACCCCGAAGATTACTCCAAAGTGCAATATAATCAAAATTCAAAATCAAAGAAAGAGAATTTGGAAAGCAGCAAGTGATAAGCAACTCAGCACATCCAAGGAAAGACTATCAGAAGACACTGTGCAAGCCAGGAGTGAGTGGGATGATATATTCATAGTGGTGGGGAAAAAAAAAAAAAAAAAACTATTTCAAACCAGAATACTATTACCAGCAAAATTGCCCTTCAGAAATATAGATAAATAGAAGCTGAGAAAGTTCATCACCAGTAGACCTGCCGTATAAGAATGAAGAAGAGAGGCAGGCCGAAGCGGGTGGATCACAAGGTCAGGAGATCGAGACCATCCTGGTTAACACAGTGAAACCCTGTCTCTACTAAAAATACAAAAAATTAGCTGGGCCTGGTGGCGGGCGCCTGTAGTCCCAGCTACTCGGGGGCTGAGGCAGGAGAATGGCTTGAACCCGGGAGGCGGAGCTTGCAGTGAGCCGAGATTGCGCCACTGCACTCCGGCCTGGGCGAAAGAGTGAGACTCCATCTCAAAAAAAAAAAAAAAAGAAATGAAGAAGAGAGTTCATCAAATTGAAACAAAAGGATGTTAAGTAACGTGAAATTTGAAAATACAAAAATTTCTGGTGAAAGTAAATATAAAATCAAATTCAGAATAATACAGTAATGATCATGTGTAAATCACTTTTAATTATAATATAAAAGTTTAAGGGCAAAGGTATTAAAATATAGCTACAGTAATTTGTTAACAAATAAACAACATAAAATATGTAAAATGTGACAGCAATGACCTAAAATGTGGGGAGGGGTGAAAGTGTAGCGTTTTCGAACGGTATTTATTGTATTAGCCTAAAATTGACTGTTAAAACTATAAAATGTTTAATGTAAGCCTTTTGCAACATATGCAAAACAACAAATGTGATACACCAAATTAATAGAATGCAGAATAAAAACCACAAGATCATCTCATTAGATTCATAAAAAGCATTTCATGAAATTCAGCCTCCTTTCATAATAAACACTCTCTCAGTAAATTAGATATAGAAGGAAGGTGCTAACCTCCCCCCAACAAAAAAAGAAAAAACACTAGTAGTAGATATACAGAAGATAAAGAGATAGACATCAAAATATACCACTAAAAAGTCAGTAAATAACAAAGGTAGACAGCAAAGGAGGAAGAAATGAGCAAATGAATTACAAATAATAAATAAAATAGAAAACAATGAATAAAATGACAATACCTTTCCCTTACCTATCTTAATGATACCTTACAAATACCAATGTCTTACCTATCCATAATTACTTTAAATATAATGAATTAAACTGTCCAACCAAAAGATATAAAGTGGCAGAATAAATAAACAAGATCCAACAATATGCTGCCTATCAGAAGCTCACTTTAGCTTTAAGAACACACACAGTTTAAAAAAAGAAGAGATGGAAAAAGACAGTCCATGCGAATGGTAACCAAAGAGAGCAGGGGTGGCTATACTTGTATCAGACTAAATGGGCTTTTAGTCAAAATGTGTCACAAGAGACGAAAAAGGTCACTATATAAAAATGAAATGATCAATTCATAAAAAGGATATCATAATTGTGTGTGTGTGTGTGTGTGTGTATATATATATATACATATATATATATGTATATATATATACATGCACCCAATATGGGAGCAACCAAATATACAAAGCAAATATTAACAAAACTGAAGGAAGAAATACACAGCAATGTAATAATAGCAAGAGACTCAATGCTCCACTTTCACCAATAGATAGAATATCCAGACTGAAAACCAATAAGTAAGCAACAGACTTGAACAATACGGATCAAATGGATTTGACAGACATATAGAGAACATTCCATCCCGTAGCAGCAGAAAAGACATCCTTTTCATGCACACACAGAACATTCCCCAGGATAGAATGTACATTTGACCACAAACAAATCGTAGCATATTTAAGAAGACTGAAATCATATTGAGTATCTTTTCCGACCACCATGTTATAACTAAAAATCGATAAGGTGATAATACCAGAAAATTCACAAAACAACACTCTCCTGAATAACTAATGAGTCAAAGAAACAACTGAAAAGGAAATAAAATAATATATTGAGACAAACAAAATTGGAAACCAATATATAAAAACTTATGGAATATTGCAAAAGCAGCTCTATGTGGAAGTTCATGGTGATAAATGCCTCTGTTAAGAAAAAAGAAAGATCTTAAACAACCTAATTTCACACCTCAAGGAACTATAAAAAAGATGAACAAACTAAGTTGACAGGTAGCAAAACTATGAAAATAATAACAATTAGAGTAGAAATAAAATTAAATAAAGACTAGAAAGACAATAGAAATGATCAAGAAATCATTGTTTGAAAAAATAAACAGAATAAACAAATCTTTAGTCTAAGAAAAAGATAGAGAACTCAAATAAATGAAAGCACAGACATTACAATTGATACCACAGAAATACAAAGGATCATTACAGACTACTGTAAATAATTATATGTCAACAAATTGGATAAGCTAAAATAAATGGATAACTGCCTACAGGATTGAATCATGAATAAATAGAAAATGTAAACAGATCAATAATAAAGAGATTGATGCAGTAATTAACAAATCTTCCGAAAAGAAAAGATCAGGAACAGATGGCTTCATGAGTGAATTCTAACAAATATTTAAAGATGAATTAATATCGATCCTTCTCAAACTCTTTCAAAAAACTGAAGAAGAGAGAATATTTCCAAATTCATTTTATTAGTCCAGCATTACCATTATACAAAGTCAGTTAAAGACACTACAAGAAAATAAAATTATAGGCCAATGAACAAGGATGAACACAGCAAAAATTCTAAGGAAAATACTAGCAAGCCAAATTCAATAGCACAATAAAATAATTATAACCAATTTATCGTTGGCATATAAGGATAGTTCAACATATGCAAAACAATAAATGTGATATACTACATTAATAGAATACAGAATAAAAACCACAAGATCATCTCATTAGATTCATAAAAAGCAATTCACAAAAATCAACCTCCTTTCATAATAAATACTTTCTCAGTAAACTAGATATAGAAGGAAAGTACCTCAACATATTAAATGCTGCATATCACAAGCCCATAAATAAAATGCATCCAAACTGGAAAAGAAGTAAAATTATTTCTGTTAACAAATAACATGGTCCTATATGTAGAAAACTGTAAGGACTCCAGCAAAAAACTATTGGAGTGAATAAATGAATTTAGCAAACTCTTAGGACACAAAATTAACGTATAAAATTTAATCGTTTCTATATATTAACTATAAACTGTCTGAAAAAGTAGGATAACAATTTCATTTACGATAGCATCAAAAAGAAAAATAAATACTGAGAAATAAATATAACCAAGGATGTGAAAGACCTACACCTAAAAACTAGAGCACATCGATGAAAAAAGTTAAGAGACATAAACACTTGAAAAGCTGTCTCATGTTTTGGCATTGGAAGAATTAATAATGTGAAAGTCCCATATTATGCAATCCCTATCAAAATTCCAATGGCATTTTTCACAGAAATAGAGAAAATAATTGTAAAATTCCTATAGAACTACAAAAGACTCCAAATAGTGCAATCTTAGTAAAGAAGAAAAAACAAAAGACATCGCAATTCCTGATTTCAAATTTAATTATAAAATTATAGTAATAAAAACAGTAAGGTACCAGAATAAAAACAGACACTCAGTCCAATGGAACAGACTGGATAGCCCAGAAGTAAACCCATGCATACACAACTAACTAATCTTTGACAAGGACCCAAAGACTACACATTGGAAAAATGACAGTCTCTCAATAAGTGGTGTTGAAAACACTGGATATCCATATGCAAAAAAAAGAGAAGAAACTGGATCCCTATTTTATACAAACACAAAATTAACTCAAAATGGACTAAAGACTTCAGTGTAAGACCTAAAACTGTAAAACCATAAAAATTCTTAGAAGAAAACATAAGGAAAAAGCTCCTGGACGTATTGGTTTTGGAAATCATTTTCTTGGATATGACACCAAAAGCATGGGCAGCAAAAGCAAAAATAAATGAGCAGACTATATCAAACTAAAAAATCTTCTGTATGGAAAAGGAAACCATGAATAAAATAAAAAGGCAACCTATGGAATAGGAGAGAATATTTTCAAACCATGTATCTGATAAGGGTTAATGTTCAAGATATATAGGAATCTCATGCAAGTTGATAGCAAAAAACCAAATAGCCCAATTAACAAATGGGAAAAGGAATTAAACATATTTCAAAAGAAGCTAATGGGCTAACAGGTATATGAAAAAGTGCTCAAAATCACCAATAATCAAGGAAATGCAAATCAAAACCATAATGAGATATTGCCTCACGGTTAGTAGACTATTAAAGAAAGATAAAAACAAAATAAGTGGGAAAAGTTTCACAATCAAGACACCAAAAGCAACTGCAACAAAAGCAAAAATTGACAAATAGGATCTAATTAAACTAAAGAGCTTCTGCACAGCAAAAGAAACTATCAACAGACTAAACAGACAATCTACAGAATGGGAGAGAAGTTTTGCAAACCATGCATCTAACAAACGTCTAGTATGCAGTATCCACAAGGAACTTAAATTTATAAGAAAAAACAAACAACCCCATTAAAAAGTGTGCAAACAATACGAACATACAAATTTCAAAAGAAGACATACTTGCAACCAACAAACATATTTAAAGGGCTCAATATCACAGATCATTAGAGAAATGTGAGTCAAAACCACAATTAGGTACCATCTCACATCAGTAAGAATGGCTATTTTTAAAAAGTCCAAAAATAACAGATGCTGGCAAAGTTGGGGAGAAAAGGAAGCGCTTATACACCGTTGGTGAGAGTGTAAATTAGTTCAACCATTGTGGAAAGAAGTGGTATTCCTCAAAGAGCTAAAAACGGAAGTATTATTTGACCTAGCAATCCCATTACTGAGTATATACCCCAAAAATATAAATCATTCTACTATAAAGACACATGTACATGTATGTGCATTGCAACACTATTCACAATAGCAAAGACATGGAATCAACCTAAATGCTCATCAGTGGCAGATTGGGTAAAGAAAATGTGGTACATTTACACCATGGAAGACTATACAGCCATAACAAAGAACAAGATCATGTCCATTGCAGGGACATGATGGAGCTGGAGGCCATTATCCTTGGCAAACTAATGCAGGAACAGAAAACCAAATACCACATGTTTAGTGGGAGCTAAATGATGAGAATACATGGACACAAAGTGTGGAAAAACAGACACTGGGGCTTACTTGAAGGTAGAGGGTGGGAAGAGGGAGAGAATCAGAAAAAAATAACTATTGGATACCAGGCTTTTTACCTGGGTGATGAAATAATGTATACAACAAATCTCCATGATATGAGTTTCTCTATATAACAAACGTGTACGTGTACCCTTAGACCTAAAGTAAACGTTTTTTTTTTTTTTTTTTTTTTTTTTTAATATAAGTGTTGGCAAGGTTGCAGAGAAAACACAACCTTTGGTGTCCAACTGTAATACAAAACTGCATGCAAAATCCTCACAAAATTAAAACTGAACAATATAATTAAGCAATCCCACTACTGAATATATATTTAAAGGAAATGAAATCAGTATCTTAAAGAGATACCTGCACCTCCATGTTCATTACAGCAATATTTACAAGAGGTGAAATATGGAAACAACCTAAATGGCTATCAACAAATAAATAGATAAGAAAAAAATGCATGTGAAATACAAACAGGCACACATATGTGCATACATAATAAAATATTAAATGTTTATTGTAAGCATTTTGCAACTTATGCAAAGCAATAAAAGAAAAAAGAAAGAAGTCCTGCTATTTGCAACAACATTGATGAACCTAGATGACATCATGCTAAGTGAAATAGCCAGACACAGAAGACAAATACTGCATGATCTCACCTATACATGGAATCTAAAAAAGTTGAAGCAGAGAGAGAATGGTGGTTGATAGGGGCCAGCGGGTGAGGACATGGGGAGATATTGGTCAAAAGGTGCAAACTTTCAGTTATAAGATGAATAATTTCTGGGAATCTAGTGTATGACATGGCGACTACAGTTTATAACGCTGTATTGTAAACGTGAAATTTGCTACGACATTAAATCTTATTGTTCTCACCACACACATTGTATTAGTCAGGGTTCTCTAGAGGGACAGAACTAACAGGATAGATGTATATATAAAGGAGAATTTATTAAGGAGTGTTAACTAACTTGATCACAAGTTCTCACAATAGGCCAATGGGCAAGCTGAGGAGCAAGGAAGCCAGTCTGAATCCCAAAGCTGAAGAACTTGAAGTCTGATGTTCGAGGGCAGGAAGCATCCAGCATGGGAGAAAGATGTAGGCTTTTCTTCTGTCTGCTTTTGTTCTAGCCTTGCTGGAAGCTGATTCGATTGTGCTCACCCAGATTGAGGGTGAGTCTGCCTTTCCCATTCCACTGACTCAAATGTTAAGCTGCTTTGGCAACACCCTCACAGACACAACCAGGAACAACACATTGCATCCTTCAATCCAATCAAGTTGGCACTCAGTATTAATCATCACACACATACTTATGTGATGTGATTGATATGTTAATTACCTTGATTTGGGTAATCATTTCACAATGTGTTTACATATTAAAATATTACACTGTACACCTTAACTGTATAAAATTTTTATTTGTCAATTAAATCTCAATAGAAAAAAGTTATGCTTTATTTGCAGCATTTCTTAAATTTCAACAATATCTAACTAGTTTACCAATTTAAGATATGTGATAATACATGATGAAATATATTCTAACTACTTCAGTATGTTCATTGCTGAAACAGGTATACAAAGGTTTACACCAGAATAAAAACCGTGTGAATTTCAAACTGGAACTTAAGTGAGATCAGTGACATTACCCATTGCCACTTAGGGAACACTATTCAGCCTTAATTAAATATTCCTTGAAAACATATGTTCATTGATGTCTACAAAAATTAGAGATTTATTTTGCAGGAAACATTATATATATGTTACAGCTAAAATCCATTTAGAAAATATTATGACATCTTTTGAAATCATAGTAATTATAAATATTGTACAATTTGTTTGACAGATATTTAGCTATGTTGATTCTTAATTAGATATGCATGAAGTACTAAATCTGTGAGGATATTTGTGTTTGTGTGTATGTTGGCATTGTGAGAATATTGGTTTGTTTCCTTGTTTATTATTGGAGAAATTATCCAGAGAATCCTCTGGTATATTTGCCACCAGTGACAATTAGAATGAATAGAACATAAGAATTCAGGCCTGCTATCTTCAAAGCTTTTAAGCGACTCAAGACATTTCTAACTTATTCATATATTTTGTTTTAATTTAATTTATATTTATTTAGTATGTATTAGAAGAAAAAAGTGTCAGAAGTCTCAGAAGCTGTTTTTTCCCTGAAATATTTTAGGAGTCTATCATTAGCCTAAGAGCTGAAGACTTAATGGAATGGGCATGTGGAAACTGTCTTGAACTCTCTCTCTCTCTCTAACTTTTTGCTAACTTCCTTTACTTTTGCTTCTTTAAACTATCTGCTGCTCTTTTCACCCATTTCAGTACTAAATTTTGTATCATTTTGACTCTGCCTTGATAATAAGCATTATCAGTCTTCCACTACCCCATTCATTTTTTGTCTTTTGGTAAAAACCTTAAAATTGTAACTTTCATTTATCTATGATCATAATTTTCTACCCTGAAGAAAATACAGGCATTTCAGATATAGAAAGATGGCTAGACCAGCCTAAATTATGTTTTCACAACTGCGAGAACTGTCTTTTCAAAGCACCTCACACACTTTATTCAGGCTCTCATTTACCAAATATTTCATACCAAATGCAGGTGGCTGGGCTTATGTTGATCTCAGTTGTAGAATAGAATATTGTATTGGGATAAATAAATCAGCCCATTTAGCAATCATGTTCTAATTGAGTCAGCTTACTTAGCCTAGCTATAAAACACTAAAACATAAATAAACATAAATGTCTAATGATTTTGACATTTTCAGAGTTTTTTTGTTATGTTCAGGTGCTTATTTGACATTATAGAATGTATCAGCACGGACCAAATTGCAAAATCAAAAGTAACCACATTTCTCACTTCAACTGTAATTCCTCCTTACTCTTAGTCACACTAATTCCCCATTTAAGGATAAATTCAACACCCATGATTAAAAAAATTTAAAGGTGGTGTCTTAACTAAGGACTATCTCTCACCCCAAAATAAGTATAAATAAATTACTCATTTATATATTTTATTTATATTTGACCAGCTCAGAAGACTAGCACTTAGTACCTGAATATGAAATGTATGAAACAAATGAAATATATGTTGGCAGAGTCATCCAATAAATTAAAATTTAGACTGTTAAATATCTCCTTGGCTTTTTAAATTTTAGTTTGTGTTCCTTTTTTTTTTTTCAACCCCTTCACAAGTGCAGAGCTCACTGGCAATAGTAACATGAAAAACATGATTAGTCTATTTTTTTATTTGAGTGTTGGTTCTCTTTTGAGTTCAGAGCCAATCATTTACAGAGTAGGGCATAATGGCATACTTTTCAGTAGCCATGGAAACTGGTATGTCGCACATTACATACAAAATAAAATTTCAAGAAGGCTAAGTTCCCAAATTTGTAGCTCAGTGATTTTTGACAGCTAAATATGGTTAGAGAATTTTTTCTCTTAAACGTGGGAATCTCAATATAAAAAAAAAAGAAAGATGTAATCAAAAGTTGAAAAGCGATTTGTGGATGCCAGAGACCATAGGGAATATGTCTAAATCTGTAATTAACTTATATGTGACCCTCACCTAGTTACTCAACTTTTAAGTTCTTTGTTTTTCCCAGGTGGACCACATTATTTGCCTCCCTTGCTGGAACCTCGTGAAGCTTAATTAATGATTGCGAACCACTTTGACTTCCACAGCTAGAGGATGTTAGAGAAATGCAAATTATTATTGTTGTTATTTATTATTTATTGTTTTCTATCCAAACTTAGTTCCAGTATTGGCAGGCGTACTCTTTGAACTATAGAGGCAAATTAATAATAAATTCAGTGTTAATCCCTCAGCAAATACCAGAATAGCCTCAAAAAGAACCAGTTAAAATTGGTCTATAAAAATATTTTCATTTTATACTTCTATTAAAAAATCAGGCCGGGCGCGGTGGCTCACGCTTGTAATCCCAGCACTTTGGGAGGCCGAGGCGGGCGGATCACGAGGTCAGGAGATCGAGACCACGGTGAAACCCCGTCTCTACTAAAAATACAAAAAATTAGCCGGGCGTGGTGGCGGGCGCCTGTAGTCCCAGCTACTCGGAGAGGCTGAGGCAGGAGAATGGCGTGAACCCGGGAGGCGGAGCTTGCAGTGAGCCGAGATTGCGCCTCTGCACTCCAGCCTGGGTGACAGAGCGAGACTCCGTCTCAAAAAAAAAAAAAAAAAAAAAAAAAATCAACAGTTAAAAGTTTTAAAACTTGCCATAAAGCTAATAATTTTATTTCTATTAACTGGCTCTACTTTGAATTACTGAGGATTTTCACTGCATGCAGCATTTTTACTCAGTTGAGACAACACCATTTTGAATTGGTAATGTGTCTCTGCTTAATGTTTTCCTACAATTGGTAGTTTTAGTTTTCTTTCAATTATAAAAACATACTGATCAACTTTGTTCAATTCACAAAAATCAAATTTGAAAAGATTATTACATTAAGCTGGGCTAAAACCTTTTGGGCTTTTATTTCTAAAAAGATGTTGATCTTCTTTTTAAGGTTGTTTCCCTTTCATAGTGTTTATAATCACCATATAACATGAATTATATTTTGTAAATGTTGAATAAAAATGACAGATACACTTATATTGAATATATACTAAGAGATTCCTATCAAAAATATAGTTACTTTTTTATAGAAAATGATAGTAAAATGGAAAAATTAAGGCTACATAAATGGAGTAGAGAAAATGCTTTCTTAACAGAATAAGCATTCTACCTCATGAGAAGAAAACAATGTGCATTTTTCTTTTCCTCACATACTGTTGTCTCCATATGAATTAACACAAAATAATAACCAAAATGTGATTCATATAAATGTCATAACGCAGTATTGATGCATTTAATTATTTGTAGTTTGTATTCCAAGGCAGGTAGTTTCTTGACATACATATTGTACATCTAGTACATTCATCACTATGAATACATTTCATCTATCTCAAACATGTATTCAAATGCTATATTTATTTTTGTTTTCCTCATATATATTTGTAAGGGATATTTATTTTATCAGCTTTAAAGCAACATTTTACAAAAATTTTAAAGTATAAATTGTATACATTCAGTTCCTAGGTCAAAAAACCTGCAAAATTGGTATGAAAGAAATATTAACGTGTATATCAACACTTTAAAATGCTCTGCACGTTATAAGTTTTCTCATAGTGATAATTTATCATCCATTCTTCTAATACAATAATAGAAATCACTGGATCACTGGAAAATAAGATACTGGAATAAGAACAAGAAAGCCAACTTTAATTTATTCTTTCATTTTTCAAGTATGATGAACAACTTATAGTGTGTAAGAAACTATCCCAAACTATGATTTGATTGTTCTGAATGGGGCCTCTGCATCAATTATTTTTTTCAAAGCTGCAGGTGATTCTTATGGGCAGCCAGTATATACTAAAGATAGATATTACACAGATAAAACGATATAATACAAGCCCTCAAAGATTTTGGAGCACAATAGGAAAATAATCATGCAAATAAATAATTGTGTTTCAATGTAAAATAGAGAAGGGCTAGGGGGAAATGAGAAGTTCCTCAAGGGATAGAAGTTTCAGTTATGCAAGGTGAGTAAGTACTGGAGATGTAATGTACAACAGTGTGAGTATAGCTAACAATATTGTATTGTGTACTTGAAATTTGCTAAGAGGGTGGGTCTTAAGTGTTTCTCTCACACACACACGTATGCACACACATATGCACACACACAATAGCAACTATGTGAGGTGATGGATACATTAATTAGGTTCATTGTGATAATTATTTCACAATGTATACATATGTCAAAAGATTACATTAAAGATATATAAGTTTTATCAATTATTTTTCAATAAAGATTGTATATAAAAATAGAGATATAAAATAGAGAAAGAAAGAATAAGATTTCTGGAGAGGATGCAGCTAAGAGTTTAAGGACTACAGCAAAGAAATATATAGTTTAATAAAGGGATGAACCAATTATGCAAATAATTAACAGTACTAAGTGGTATATGAAACATGTATAAAAGTGTTATTGCAAATTAAAAGAGGGAGAGATCACTTGGTGATCAAGGAGCCTATTGACCATATGGTAATACTAAACAAGCTGCAAGCTGTTTTGTATTTAGACCAATGTACTCTAACGTGTATGCATATACCCAAGGGAGCCATGTAGAAAATATTGACTTATATTTGCATTTATTTTTATTTACTTTATATTTAGAATGCATGTGTGGTTTAAAAAAATTTAGATATGCACAAACTTTGAGTACTACTCATCTAAACACACTACTTTATTTAAGGTTATGCCTGTTTCAGGCTAAGGCCATGTAATCTTTTTTAAAATATGTTCTTTAACATGCTTCTCTGCATTGAGCATTGTCCTAAGTCTCAAACTGAATTCTCTACTTGAACTTTTGATAACTTTGTTGATGTACTTCAATGAGATATTTTTATGAGAATGGATTGGTCTCTGCACAAAGTCTTATATTCAAGTATCATTTATTGTCATGATGTTAAAAAAAAAAATGTGCCCTATGAGCAGAAAATAGATATTATGGGCTTACTCATGCATTTTCTTCCAAGAGGAGAATTGATACATATTTGTTGTTTTCCACACTATGACACTCACATGTTAGTCAGTAATATTATTACAAATTTCTATTTTTGAGTAATAACTAGCCATAGAGAGGAAGAAGTTAAAAGAGCAAAAATAGTTTCTTCTTTTCCAATTTTAGCAGCTACCTTTTCTTCTCTTCTCCCGTGTCTCTGCCAAAATGTTGATAATTAACTGAGTGCAGCTGAGCTCACAAGAGATTTAATGTTATTGCCACTTCTCACATCTCTTTGAGGAGCCAGTTCTAATATAAGAAACACTAGGAGTTCCTGATAGAAGTGTTATCAATCTCCAAGGCATGGGTGGCTGGGGCTTTTGATTATACTATACTTTCACCTAAAATACTCACCATTTTATCATTCATTTAACAAATTTCCAAGTTCAGAATTCCCTTTAGCATTCTGAGGCAAATACCATTCCCAAAGGCTACCTTTTCCTCCCTACTAATAGACTCCTCATTTTATGTTTAGGTAACCTTGCAGACATTCCCCAGTCTTTAGGAAAGCAAGACCCTCCTACAGCCTCAGTGGGTGGTTATGATTTGTGGAAGCCAAATGTGGCATCCCCTTTGCCAGCTGTTTACTGTCACAGGCTTCCTTGCTCCAAAGAGTGCCATGTGACATGGCCAATGAGGCGCAAGAAGCCCTCTGCTAAGTTTCTGAGAAGATTTCTTTCTCTTACTATAAAAGCATGCAGCTCATACGTTTCCTTCTTTTACAGAAAGTCAATGTGGAACTTAATGAATGCATTTCCCCAGCCATCTTGTAAACAAAAAAGAAAGAAAAAGAGAATTGTGAAGATTTTTATTAAAAGTCATGCTGTTTAACAAACCCTGACCTGTCTAGAGTTCTTATGATAAATAATTTTATTACAGAAACTTGTCAGTTTGTCAGCTTTCTACTAAATACTGAAGAAAACAGTCTTAACTAATATACTTTACCTAAATACACCAATTCTCATTAATCTTATTCTCCATGCTTCTGTAACACATGTAGTTCCTACATATAATTTATTACTAAATTTTATGGTAATTTATATTGCTTGATGTTTGTTTTTATATGTATTCTGGCCTAAATCATAATTGCCTTGAGTGTGGAAGCCCGATTTTATCTTTCCTGTGTATTTTCCCTTATGCCTTGCACAATGCTGGCTCATAATGTATTTTAAAAGGAAGTGTGTGTGTGTGTGTGTGTGTGTGTGTGTGTGTGGCGGGGGTGTGAGTGTGCACGCAGGCATACGTGTGTTGCCTTTTTCTCGCCTTGAAACTCAAAACTCTGTCACTGCTCTCCTGGAACATGGGTCTTTGTCTATTTTATTCTTTCCCAGACTACTTTTTCTCTTTTTCTTACTTGCTCCTCCTCTTTCTAGAGTCTACTTGTAGGTACTCAAAAAGCTCCATCTTTGATGTTACTTAATTTTCTTTTCTTTTCTCTTCCGTAAAGATTGCATCCACTATGATGCTCATTTCCTTTACACAAAAACGACTGTTATATGTGACTCCCACTCTGATCTCTATCCCACATATCTACTGGTCACTGCCAACTACCTTATGTTGGTACTTCCCGCTAATATACAATTATAACTTCATTCTGCATTTAGTCATTGCAAGTTAAAGTATAAGCTCTCTCCTCTGAATTTTTACAGCTCTGTGTTTGTACCAGCTGAACACACTATACATCTACTGCTTGTTTTAATAATTCATCTTCACTTAGACTTTAAGCTCCTTGAGAACAAGGATTCTATCTTGTTAACCTTTTACTCTCTACCTATATATGTCTCATATATAATATGAAATCAATAAATGTTTAAATGAATATTTGCTTTCTTTATTTTAACATAGAAGTATATCCTGTTAAGAAGAGAATTATTTTTTCTCTTTATATATTTCAGTATATTTGAGGTGTCATCTTTTTTACATATAGCTAAGGAAGATGTATTTTCATTGATCTGCTCAGTATGCAGAAATCTTTGGATTATGTTTTCAAAATCCCATGCTAGTATAGTTTAATTAAGATCAACTTTAATTTTTAGCATCTTTTTAATAGAAAGAATTATATGTTGTTGAGCTTATATATTTTCATAAACTTGTACCAAAAAATACCAAATATCATTTAATCCCTCTTTATTCTGAGGGTAAACACTTCATGAAATCCACTACAAGGATTGAAAACATACATCCACACAAAAACTTACACACGGATGTTCATTGCAGTGTTAGTCATAATGGCCAAAAAATGGAAAAAGTTCAAATGTCCAACAACTGATGAATGAATAAACCAAATGTGGAATATATATATATATGTGTATATATACACATATATACACATATATATATATTCAAAATTTTTAGCCATAAAAAGAAATAAAGTACTGATTCATGCTATTGCATGGATGAACTTCAAAAGCATTATCATAAGTGAAAGAAGTCAGACACAAAAGGTCAAATATTATATGGTTCCATTTATATGATATGTACAGAATAGGCAAGTGCATAGAGACAAAAAGTAGTGATTGCTGGAGTCTGGGGAATGGAGGAAACACAGTGGCTACTAATGAGCACTAAATTTATTTTTTTGGATGATTAATATGAATCATTTAAGATCTATTAAAATTCCTAATTACCTGGCGTTAGGGAGTGGTAATGATTGCTCAACTTTGGGAATATACTAAAAACCACTGAACTGTACATATTAGAGGAGTTGCTTTTATAGCAGGTAAGTTATATCTCAATAAATTTTTTTTGGAAAAAAACTTCATGAAAACTAATGATTCTTAGCTTTCAGGACATTTGGATTCATAATATATCAGGATACTTAGATAAAGCATGGGCTTAAATTAAAAAGCCCCATTTTTTCAGATACAAAAGATTTACTGAAAAATGATAATCTATACTTTGTCAATAGTGAAATCTATTCCTATTACTCATATATTACCTCACTTGTTTATTACCTACTACTCTGTGGAGAAGGCTGAACTGTAAATTGTACATGAGTGACATGTATAATAACTAGTATTCAATAAGTAACCAACATTTAAGTGGCATAAAAAATGCTGTGGGATAATTGAAAAAGATGCTCTTCATTTTTCTTGGGGTTGGAAAATTGGATAATGTTTATTCTTGCTATTGGAGAATGAGTAGAAAGTTACCAAGTGAGCACTTATTCCACACAGAGAAAATAAAAATACAAAGTATATAAAATGCTTAGAGAATTATGAGTCATCTCTATGGCAGATCCTAGCATGTACTCTTGTGTAGGATTCAGTAAAGACTTACCATGTCCCCTTGTGTCATTCTGTGACTTCCCCATCTTCTAGCTGCATTATAAAGGAAACTTTTAGATTTTGTTTAAAGTAATCCTTACAGACCAAAAAAGTTAAATTTTAATGCATTTGTATGTTTGATATAAAACACATTTTTATTCTTTATTACAGTAATGCCATTTAAATAAATATAGTGAATTGACTGCCACTACACAAATTTGCAGTCATGTAAGATAGATAATTCTAGAGATCTAATGAACAGCATGAGAACAGTAGTTAATAATGTTGCATTGTGTGCTGAAAAATTGCTAAGAGAGTAGATTTTATGTGCTTTTACCACACACACAAAGGGAGTTATGTGAAGTGATGGATATGTTAATTTACTTGATGGTAGTCATGATTTTACTATGATGATGCATATCAAAGCATTGTGTTGTATACCTTAAATATGCACAATAGAAAATAAAGAATTCAGGCTGTGAGTGAAATAAAGAACACAATCCCACTTACAAGAGCCACAAACAAAATGAAATACCTAGGAATATAGCCAATCAAGGAGGTAAAAGATCTCTACAGGAGAACTACAAAATACTGCTGAAAGAAATCAGGGATGACACAAATAAATGAAAAAGCATTCCATGTTCATGGATAGGAAGAATCTATATAATAATAATGACCATACTGCCTAAAGCAATTTGCAGATGCAGTGTTATTTCCATCAAACTACCTACGTCATTCTGCACAGAATTGGAAAAAAAAAAAAAACTGTTCTAAAATTCATACAGAACCAAAAAGGAGCCTGAATAGACAAAGCTGGAGGCATCACATTACCCAACCTCAAACTATACTATAAAGCCACGCCAACCAAAACAGCCTGGTACTGGTGCAAAAACAAACACATAGACCAAAGGAACAGAACAGAAAACTCAGAAATAAACCTACAGACTTACAACCATCTAATCTTTGACAAGGCCAACAAAAACAAGCCATGGATAAAGGACACCCTATTCAATAAATGGTACTGAGATAAGTGGCTAGCCATATGCAGAAGATTGAAGCTAGGCCCCTACTTTTTACCCTATACAAAAATTAACTCAAAATGGATTAAAGATTTAAATGCAAGACCTCAAACTATAAAAACTCATGGAAGACAACCTAGAAAAGACTCCTCTTGACATTGGCCTGGGCGAAGGATTTTTGGCCAAGTCTTCAAAAAGCAAAGTAACAAAAACAAAAGTCAGCAAGTGGGACCTAATTAACCTAAAGAGTTCTGCGCAGCAAAAAAAGAGAAAAAGAAAAACTATCAATAGAGCAAACAGACAACCTACAGAATGGGGGAAAATATCCACAGCTATGGATCAAAAAAAAAAGAGCCTAATAACCAGAATCTATAGGGAACTTACACAAATCAACAAGCAAAAACAACCCCATTAAAAAATGGGCAAAAAACATGAACAGACATTTCTCAAAAGAGGACATGCAAGTGGCCCATCAACATATGAACAAATGCTTAACATCACTAATCATCAGAGAAATGCAAATCAAAACCACAATGAGATACAATCTCACATCAGTCAGAATGGCTATTACTAAAAAGTCAAAAAAAAAAACAACAGATGCTGGCAAGGCTGCAGAGAAAAGGGAATGCTTATACACTGTTGGTTGGAATGTAAATTATTTAAGCCATTGTGAAAAGCAGCCTGGAGATTCTCAAAGGACTTAGAACTGTCATTCAACCTAACAATTCCATTACTGGGTATATGCCCAAAAGAAAATAAATTGTTCTACAAAAAGACACATGTATTCAAACAGTCATTGCTCTATTCACAACAGCTAACACATAGAGTCAACCCAGATGTCCATCAGTGGTAGACTGGATTTTAAAAAATGGTAAATATATACCATAGAATACTACACAGCCATTTAAAATGGATGAAAGCATGCCCTTTGCAGCAACGTGTATAAAGCTGGAGGACATAATTATTATTTTTCTTTTTTGAGATGGAATCTTGCTGTGTTGCCCAGGGTGGAGTGCCATGGCACAATCTCAGCTCACTGCAACCTCTGCATCCTGGGTTCAAGCAATTCTTCTCCCTCAGCCTCCCGAGTAGCTGGGATTACAAGTGCGCACCACCACACCTGGCTAATTCGTGTGTGTGTGTGTGTGTGTGTGTGTGTGTGTGTGTGTGTGTGTGTGTGTGTTTTTAGTAGAGACAGGGTTTTGCCATGTTGGCCAGGCTGCTCTCAAACACCAGACATCAGGTGATCCACCTGGGAGGACATAATCTTAAGCAAATTAACGCAGGAACAGAAAAATCAAATACCACATGTACTCTTTTATAAGTAGGTGTAAAAGATCGAGTACACATGGACATAAATATGAGAACAATAGACATTGTGGACTACTAAAGGGTCAAGGGGGTGAGGTTGGGTTAAAAAAAACTACCTATTGGGTACTATGCTCATTACCTGAGTGATAAGATCCATACTCCAAACTTCAGCATCATGCAATATTCCTATGTAATAAATCTGTACATGTACCCCCTATATCTAAAATACAAGTTGAAACAAAAACATTGCGAATATGCTTTTGGCTGCTGACTTGTACACTTAAAAATGTTAAAATGATAAGTTTTATGTAATTTATTTACCATAAAAAATAAACCTTTTACACATTACAATAAAATATGTATACTGACAAAACTAAAAAAATTTTAAAAAAGGATTGATTAAACTATAAAAATCCTAATAGAGTCAACCAAAAATATATATGAAAATTATTTTGTACTTTTTTACATGTAAATAGTTGTTCTAAAAATTGGAAGGATACAGTCTGATTTACAGGGCATAGAGAGTTCAGTCTTTGAATATAAGTCGTTTATGTAAATACCTGAACACACCGAAAGGAAATAACTTTCGGGGAGGTGTCTTCTGCATCTAGTTAACAAATAGTCAGATTTATATAGGAGGATCTGTGAGAGAAGGAGGATAAAGAAAAAGAAGGATGAAGAAAAAGAGAAAGAGGAAAAAGGAGGGGAAAAGGAATAAATGGGGCAGGTGTTCTATATAGAACTTTCCAGCTACTGTCCTTAATCAGACATAATCAGACAACAAGCTCTAAAATACTCAGTTACATTGTGTTCTCCTAGGAATTCAACTTGGAACATACTGAGTGAGGAGGCTACAGGCCCCTCGGGTCATCTGGGATAGAGCCAGAGTAATTGGTGCTTGCCTAAGGATAGCATCCAGACACATATTGCTCCAAATTCTGATGACTAAGTTTGAGCATTCTGCTACATTTCTTCTGATAAAATTGCTTTTCCCATGTCAAAAATTTCTTAAGTAACAGGCAAAAAGGTCAAAGGTCTTTTTTGGATTTAGTAATTTATCAATTATTCAATCTATCAATTTATTAAAAATATAACCTAAAGTTCTATAATGGCAAGGTGTTGAATGCAGAGTTTGAAACACAAACTAAATCTCATTGTAGTTCATTTGCTCTTTATGACATGAGATGTGCTAACACCAAGGTTATGGGTGTAGTATAATTGAAAATTCAAAGTAAAAAAAATCACTCTTTTCTATCACTCTAATGTCTGATATCCTTATGCCTCCCTTTCTCTGTTTCTAGTAATCCCTTTCAAATACTTGCTGAGAGGTAAAAAGCTTCTATTTCATTCTCCAGCTGTATCTACATCTTCACTTGCATACAAATAGGACTCTTTCACTCAAACATGATTTCCATGGATGATGTTTCTCAGAGGCTGTCTCTTCTTTAGAAGTGACACATTCACAAGTGTTCAATCAGGGAAGTGAAGTGATCCAATGTTGATTGGCATTGCACAATGACATTATGATCAGCATCAGATTAAAGCACCACATAGAATGGTGATAAGCTAGTGTGATACTCATATTTTGCTACTTGGAAAAGGAATTCTTGCCCCATAACCCTGACTGGGATTTCTTTCTCCCTTTTTTTCTTAATCAGTTTTTGATCCAGAAAAAAGGGAAGGTAGGAGAAAACTCCAAAAAGACAAAAGAAAACTCTCAGATAGTTTATGCCAAAAACTGTTCTTGCCATTTTCACATAGGTTTCCTTTTTGTTGATTAACTAAGTCGTAGTGGGCCAAACAGGATGGGAACTAGCCATAGTGTCAGACAATCAACACAAATTTCAGAGATGATGGATCAGATAGATAGATAGATGATAGGTAGGTAGATGGATAGATACATACATACATACATACACAGATGATAGAATAACAGACCTATTTCCAATTTCGATGTCATCTCTAATCATGCCCCATGATCTCTGCCTTCATCAATAGCTGTAACATAAGGGCAATGCCATGAGTGGCCTTAGCCCTAAGAGATCTACAAAATCTATTACGTTCTGTCATTCTGAAGAACTCACCATCCTGTCCCCATCACAATGCCGTCTGTACCTTGTGTCCCTGCATATGCACATGGATAAATTGTTGTCAATGGAGAGAATTGGGTGCATAGCTTACTTTGGGAGTTAATGCTTTCAAATTCTGGCTATCAGAGTTTCTCCAACTGACAGTTCACACTCAGTACCCTGCCACAGGCATCCCATTTACAGATAAATATAAGACTACCTAAAGATGAAAAGAAGTAAATGTCTATTAATAAATCAAATATTTGAGAAATGCATTTCATGAAAATATAGGTCATTTTATTTCAATCTTGTAATAAGTAATCAATTTAACATATAGGTAAACGGCACCAGTTCAACAGCCAGATTTCCTGGATTCTAATTCCTTCTCTGTCATTTTTCTAGTTATATGAACCTGTGCTGATAATCTCTTAGTGCCACAATTCCTCATCTGAAAGATGGGAATAGCAATAACACCACTTCATAAGGCAGTTGTGATGAATAAATGAGATGGTATATGTAAAGAGCATAGAATGGTTCTTAGCATGTAGTTAAGAAATACAGAAAGGGTAAATATTGTTATTATCTTAGACTTTTCTCTGAAAATATCAGTCATAATTTTAAAATTTATATTGTTTGTTAAAATATTTTTGCTATCATGGCCCTTCACTCTTTTAATTTGTCAAACTGCAGGCTCCAAAACTTGTTATCTATTTTACTTTAAGCATTTTAGAATTTCTCTGAGCTTTCATTTTCTGGACAATAAAATGGAATCAAATTATTTAATTCAAAATGGTGAACTAAGATTATATGTTTAACTCTACATACCTCTTTTTGCAGATTCTAACCCACCACAATCTCCACTAAAATGACGGTAGAATAGAATATAAAAGTCTAAATAATCTTAATCAGGAAATCAGGAAAGGCAAATTTCATGAACTTTTGCAAGATATGTTAGAAATAAGACAGATGAAAGACAGTATAAACTGTTCTCTTAAAGGAACCCAATAACAGCCTTACATTTGAAACTGGATCAAATTTCCACTTATTTTAAGTGCTACTTATATAAAAGTTAAATCCTTATAATTATATAAGAAAATAATTCTATGTATATTACTACCACAGCACTATCATATATTAAGCAAACTCATAGGCTATTACTGTCATATCAAATCAACACAAATCAGAAATCTTACCCACCAAGCTTTACTAATTTTAGGAACACAAGCAATCAAATAGCTCAGAAGCAGAGAGATGCCTGGACTTTGAGAGCCTCTCCCAGGCATTTCCTTTCTGTATGGGACTGCACCTTCGCCCCCAAATAGGTAAAGTCTCTAAGTGAGATTTGCAGCGATCCTCACACAGTAGAGAGCATTTAATTTATGTAGCATCTCCATTTTATTTCCCCAGAATTGTATAGGCTATGTGGCATTCTCCAGGGAGCCATTCCTCGCAGTCTTTGTGTTCTATTTACTAGATGTAATCCTTATTCGGGAACTTCTGCCATGGGCATTTCAGGGGCAAGGTCTCTTCCTTCTAGCAAATATCATTAGTCTATTTACCCAGAGGTCCTACGGACAAGAAAATTAATCCCGTTTACCTTCCTTATTTTCTCCTGGCACTTCCCTACAATAAAGCCAGTGGATTTATTACTGTCTGGCTGCTTTAACTATTTATTTCAAGAGTCAGAATGAAATTATTCATTTAATTTAGAAATAAAGTCATATATTTATGATGGGTCACTTCTTTATATACATTGCCGATGATAGAATTAATGGTGTATTCATGCCGTTGCTCACAGAATATTTTCACTTAAGTGAAAACACTGACAATTAGGAACACTCCCTAAAGCAGGACTGTTCCACACAATGACCTGACAGATGCACAGATTTATCTGAGAAGTTGTTCATAAACTTTGAGCTGCTCCCTGAGGAGAGAAGAGACAACCACAGGATAATGATTGAAATTAAAGTTTTAAGAATGGAGATAGCATTTTTAATCGTGGGGAAATTGCCATCTCAATATTCTTAAAAGATGTTCAATATTTAAATAAGATCATTTTAAGATCTAATGAAGCATATGCAATATTTAATTGAATCATAATTTTCCTTTAGAAAACAGGGAGCCTCTCACGTATAACGTACATTATCGTCAATTATGTAGTAGCTCTAAAGTTAAGGTTTATCTTAACAAAACAAATTAATCTTCACAAAAATTAATTTTAAAAGAATCATTGGTCTTTAGCTCTGCAAAACCTGAGTGGAGCTGCCCAAGGCAGCTCTGTCCTGTTAATGCAAACTTAGAACCAGTATTCGAGTATGGAAATTGTGTCTTGATAGATGACACACATGAGTAATTTACATTGGCGCAATGTTGAAAAGACCCTTAGATTCTGGTAACTCTTTTCTCCTGTAACTACAAATTGTTTTCAAAATTTATTTTATGCTGTAGAAACTAACTATTAATAGCTAATTTTAATAACAAATACTTAAAAATACCTGTTAAATTGAAACACAAACAATTCATAATTTATTCATTTTATCAAACCTTAATTGATTGCCTAGTACGCAATTTGTTATGTGCCACATAAAAAATATCACAGCATCAAGTGAACGTAGCATACATATTTAATAATGTGTCACTGTTATAGTCTATATCATCTTTCAAGAGAAATTACTTAAACAAATCTTCAGTTTTGATCATTTTTTTCCTGAACTCAATGATTTGAAACTTTTTGTTGCTTCAGTTGAAACACATTTTACTAATAATTTTCTTCTTCAAAACTAGTTTTCTAAATAAATTCATAGTTAAATTTTAAAGTATATGAATATGAAAGTAAAAAGAGGCTGCTATAATAGGTTTTAAGAAGGATTATGAAGGATTAGGTGGCTGAAAAGCCCTGTTGATGGAGAATTGAGAATTTATGGGTTGTCTACTGAGGCCTTCTTTGCTTTTAATTTGCCACCCCCTTAGAGTTGTGCTACTGACAGCCACTCATGTACTATGTAATGCTCCTTTCCCAGATATTGATGATTAAGTCCATCAAATTTAGAACAGGGATTCAGAACACAGGGTTAGTCTTTGCATGTGGTCAGAAATTTAACACATATCCTGGGTGGCAATAGGGCAGCTATGCACCACTGTGAGGATGGAAAAGCAGAGTAGAAAGCTGGTGTGTTGAAGAGCAAACAGGAAGGAAGCAGGTGGATGGGAAGAGGAGAAAAATATCTGCATCCATGTCCCTAATTGCTTTCCAGATTCTGTCACCATCTTACCCTGGACTTGGGAATATTCCTGTCCTTGGATTATAGGGTTCCATAATATAACCTTGTAGCATTATCATAATATCCCTCACCTGTTGTCCTCTTACACCACACTGAGTTGTTTTTCTTACATAAACCTGCTAAGATTTAAATAATATAAGGCATTCTGGGGAAAATAGGAATGGGCAATAAAGTAAAATTTCTATATCCACTTTTTATAAATTTTTATATCGACTAAAATCATAAAGAAAAATAGTGAACTAAGATAACAACAGTCGTATTTTGTTAAATTATTGACTTTTATTAAATTATTGAATAAGGCAAGAGTCTTATATATACTCTCTTATATACTATATCCTAGGACTTTCTTAAAGGTAAAACTCTCCATAGCAGATTCTACCATGTCTTCAGATGTCAAAGCACTTAGCTATTAGGAGCAGGGAGTTTCACATAGTATTTGTCTTTCTTCCTCCTCAGCATTCAGACTTTATCCCAGGACTCCTGCTGTGAGTCCTTCTTCTGTACATCCATATTTCTCATCAGCTTTTCCTCAAAGCTCTATTAAAAAAAATTATTACTCAAGACTCCTGATATTTCATTTTTATATTCTCAGTACCCAATTTCTTCTCTGTCTAAGCCATTTCAAGAGACACAACTCTGTTTTTACTTGAAACCAAGTGCTCCTACTTATAAATATTGTATATAGAATAAACATGTTTATCCCACATAATTTCAAAGAGGAGCAATCTCAAAGAGAAGCAGTCTCAAGGAGATCTGGCTTTGGCGGAGAGGTAAATGTATTTTCAAGCAATTATTTTATTTTTTGGCAGCATTTATAGTTAATAATATAATCATTACAGATTTGTGTGACCTCTACAGTATATAGTTCTTTCTGTTATCAGAAATAATATATAATTATATTTAAATTCTCTTTAAGAATTTTTATTAGATTTTCTAGTAGCCCCAATTTTTTCAGTTGGTTGTAAAAATGACATCTTTAAAAATATTTAGCAATAGTATGGAATAACATAATTGTGTAATCAAATGTTTGAATCAGGATTTACCATTAATGCATATTAATTGGTCAATAATCTCTTTGCTGTGAATGACAGTGTGTCAGTCCATTCTCACACTGTTATAATAACTACCTAAGAATGGGTAATTTATGAAGAAAAGATTTTTAATTGAATCATAGATCTGCAGGGGGTGCAGGAAGTGTGGCTGGGAGGCTCAGGAAATATAGAACCATAAAAAAGGTGAAGGGGAAGCCAATATGCTTTACCACAGCAGAGCAGGAGAGAGAGAGAAAGAGCAAAGAGGGAATTGCTACACACTTCTAAACAAACAAATCTAATGAGAATTCACTCACTATCACAAGAATAGCAAGAGGGAAATCTGCACCCATGATCTAGTTACCTCTCATCAGGTCTCTATCCCAACATTGGGAATTACATTTCCACATGAGATTTGGGTGGGGACACAGAGCCAAACTATATCATTCTGCCCTTGACCCATCCCAAATATCATTTCTTCTCACATTTCAAAACACAATCATGACTTCCCAACAGTCTCCCAAAGTCTTTATTCGTTCCAGTATTAACTCAAAGTTCAAGTCCAAAGTCTCAACTGAGATAAGGCAAGGCTCTTCTGCCTTTAAAAAGTAGGCAAAGGACATGAACAGACACGTCAAAAAAAAAAAGACATACATTCAGCCAACAATCATATAAACAAAAGCTAAACACCACTGATCATTTGGCTGAAATGTAATGCAATATTGTTAAGACTTTGGCTTTTGCTGTCATATCACTGTGATGTTCTGGGATTGGAATTGACTCTTTGCCAAGGACTCAAATACTGTCATCAGAATTATATTTCTTGTTCTCCTTTCCTCGTTTCTATCTTCTTCTCAGTTGTCTATTTCTCCCCTCAAGCCACAAGTAGGAGAGATGGACCCGACCAAACCGCATGGCTCATGTGATTTTTTTTTTTTTTTTTTTTTTTTTTTTTGAGATGGAGTCTTGCTCTGTCACCCAGCCTGGAGTGCAGTAGCAGAATTATCGGCTCACTGCAACATCCACAGCTCCCTCCACACCGCATTCAAATGATTCTCCTGCCTCAGCCTCCTGAGCAGCTGGGATTACAGGTGCATGCCACTACACCCAGATGATTTTTGTATTTTTAGTAGAGACGGGGTCTCACCATATTGGCCAGGCTGGTCTTGAACTCCTGACCTCAGGCGATCCACCTGCCTTGGCCTCCCAAAGTGCTGGGATTACAGGCGTGAGCTACCATGCCCAGCTATGTGATTCTTATAGCTAGCAATTTCATAAATAGGGAGACTTTCTCCTAATATTCATATCAGTTTTCCCCACCAGGCTCCAGTGGTACACTTAGGGTCATGTGTCCAGCTCCATTGTGAGGACCCTGGACCAGTTAAACAACAGTCTCATCCAAATCACATGGAATAGGAGAGGAGCGCTCCAAAAAGCAAAGAATACAGGATTTTTCAAAAGTTAGAGAGGTTCATCAATACTGTGTGACAATGGAAAAGTTATAACACTCTTCAGCCTCAGTCTCTTCCTTAGTAAATTTGGGGAACTGATGCTTACCTCATAGGATTGCTTTGAGTAGCACATGAGAAAGTATTAGCAAAATGCTTTCTCTAGATGGGCACTAAATGTTACCCATTACTACAATATTGACAACTGTCTTTGGAAACTCTAATATATATTATAAAGCAAGAAGTTTTAAATTTTAAATTTCCAGTTATATTGGAGAGTAATATTGTCCTTTCCAAGGCAAAATATAATCTTACAAACTGAAATTTATAGAGAAAGTTCAGAATTTATAATAGTGAAGGTCATATTATTTAAATCAAAGTCATCTGGTTAGGGTTATCAAGAGTACTGATTTGCTTTTCAAACAAAAAATTTAACCACTGCATTGATAACAGGGATGAACATTTGACATGAGAATTGACTAAAAACCCACTTAGCTTCCACAGCTTTGACCCTTCACCAGAGCATATGTTCTCATTCCCTGCCAGGTAGTATCTCATCTAATGGTTTTGTTGTCCCCTAATAACATAAGGGGGACCGCGTATGATACATGGCTGTATAATTATAGCCACAGGATGGAAGATAGTGGGCACAGGATTAAAGACAAAGAGTTTTTTTATATTAAGCATGTTAATTCCCTTTTACCACACTGATTTTTCTAGGGTCCAAATGTTCCTGGAAATCTCTTTCAGGGGTTTGGTTTTCCAGATGAAAATGTGCCAGCATTACACTATATTCTAAAACAGCTCAATAAGCTCTTGAGAGCTGTTTTTATTGTGAATACAGTCCTTTTCCTGATTTTTAAAAATAAATTACCATGGGAACACTTTAATTCTGCATATTGTGAAGAGAGTCAGGTGTTATCATGGACATTAAAAGGAAAAAAATTCCAACTTTCAGAAGCCAAGTATACACCAACAATATTTTGATTTAATCCTTCATGCCTGGCTTCTGATTACTTCTAGCTCAGATGATAGAAAGCAATTTTCAGCTAAGTGCTTAACTCCAGAAGTTTGCTTTCACATCTGGACCTCCAGGGCCCTACTTACATATCCCATAATGTAAAGTGTCTCCACAATTCTCTGCTTTTCTTGGAAAAACACATCCACACAGAGTTTACATGACTTTCCATTTCAATCACTACATTAAACCCAAAACTCTGAAATTTTTCTTGCTTTCTCTACTTTCTGAACTACTACATTTCCTATGATAAAAGTAGAAAAGAGAAAAATTCATTCTTGCAATGTAATTTCTGTCACACTAGATGTGCTTATCTGTTTAATCAAAACTAACAGAGAACTCTGAGGTATGCATTGCTGATCAGTTTACAACTTAAAATGAAATTAAAATTGACTTGGGCAAAATGACTGTGACAAATTTCATACATGGCATGTAGGAAGAAACTGAAAAGCCATGGGTGACTGAATAGATGATCCAAATCTTGGAATAGAGATAAATAAATAAGAATGAATTATCCTTGACAGTGTATTGTTAAAAAAATTATTCTGGAACCTAGAGCATCCTCATAAGACAAATTGTGGCTCAGATAAAGAATCATCGGAAGGTCATGGTCAGTGGTCATTTCTGATTCCCTATCACAGATATACTTTTTCATAGAAATTATAAAAAATATACAGAGCATTAGTTTGTAGTTACAATGACAAAAATCTGAGGATCTCAGTGAAAACCCTGGACCACATTATGAAATAAGAGAAAATGTATAGATAAACTCTACATAGAACAATGTGGCCAAAATTGACAGCAAGACAATATCAGTAACATTTAAAATGGACTCTGTATCATTATGACTCAATCAGTTTGAAAAAGCATGTCTAATATGCTAGTGACTTGTAAGCTTTTTCACAAATAGATTTTAAAATTTGGGGAAAGTTTGCTTTGTTCCCCTAACTAGGTTTCCCCCCACCCCTCAGCTTTATTAAGGTAAAATTAACTAATAAATATTGTATATATTTATGACATACAACCAGATGTTTTGATATATGTATACATTGTAAAATGATGAACACAATCTACCTAGTTAACATGTCCATCATACCACGTAATCATCATTTTTTTGTTCTGAGAACATTTAAGATCTACTACATTAGTAATTTCCAAGTAGAAAATATGTTATCATTTCTAGAATCACCAAGCGATACAATCGATCTCCAGATCTTCCTCATCCTATCTAAATGAAACTTTGTACCCTTTGGCCAACATCTCCTCATTCTTCTACCTCAGCTCCTGAGAACTCCCACCATTTTAGTCTCTGCTTCTACAATTTCTACTGTTTTAGATTCCACTTATAGTTGAGATTAGGCAAAATTTGTCTTCCTGTGTCCTGTGCCTGGATTATTTCACTTAGCATAATATCCTTCAATTTTATCCATGTTTTTGCAAATGACAAGACATCCTTCTACTTAAAAGATGGACAGTAATCTATTGTAGTGTGTTTGTATATTGCACTTTGTATCCATTCATCCAAAGGTGGACACTTAGGTTGATTCCAAATCTTGGCTATTGTGACTAATGCTGCAATCAACATGGAGGTGTAGATGCTGATTTTTTTTACTTTTATTTTAAGTTCAGGGGTACATGTGCAGGATGTGCAGGTTTGCCATATAGGTAAATGTGTCATGGGGGGGTTGTTGTACAGATTATTTCATCACCCACGTATTAAGGCTAGTATCCATTTTTTCTGATCCTCTCCCTCCTCCCACCTTCCACTCTCCAATGGGCCCCAGTGTGTGTTGTTCTCCACTGTGAGTCCATGTGTTCTCATGATTTAGCTCCCACTTATAAGTGAAAACTCATGCTGTATTTGGTTTCTGTTCCTGAGTTAGTTTGCTAAGGATAATGGTCTCCATCTCCATCCACGCCCTGCAAAGGACATGATCTCATTCTCTTCTTTGGCTGCATAGTATTTTATGGTGTATATGTACCACGTTTTCTTTACCCAGTCTGCCATTGATGGGCATTTAGGTGAATTCCATGTCTTTGCTATTGTGAAGAGTGCTGCAATAAACTACATGTACACATGTATTTATAATGGAATGATTAATATTCCTTTGGGTATATGCCCAGTAATGAGATTGCTTCATTGAATGGTATTTCTGTCTTTAGGTCTTTGAGGAATTGCCACACTGTCTTCCACAAAGGTTGAACTAACTTACACTCACACCAACAGTGTATAGGTCTTCCTTTTTCTCCACAACCTTGCCAGCATCTGTTATTTTATGACTTTTTTTTTTTTTTTTTTTGAGATGGGATGTCTCTCTGTCAACCAAGCTGTAGTGTTGTGCCTCAATCTTGGTTTACTGCAACCTCCACTTTCTAGGCTCAAGCTATCCTCACACTTCAGCTTCCCGAGTAGCTGAGAACACAAGAACACACCACCACACTCAGCTAATTTTTTGTATTTTTGGTAGAAATGGGCTTTTGCCATGTTGCCCAGGCTGGTCTCCAGTTCCTGAGCTCAAGGGATCCACCTGTCTCAGCCTCCCAAAGTATTGGGATTACAGGCATGAGCCACCATGCCTGACCTATTTTTTGACTTTTTTTTTTTTTTTTTTTTTTTGAGACGTAGTCTCACTCTATCCCCCAGGCTGGAGTGCAGTGGCGCAGTCTCGGCTCACTGCAAGCTCCGCCTCCCGGGTTCATGCCATTCTCCTGCCTCAGCCTCTCCAAGTAGCTGGGACTACAGGTGCCCGCCACCACGCCCGGCTAATTTTCTGTATTTTTAGTAGAGACAGGGTTTCACCGTGGTCTCGATCTCCTGACCTCGTGATCTGCGAGCCTCGGCCTCCCAAAGTGCTGGGATTACAAGCGTGAGCCACCGCGCCCGGCCGTTTTTTGACTTTTTAACAATAGCCATTTTGACTTCTGTGAGATGGTATCTCATTGTGGTTTTGATTTGCATTTCTCTAATGATCAGTGGTGTTTAGCTTTTGTTTATATGATTGTTGGCTGAATGTATGTCTTTTTTTTTTTTTGATGTGTCTGTTCATGTCCTTTGCCTACTTTTTAAAGGGATTATTTGTGGTTTTCTTGTAAATATGTTTAAGTTCCTTATAGATGCTGGATATTAGATCTTAATGAGATGCATAGTTTGTAAAAATTTTCTCCCATGTTATAGGTTGTCTGTTTACTCTGTTCATAGTTCCTTTTGCTATACAGAAGCTCTTAAGTTTAATTATATTTTATTTGTCAACTGGTTGCTTTTGTTGCAATTACTTTTGCTGTCTTCATCATAAAATCTTTGCCTATGCCTATGTCCTGAATGGTATTGCCTAACCTGTCTTCCAGGGTGTTTGTAGTTTTGGGTTTTACATTTAAGTTTTTAATCCATCTTGAGTTAATTTTTGTATATGGTATAAGGAAGAGGTTCAGTTTCATTTTTTGCTTTTTTGCATATGGCTAGCCAGTTATCCCAGCATCATTTATTGAATAGGAAATCATTTCCCCTTTGCTTGTTTTTGTCAAGTTTTTTGAAAATCAGATAGTTGTAGGTGTGAAATCTTATTTCTTGGTTCTCTAATCTGTTCCATTGGTCTATGTGTCTGTTCTTGTACAAGTACCATACTGTTTTGGTTACTTTAGCTTTGTAATATAGTTTGAAGTCAGGTAATGTGATGTCTACAGCTTTGTCCTTTTTGCTTAAGATTACCTTAGCTATTCAGGCTCTTTTGTAGTTCCATATAAATTTTTAAATTGTTTCCTCTAGTTGTGTGAACAATGTCAATGGTAGTTTAATGGGAATAGCATTGAATCTGTAAATTGCTTTGGGTGGTATGGCCATTTTAATAATATTGATTCTTTCCATCCATGAGCATGGAATGTTTTTCCATTTGTTTACATCATCTCTGATTTATTTGAGTGATGGTTTCTAGTTCTCTTTGTAGAGATCTTTCAACTTCTTTGTTAGCTGTAATCCTAGATAGTTTATTCTTTTGGGGGCAATTGTGAATGGGAGCTCATTTGTGATTTGGCTTTTGGATTGACTGTTATTGGTGTACAGGAATGCTAGTGATTTTTGCACATTGATTTTCTATCCTGAGACTTTGCTGAAGTTGCTTCCCAGCTTCTTAAGAAGCTTTGCGGGTGAGACAATGGGGTTTTCTGGATATAGTATCATGTAATCCACAAACAGGGATAGTTTGACTTCCTCTCATCCTATTTAAATACGCTTTATTTCTTTCTCTTCCCTGACTGCCCTGGCCAGAACTTCCAATGCTATGTTGGATAGGAGTGTGAGAGAGGGCATCCTTGTCTTTTACTGCTATTCAAGTGGAATGCTTCCAGCTTTTGTACATTCAGTATGATGTTGGTTGTGGGTTTATCATGTATGGCTCTTATTATTTTGAGGTATGTTCCTTTAATACCTAGGTTATTTTTTAACATGAAGGGATGTTGAGTTTATCAAAATCATTCTTTATATCTATTGAGATAATCATGTGGTATTGTCTTTGGCTCTGTTTGTGTGATGAATCACACTTGTCGATTTACATATGTTGAACCACCCTTGCATCTCAGGAATGAAACCTACTTGATTGCGGTTGTTAAGCCTTTTGATGTGCTGTTGAAATCAGTTTGTCAGGTTTTGTTGAGGATTTTTGCATTGATGTTCATCAAGGATACTAGCCTGAAGTTTTCTTTTTTTGTGGTGTCTTCCTCTGGTTTTGATATCAGGATTATGCTGGTCTCATAGAATGAGTTAGGAAGAACCTCCTTTTCAATTTTTTGGAATAGTTTCAGTAGGAATGGTACTAGCTCTTCTTGGTACATCTGGTAGAATTCAACTGTGAATCTGTAGTCCTGGGCCTATTTTTTTTTTTTTTTTTTTTTTTTGGTTGGTAGGCTATTTATTATTGCCTCAATTTTAGAGCTCATTATTGGTCTGTTCAAGGATTCAATTTCTTCCTGGAAGGTTGTATGTGTCCAGGTCTGGGAAGGGTATATGTGTCCAGGAATTTATCCATTCTAGATTTTCTAGTTTATGTGCATAGATGTGTTTATAATATTCACTGATGGTTGTTTTTATTTCTGTGGGTAACAATGGTTGTGCTAATTTACATTCCCACCAACAGTGTACAAAGTTTCTCTTTTCTCCATGTCCTCATTAAGACTTATCTTTTGTCTTTTTTATAATAGCCATCCTATTAGATGTATTTTTTGCATTTTCCTGATGATTAATAATGTTGAACACATTTCCATATATCTCTTGGCCATTTGTATCTATTCTTTTGAGAAATATCTAGTCAGGTCTTTTGCCCATATTTAACTGGATTATTTGTTTACTTGCTGTCAAGTTAGCTTAAGTTCATTATGTATTTTGGATATTAACTTTTATTGGATGAATGGCTTACAAATATTTTCTCCCAGTCTGTGGATTGTCTTTTCACTCTGTTAATGGTTCCTTTGTTTTGCAGACACTTGTTAGTTTGATGCAGTCCCATTTGTCTACTTTTCTTTTGTTGCCTGTGTTTTTAGGGTCATATCCAAAAAAATCATTGTCAAAACCAACATGAAAATGCTTACTCCCTATGACTTATTCTAATAGTTTTACAGATTCAGAACTTATATTTAAATATTTAATGTTAGCTGTTTATCTTGGTATTTATGTGAAATAAAGGTCCAATTTTATTCTGTGTGTGGATATACAGCTTTCCCAACACTATTATTCTAGCTGAGTTTTAAGACATTTTTCTCCATATCAGTAGAGTATGAAAGAATTATTGTAAACATTTACAAGAAGGAACAGAGTCATTGTCAAAAAATAAAATTATAGGGTAGAATTGTAACAGAAAACTAAGGATAGTTTTATGTTCTCAGGTATAAAAAAACAACATGAATATAATCTGAGTTTGAAAAATAAAAGGTAGTGGGGTATTTCTCCAAAGGATGAAAGGTAATCAGCACAGACAAATATTTTGGGGTTGAGGGAAGTATCTCTTAGATATGGTGCATATTTAGAGAAACAAATTGTCATTTCTAGAATTTACATGTATACTTAGGATCACTTAAAGTATTGACTTTTTAAAAAACGAATGCTAAAGTTCTAATATTCAATTAGCATACAGAAGGAATTGATTAATTTTGGTAAGGTAGATGCAACTTTTATAACATCGAATAGGAAAAATGAGAAAAAATATGACATGTTTAATTTGTAGCAAGATTGACTTAAATACTGACTAAACTCATTTTTACTTTACGTGTTGTTGTCATGATTTCAGGTAAGTTTATAAGCTGGAAAACCTCCTGTTTCCCAGGTTATTACACATTCATTAAAATGCATCAACAGATAAATAGAAAATAGCCTGTAATTTTTAGATTGTTCATAATGAAAGTTGCTTCACTAATTCAGAAAACAGCCTTTAGTTTTAAACAATTGCTTAGTTATTTCTTGATGATCTCTCTAGAGAGCTTTTACTTTCAAATGACTAAATTCAGAGCTCAACTCAGAGATTAATGTAGCTATAAACTATTTACATAAACCACTATATGGTGCAGAGCCTCCCCATTTATTCATCGCCCCCAAGAAATTCTCCAGTCTTAAAATGAACACAGTTTACTCTGAAAAGGGCAGATACTTTAAAGACTATGTATTTATAAAGCTCACTATTTTGTTTTATCACACCTTTGAGTACCTTGAATTACTGGTATTTTTACAATAATGAGTTGAACTTGGAAAAACTTACTTTAAAATAAGTGCTTTTGTATTCTATTCTTACTCCAATATTCATTCAAAACTCTGCAGACATTTTCTGTGTTGGTAAATCCCAGAGAATTGGTATGTTCACCTATTTAAAATTACAAAGATTAAAATACATTGGCATTCATCATGAAGCAATAGGGTTTATGAATAAGAAGCTCAATAAAAAGTGTTTTACTCACCGTTTCTCTTATATTGATAAAGGCTATGAATTTTATGGAAAATTCTGTTAAAAAATAATAAAAGGTAACAGCTCTAACTGTAACTTATTACAAAAATTAAGGTAGGTCTTCATAATGTTTCCTTTCTTATCAGCGTTTCTTCAGTGCTGGCAGAGCCAAGAGAAAAAAAAATATTGAAATTTTATACTTGGAATAGTTACAATGGTTTATTGTAAATGGACAGGATAATTTTATTTCTGCTACCGTTGGTTAGCTGAGCTCTTCAAACTTAAACCTGGGATTAGGATTAAATAATAGTTTGACTTTGTTTAGGTCCACTTTCTTGTAGTTACTTCTTGTTGACTTCAAAGAACAAAAAGCAAGGGCATTGAATCTGCAGGCTTGCCTTGTAAGAAAACACATGGAATAAAGCTCCATTTTTCAAGGCACAAAATACATTCTTCATTTTCATGACAAGGTTTCTTGGAAATAAATCAGCATTATAAGACAAGGCAAAAAAGCAAAATGAAACTAAAAATTAACGCTCTGCTGCAATGGCATTGAGGCACTGACCTTAGATCTGGACCAGAAAGGCTCATCCTATGTCCTGCACTGCAGAGTGCCTTCATATCACAAAGACAAAACACCTAAACCTAAAGACATTTTTGTTGATCTTTTAAGCTTTTTTTTTTTTCTAGTTTAGTTACTGGTTAATATTAATAGATTGAGAAGGTTACCTGAGCTGAAATGAGCCCCCAGGTCAGAGAATGTAACATTGAATACTTGAATACAGAGGTAGAAAATAGGGGAGAAAATCACAATGTCTGTGTTAGAAAACTGAAGAATTTAAATAAAGATAGTTTTCAAAATCATCCAACTATGCGTCTCTTAGTAGAGTGGGTTCTGCCAACAACCAGCCAACTGTGGTCCTCCTCTATTCAGCTTTAGTCATCTAGTTTGGAGAGGCACCTAGGTGCCTAGAAACCCTGAGCTGGAAAAGAGAAGTGAATGGATGGGAAACTCACTGACCATGGTTCCTTGGGAAGTGTGTCTACCCTGTCTTAATCCCAAATTCGGGTGGTTTTGGTCACTGCCCAGGAGATCTTGGTCTGAGCCCAGGTTTGCCAAGTCCTGTCCTAGCATATCCAATTCACTCAGACTCACAGGCAGCAGCAAAGAGCTAATTTTGTCTCCTGGATGTAAGGGCCATCACCAGGGAGTAAGCTGGGGGTCCTGGGTGGGAATATGAACAGGGAGATGGACATGAGTTGATTTATAAGTTTTAAATATTTAAGACATCCAGTACAGTAGTCTTATCTGTACTTTTGCCCTGCACATGGATGAGAACATTCTGCATTTTGCTGGCATATTCAGGCATATTCTGCAGTTTGTCTTCTTCCAAACTATTGTACTTTTTGTACACTGATTTTCCATAGGCTTTTTTGTCCAAATTAATGAATAATCTTCTATTCTTGATTATAATAACTTATCCCAGTGTAACTTAAAATTTTCTCCACAAAAATAATTTTAAAATTAAATGAAAAAGACAACCTTTCAACTGTGCCCTTGAGAGTGTCCTGTTCCATGTGAAAGGCACTAGCCTCTGAAAGTAGCTGCCGAGGAAGGCTCAGCAGGACATGCCTAAGCAGCTTAGACTCCACACCACTGTGGGTGTTAAACACATACGGGAGAAAGGTCTCAGGAAAGGGCTTTTGTGAACAGAAGGGTTAGAGCTGTCGGCCTCAATGCTGCCACTAGGGTCTGATTGGGCACTTCAACAACAGCCTCTCCATCCATTTTCGTAGGAAATCTCATAGCCACTTACAGTTACTTAGCGATGACTTAAAAGACCCTGCTGACCCAGACTTTCTGCCTTGGCTGATTGATAGAATATTACCATTGTACCCTTTTCTCCTTACCATGACCTGTTGGAGATCTTTTTATTTCATCTTTTACTGGTAAAATGGCAAGCAGGAATTAATGTTTAAAGCACTGTAAATATGAGGACGTACCAGTGTACTGGGATCTCAACAGAGAGATTAAATTTAAATTATCTAGAAGAGAAATTTTGTGAAAATCCTGGTTGAGAGAAGGAATGGTTAACCTTTGTCTAGTGAGGCCAGGAAGGTGGCTATGTGACATTCTTCCATCAAATTAGAACAAGAAAATGGCCTGTATGGAGTTTATCAGATTAATTTTTATAAAAATTTTTTCATTAGGTAGTATTCTTAATGCTATGCTCCAAATAAATGAAATAAGAATTTTCATATCTTTTTATTTTAACTTCAAGGAAGCTCAGAAAAATATTTAAACTTAAATGTTTATAATTACATTAAATGGTGAGTGCTTTACTTTTCCCTCTCCATGTTTAACATATTTATTGATTTTAGACTGTTCTATGATGTTTATGTACCTTTACTGATAAAACATATCAAATCACATTTGAAGGCATATGGGCTGAAATTTCTTAGAATAATAATTCATGTATTAAAGCTATAAGCTTCATGTCTATTTTCTATTTATATATTTCTTGTATTATTCAGAATAAACCTGTTAGGAAGACATTTATATAGATAAGTCATTTTCAGTTACTTTAAACGAATTGCTCTAGATCACTCAGCAATAATGAAAACTCTAACATCTAGTTTTCTCCAAATCTAGATTGCAAATAACATCAATATTAAAATTAAAACACAATATTTGGTTTCAGAATAAAATTTACTAAGAGACAACAAAAAATCTATGAAGTCAAGATCTTTCTGGTTTTCTCAAACTTTTATAGCCTAACAGAATTTAATTTAATGACTGTATGTTTTCTTTCTCATTTAATTAGTCTAACGAAAACTAATAAAATTCATTACGTATATCTTGGATCTAAATTATGAAAATCATTATTTTAATGATACTTTCCATCTTGTAAAATTTTTAAAATGCACAGTTTCAAAAATTAACATACTTAAATCTTTTTTTAAGTGAAGTAAGGGGACTAGTGACTTGCATAACATATTAAATACCGTATATAGTTACATGTGGTAAATGAAAATAATTATGCTATGTGATGGCAGAGTAGCTTCTAAATTTTTAGCTCAATAAAAGCAACCAAGATATGATTATTATTTTCTTTCATTAAGTAATTAATACTTCTAAACACTTAGAGATGGCCAATTCTTGCTGAGACAAGTGAAGATCCTTTCTTCCGTAGAATAAAGCTGACTTTTTCCCTTCAGCATTTCCTAACCCAAAGTAAGTCATGCTGTTTACACCTCTATATGGCATATTAAGTGAAATAAAAGAAGACTTATCTATCTTCTTTTGTCACTTTTTTATAGAAACATTTACAGTTTTGTAAATGTTGTTAACACATTATCACTATGTATGTTTCGGTAACAATTTAAAAACTTTCATGAAAGTTTTAGTCTGATGTATCTAGTTACCTTCACATTTTACATTTTTTCTTTTGTCCTTCAAAAAAAAATTCCAATTTGTTTATAACTTGCAAACATTTGGCTTCATGGCTTTTCAAATACTACTTAGCCAAATTTTTTCACATAAGTTATAAATGGTTGGCAAACTCTTTAGTTATACACATTTTGGCTAGGAGTGCTATAATAAATATAGAATTATCAATAAACTCATTTTCTTATGTAGAGAATGTTGACTTACGAAATAGCATACCTTTGTATTATAACATCATTACCATTAGCATCATTACAGACCATGTTTCAAAAATTTTAGTTACACACATTTGAATGAAAATGAACAGATAGCATTTTATTGGCTTAGACACTGGAATCCAAGCATATCTAAGAGAGGATGAAAAAACTTAATACTGTTAAAATTAAACATTTATGTTTCTGCTATGTGTCATTCACTTTCCCAACTGTTTGACTGGTATTAGTTGCAAGGGCAAGCCCTAGGCAAATAGAGAAATGGTTGTTTTTATACAAGTTGCCATCCCGCATGTCCTCTCAGACTGCTCCATTGTCTTGATCCTGCTTAAGCTGGGTTTTATGTACACTTGTGTTTATTTACATGTGTGAGAACTTGCATGTCCTACAGCACACACTCAGAGTCTAAGAAGTCAGCTAGTGAATTAGCTTAATGCATTAGAGTGTACTAGAGTCATCTGGAGAATACTCTTATAAATTATACACATATAGGCAATATGCTTTCATTTTAACTTGGTCTCATAGAGATACTGTCCTCATATTTAATATTTATTGGCAACTGAAGATTTCAGCCCTTTAAAGAAAGTTTGACTCTGGGTCTTGCAATATGAGCTCAATTTTGTTATTCTGTACATTTCTTCACAGCCCTTCACAAAAACTGCTCACGAATAGCTGCAAATTCTCAAGCGGGTTTATTTGGATATGTACAAGCTATTATTGATGTATCTAAACTTTTGAAAAGTCAACAAATTGAGCTGAAAGTTGGTTACTTCCTGAAGGTAAAGACCCTTTAATTTATCTCTGTAACCTCAGTACCTAGCATAACACCTGGGGCATAGTGGATGCTCAATATATTTTTGTTGAATGAATGAATACATAAATATACAAATGAGCAAATGAATAAATGCAAAGGCATTATATTCCATGGTAACATAAAATATGTCTGCGTTCTTGAAGATATTCAATAATTTACATTGCTTGGAACTATAATTTACCTACTGCTGAAATGACTTTCAACTTGTTCTTAATAAAAGGCCTTGGTCAAACATAGCTTTGGATTTAAAATGGCCTCTTACATTTTGTACCCTTTGACCAAGGTCATCAGAAGATAGTGAGATATTTAATCAACCTTGATCAAATCTAGAAAACATTTTGTCAATTATTTAACTTCATTATAATTCTTACAATACTGAGGAAATTTTAAAAATTGTATAAATTTATATGTACTAAATCTTTATACTAATACATATGTATGCATCAAAACGTATATTCAATAATACATATATATTCTACTTACTCATTTAGTAATATTACATATATAACATCAATAATAGTAATAGTATAGTAAATAATAGTATATTTCTCACACATTTTTTAAAACTGCACATTATAACAATAGGCAACTATAGCCTTATTCTTTTTTGACAGATGAAGAAACAAGAGTTTAAATGGGTAAAGTGATTTCCTCAGGGTTACATGTTAAATAAGAGTTCAATATATGCCCAGTTATTCTGACTCCCAAATCAATGTCCTCTTAATTAAAAGATGATACTTCTAAGCTCTGCAGTAGTGCTCTAAAATTACTCTATAAAATAATTTTATTTGTTTAAAAGAGGGTATTTGATACCAAAATTCACAAGATCTCAACATAGTAGGCTAATGATAGAGCTTAAGTATATCAGTCTTGAGTAAATTGTATCATTCCAAACATTCATTAATTAATTCATTCAATAAACACTCATTGACCAAATACTTTGAGCGAGGCACTTGGTACAGAAATGAATTTGAAACTTTCACTTTAAAGAGCTCAGAGTATAGTGAGATGGACAGATGTTTCAATAAATAAGTCACAGAAAAAAATAATAATTGATAAAATATATGAGCAAGTAACAGTAGGAACAAAAGATAAAATTTTGTAAGATGTTTTCATAATTCAGAGATGCTCTGCTTTTATAGAACTTGCTCACAGTTAGCCAATTGAGAGGTGGAGAGTACAGTCCTCCACACTGTCAAGTCTGTCCAGGTCTTCCAATCCCAACTACAAACAGTTGGGGTCCAGCTACTAAGTTAGAGGAAAGAGTTAACAAAAGACAACTCTCACTTCTGACAGAAAATCCAAGTTTGGCGGTTTACCAAAACTACTCTAACCCTAAAAAGACTTACAGGACTCCGTGAAACATATTATACTCATGGTTTTGTTTATTACAGGTAAGAGATACAAATTAGAACTAGCCACAGGAAGAGGTGCATAGTTTAGGGTCTGGCAGCCTAAATGCAAAGCTTCTGACATCATCAGGATATATAACCCTCTCACATCAATGCGTGATAATGGGTATGTAGTATTACTGTACTAATCCAGGAAGCTCACTCAAGCCTGGTTGTCTAGAGATACTGCTGACTCATTGCACAGCCATAGGTGACTGATTCAGCCCTATGGTTGAATTCCATCTCCTAACCTTAAATAACCCAAAGCCCAAAAACTCTAATAACATAATTGGTCTTTCTGGCATGCTCAGTTCTCAAACTTAACTTAGACTATTGCATATATCTGGCCCGACCTTTAGTCATCTATTTAACATAAACTATCAGATGTGGTCTCATCATGAATGAGGAAGACACTCCTATCACTTGAGAAATTTCAAGTGTTAAGAAGGCTGCCACCCAGAAGCTAAAGACAAAAACAAGCCCTGTCTCTATGGACAAATTCTTTACTACACGAAATTGTATGTAATTTATACATAATACAAACATTTTTATTCTATAATCTGCCAAATTTAATTTCTAGTTAAAATACTCTTAATCAAATCATCTAAGCAGCAGAAATGATTTTCTTGGGATTCTTTTCATTTCTCCCTCAAATAGAGAAAATCAGGAATCCACTAAAGAAATGGATTTCCTGAAGACTAAATATTCAACACCTTAATAATTATATGTAATAATAGAGTCATTTACTCTCTTCTGTGGTCAAGGCACGGTGCTAAATGCTGTAAGAGACTCACATAGATGACATTCTCTACCCTCAAACAGTATACATTCTACTAATGGAAACAGATATAAGCATTATCTAACTACAGTACAGAGAGAGCACATTAAAGGCTACAGTACAAGTGCAAAGGGCTATGGAACAAAATATGAAAGAAAGGATTACTTTGAGGTAATAGCATATAGGTCATTGAACTTGAATGAGGCTTTAAAGGATAGGTGAATCTTAATTGGAGGACCTTGGGGAGAAGTACATTTCTGCATACAGTACAGTGAGAACATTTCAGTGACTTAGAAAAACAGAAAATGTGTTCAGAAAGAATGGTAAACAGAATGTGTGAGTTCCAAACATCATTTGGGGAAAGAAGCCTAAGTTAAATTGTGGACACTTTTCATGGACACTAAAGTCCATGAAAAGAAATGTCAACTCTTTTTTTTTGTAAGCAATTATGATTGCTTACAAAGGAGGCATTTTGCTTATTACAACAACTAATCTGTAGATGGGTTGTTGTGAGAATAACAATTTTCTCTTGAAAATTTATATAGTGAGTTTCACTATAATATGAATAATGCACTAATTTATTTAAGTATGGTTTACCCAAGTAATAAAAATAGCAAACCACTGTAATCCCAGCACTTTGGGAGGCTGAGGTGGGTGGATCATGAGGTCAGGAGTTTGAGACCAGCCTGACCAAATGGTGAAACCCCATCTCTACTAAAAATACAAAAATGAGCTGGGTGTGGTGGCAGATGCCTGTAATCCCAGCTACTCAGGAGGCTGAGCCAGGAGAATCACTTGAACCCGGGAGGTGGAGGCTACAGTGATCAGAGATTGCGCCACTGCCCTCCAGCCTGGCGAGAGAGTAAGACTGTGTCTCAAAAAAAAATAATAATAATAAAAGCAAAAAAGCAAAGCAAACATGCTACATCATAGAACATGAATGTATACAGTATGGTAAATTTCTTTTGCTATTTTTATTACTTGGGTAAATCATATTTGAATATCTTGTTGCATTTTTCTTACTTTTCCATAATTATAGAACAGATCAGAATTAATTGATATGCAGCATTGCAAAGGAAATTTGAGGACATTTGAACAAACCATTGAGAATTATTGAAACTGTGTAACATTAGAAGTTTATTCATGGACTTCTTCAAGATAACATTTTCTGGTTTTACACTGTTTTATCAAATGTTCCTGGAGGATAGGAGATAATTTGTTTTCTATTTCCGTAGACTATAATCATTAAAATGATAAGCCTTCTATACATAAAAAGAATGTGTTTGAAACAAAATTTCGGCACTCATTAAGAGTTCCAAATGATTTTATTTCACAGGCTTATTGACCTCTACCCCTAGAACTATTTGTACCTCAAAGGAAAAAAAAAAAAAAGGAAACCTCTTTTCTCTTATCTATGTTTTAATCTGTGTTTTCTTATTGTCATAGACCACTGGTGTTGAAAAGAGTTCCAATAATAAAAAATATACTCTCTCAATTCATATAAGTGATGGGTAACTATAAAGGAAGCAAGTTCAAGCATTTGTCCTAGGATTAACACATTGTCATTTATAAAATGTTTCCTTTCCTTTCCCAAAGCTACCTTTCAGTTTCACCATGATTTTTGTGAGACTTGACTTTTTGTATCAGAAGATTAAATGTTATTCTTTTATTATTTTAATCTTGCTTTTTCTTTTATCTGTACCTTAACAAATTTACACATTATTTGGTTTTCAAATTTTTATTCTTCTAATGATTGACCTACTCTTTGCACTTTCATCTTTATCTCTACCCCCACCTTAAATTATCAATTAAACCCAAATTAAAACAAACAATTTAATTCAGTGCTTATGCTTAGATCACTAGCCCTTATTCTATACTGTAAGAGAGGATTGAATCACAAATCCAAATTCTTTCAGAAAACTTACCAGGTAAATTACTAATAGGAGCAAAATGAGGTTGCAATTAGTTTTTTATGAAGTAGTTTGGGTGGGTGATAAGATTTATGGTAATATTTTATCAAGTAAATATTATAAAACATTTAGTGCATTCCAAAATGATGTGAAACCTATAAATTGAGTAGCTCAGGCACACCATCAGCCTCTCCTTCTTCTCCCTCTCATTTCTTCTCTACTACTCAGCAGAAAGAATACTCACATAGTCAGCACTTACAGGTCAAGGGGATGTGTCTCCCTATTCAGCATGCTAAATCACTAATAATTTTTTACATTTCTATTTTAGACGTCAAATTATTATTTATTTATTTTGTGCTGCATAGTACCTATGTGTGACAGTTACATAAATGATACTTGAAAATTAAAACTAAGACCTCTCTGCAAAGAAAGATACCCAAAGGAAATATTCAAAACAAAGATGGCCACGTAAATAAGGATATCTAGCATAGTTTGAGGCCACCTGGAAAAGTAAAGGAGTCAGGACAGCTTGTATCAAATAATTTTAATTTCAGTTTCCTGTTAAATGATAAATCATGGTGTCGAGATGGCCTTGATATTTGGTGAAGCTAGTACTGCTGGTGCCATATAGAACATATCACACAACTCTGGCTGTAGTCCCCTGTCATTATCGATATCATCTGGATTTTGCAAAGGGGGAAATGTCAAAACTGATTATACTGATACACTCACAGGCTTCATAAATTTGCAGCACACAATGCACATTAGAGCATATTACCTCATTTAGCATTCAAATAGGCCCACAAAATAGAAGGGGCAAAATAATATTACTCCTCGTTTGATGGAATGATATCTGGGAAAGTTCAAGTGACTTGATAAGAAATGACATGTTGATGAAAATCAGGATGCCAACAGTGACTTTTCTTCTCCCCAACCCCCAGTCCCTCATAAGCAACTAAGGCAGTGGGCTACCAGACCATTTTCTTAGGTTGCAAACTCTAGACCCTATGAGAGAAGCTCACTTTTATAAGTGGTCATGATAGACAACACTAAAAAGTGGAAATATTAATAGTACCCTCCCCAGCACCAGGCAGACCTGGATTTGAGCTCCAGCACTGCCTTTTAATCTATAATCTTCGACAAATTGTTTAATCTCTCTGAGTCTTGGTTTTGCAAATTAGGCTTTAAAAGGCCTGGCTTTGTAGGATTTCTTTTTTTTTTTTTTTTTGAGACAGAGTCTTGCTCTGTTGCTCAGGCTGGAGGAGTGCAGTGGCGCGATCTCGGCTCACTGCAAGCTCTGCCTCCCGGGTTCACGCCATTCTCCTGCCTCAACCTCCCGAGTAGCTGGAACTACAGGCGCCCGCCACCACGCCGGGCTAATTTTTTGTATTTTTTTTGTGGAGACGGGGTTTCATCATGTTGGCCAGGATGAGCTCAATCTCCTGACCTCGTGATCTGCCCGCCTCAGCCTCCCAAAGTGCTGGGATTACAAGCGTGAGCCACCACACTGGGCCTGACTTTGTAGGATGTCTGTAAGGATTAGAAACATTTGTGTATTTGTTTGCATGTTAATTTTCAATACATGCTATTTGCCATTGAGGTGTCAGAGCTCTGGCAATGGAGAGTGGTTGGATTGTGGGTGGTAAAAAGAATTTACCGGCAAGGCGCGGTGGCTCAAGCCTGTAATCCCAACACTTTGGGAGGCCAAGATGGGCGGATCGCGAGGTCAGCAGATCGAGACCATCCTGGCTAACACGGTGAAACCTCGTCTCTACTAAAAATACAAAAAATTAGCTGGGCGTGGTGGCGGGCGCCTGTAGTCCCAGCTACTCGGGAGGCTGAGGCAGGAGAATGACGTGAACCCGGGAGGCGGAGCTTGTAGTGAGCCGAGATCGCGCCACTGCACTCCAGCCTGATTACCAAAAATGTAGGTTGAAAAGAAATTTTTATTAATGGAAAAAACTGCCTCAGATCAGAAAAACTTTACAAAGAGGATGACTTAGGGGAATTTATAGACCTTGTAGCTGGAGTTTAAGGGTAATTTGGACCATATTAGCCACATATGATAAATCATCATGATAAATGATTACATTTGTAGACATTTTGGTGCCTTGATGTCAGCAAGAGTTGCACAATGAGTTCTGACATGCATGCATTCTGGAGATGTACAGAAATTCTAGTTACTTACAAATTTTTGGGAAGAAGCCAAACATACCAGATGCCAGCTTTAGATAACAGTGAAGTCTAATTACTTCTGAATTCCTCAGATAAGGAGTTTTACTTCCGGATGGTCTGCTTGATAGCCATCAGGTGATCTTTGCTCACCTCGCTATTATTATTCATTTCATAATTAGTGCTCTGAACAACAAAAGGAAGTAAATGACATTGTCCTAATTTAAGTGGTACAGACACTGAAGCACAGAAATGTTAAAAAAGATTGCTCAAGATCACACTCCTGGTCAGTGGTATAGTCAGGGTGCCAATCCACATATGTATAACTTCATGTACCTTATTTTTAATATGAAAATTCCAGTTCATATTACAGCACAAACATGGAGATGTGGGGCCAAGAATAAATAAATAAGAAGCACAATTAGTCTTGTCTTTTAAATGAATCCCTATTTTTACATTTAAAAACAACAATGACTAAAGGCTAAACCAATAAAGAAAATATTGATGGGAAATTTAATTTTTCCATGGTGTGAAGTTATTATGTCACAGATTACATAATGTTTAAAGTGGGGAAAATGAAACTTTACTTTGGAGAAACAGGGCTGACAACAGCTTAACTGTGCGATACATCTCAATGGATCACTAAATGTCAGACAACCAGACATTATGTGGCCCCTACTGACACAGTGTCACTTATGAAGTAGAATTCTTGCCAAAAATGTATAGTCTATAGTGGCTCACCCCGAGTGATTCTCCCAACTAAAATTTCAGCAAGCTTTTTGTAGAAATTGCTCAACTAATTCTAAAATTCATCTAAAAATGTAAATAACTTAGAATGGCCAAAACAATCTTAAAGAACAAAGTTGGAAGATTCACATTACCTGATTTCAAGAATTTTTATAAAGCTACTTTTTTCAAGGAACTGCTGTATCAGCATAAAGATAAAGACATAGATCAGTCAACCAGAATAGAGTCCAGAAAGAGACCCATGCATGTAGGGATGACTAAAGCTCTAAAAAGCTGTAGAAGCCATTCACTGAAAGAAGAGCACACTTTTCAGTAAATGATGATGAAGTTATTAGATATCCATATGCAAAAATATAATAATTTGGATACACACCTTACACCATTTATAAAAATGTAACTGTAAATGGATCATACTTGTAAATATAAAGCTTAAAACTATAAAATAATGAGAAGAAAACTTAGGAGAACATCTTTTTAATTTTCAGTCAGTGAAAGATTTTATAGACATGACACTAAAAACACATCCATAAAAGAAAAACTAAAACATAAACTGGATTTCCCCCAAAATTAAAAATGTATGCTCCTCCAAACACATTATTAACATTTTTTAAAAGTCTGAAAAAAATTGCAAATCATGTAAATTATAGAATTTGTATCTAGAATATATAAACAATCATAAGTAAACAAATGACTTAACTAAAAATCAGCAAGATCTTCAAAGACTGAAACCTAAGACCTAAAACTATAAAACTCTAGAAAATATCACCAGAAAAACTCTTCTAGACATTTGTTTAGGCAAAGAATCCAAGACAAAGAACCCAAAAGCAAATGCAACAAAAACAAAAATAAATAAATAAGACCTAATTAAATTAAAAAGCTTCTGCACAGCAAAAGAAATAAGTGAGTAAACAGACAACCCCTAGAGGGGGAGAAAATATTTGTAAACTATACATATGACAATGGACTAATATCCAGAATCTACAAGGAATTCAAAGAAATCAGCAAGAAAAAAAAAAAAAATCACGTCAAAAAGTGGGCAAAGGGCATAAATATACAATTCTCAAAAGAAGATATACAAACAGCCAACAAGCATATGAAAAAATACTCAACATCACTAATCATCAGGGGAATGCAAATTAAAACCACAATGAGATATCACCTTAAAATGGCCGTAATTAAAAAGTCAAAAAGAATAGATGTTGGCATGGATGTTATGAAAAGGAAATACTTTCAGACTAAGGAAATCTCCATCTTTAATGGAGTTTCCTTAAAGAATTAAAAGTAGAACTACCATTCAATCCAGCAATCCCAGTACTGGGTATCTACCCAAAGGAGAAGAAGTCATTATATGAAAAACACACATGCACATGCATGTTTATAGCAGCACAGTTCTCATTTGCAAATATATGAAAGCAATCTAAGTGCCTATCAACCAATGAGTGGATAAAGAAAATGTAGTGTGTATATATATATATATACACACACACACACACACACCATGGACTACTACTCAGCTATAAAGAAGAATGAAATAATGTCTTTTGCAGCAACTTAGATGGAGCTGGAGGCCATTATTCTAAGTGAAGCAACTCAGAAATGAAAAACCAAATATTGTATGTTCTTACATATAAGTGGGAGTTAAGTTATGAGGACACAAAGGCATAAGAATGATACAATGGACTTTGGGGACTCGGGAAGGTTGGGGAGGGATAAGGGATAAAAGACTACATATTGGGTACAGTGTACACTGTTCTGTTGACAGGTGCACTAAAATCCTAGAAATCACCACTAAAGACCTTTTCCATGAAACCAAAAACCATCTCTACCCCAGAAACTATTGAAATAATTTTTTTAAAAAAAGAAATTACTGCTTCTGGAAAAAAAATATGAGCAATATCCATAAGATAAGCCTTAAATCAGAACTGTAACAACCTATATTTGGAGTTGCTTCTGCTTTGTTTTGTTTTCAAAGATCATTTTGTAAAAAAAGAGATCACTTAGGGCAAGGATGTATTTTTTCTCCTACCCTACTGTCAGCAATACCAACCAATCTGTATTCCTTACCTCAGTTTTTCCAGGTGCACTGGCTCAAAAATAATAATTATTTTGTTTGCTTCCCTTTTTCTTCACTGCTACATTCACCTAGTCAGCAAATTCTACTATTTATATTATCAAACCCTCTTTCATATTCATATACTTCTCATATTTACACTACCATTGTACAGCTCCTGAACCATAGCTTCATCCTCTTATATATGGTTTCTCCCCTCTATAATCCTTTTAACCAATTGCAGCAAGATTAGTTTTCTAAAACAGATTATGTGATCCTATGTTAACTTCTCCTCCCAAATTTCAGGTTGTCTTCAATGTAAAGGGAAAATAATTGTTGGCCTGTAATTTAAAGTGTTTCATAAATTTCTGTTTATTCTTTGGCAACTTTGTTTTCTATACCACCTGACCAATGGAATGTATGCCTTAGCCTCATCAGTGTCTTTACCATTCCCTAAATACCTCTCACTCTGCACATGGATGATCCTTCACCCAAACTGTGCTCGCCAACTAAGCCGCCTATACTTTCAATCAATTATTCTCTAAAATTCCAGTTCAAACTTCAGGTCTTATTCTCAAATAAGCTTTTTCATATTTCTTTTGTTGAAATAAATCTTCCCTTCATTTATGATAAACTATGTAATGGTTGTTGTTATAATGTTAATATTAGAGTTTTCAAAAGTGTCCCCTTTTCCACTAAATTGTGAATTTCTAGAGATTGAGCATCTTGTATTTTAATCAACACATCCTCCAAATACAGAATACCATCCTTACCAAATATTAGGCACTACATATCCTTACCAAATATTAGGCACTACAAATACAATGACAAGAAAGACTACACTGGAATCTGTAGTATCCTACTGTCCATGTGTTGTTCTCAGAGTAAGATAAGTCCTCTTTCTAACTAAAAGACCTGGAAATGGACAGACAGAACAACTTAGAACAAATTCAGACCATATCATATGCATTCATTTTTGAAACTTCTAAAACACACAACTATTATTAGTAAACATATTTATAATATGTGTGATATCTTTAGTGTTTTCATTATATGTTTGGGAAGTTAAGAAAATATTTTAATAAAAGTTATTTTATTACTTAGTTTTAATAAGGCTACTGCATTAAAGCAAAATCTTATGTTTTCCCAAAGCGTACTTAATTTTAAGTAATTATTTTGTCTAATTACATAAACTTCTATTTGAAGAATCGAAAATTTTAAATGATACATGACATTATTAGTTGAACACCATCTTACTTGTGATTTGAGGGAAAAAAATCAAAGACTATTATTAAATACTTTGTTGTGGTTTTACCTTTGTCCAGATCACAGCTTGGTTTGCCAGAACATGGGCTGCGTGCTCGCTAGGCAGGACTAAGAGTAAAATTTTCAGTGCAGGCACCTAATACAACTAAAAAATGGTTTTGAATTTCTTTTTCCCGACACTCCATCAACTCAAAACATCTGCACACAGGATTCTCAATGCAGTGACAGATACAGATACCTGCACAGGGGAGCAGACATTAACTCAGAAAGGAAGACTGTTTCTTTAATAGCAAAAAATGGGCTAAGATTATCATATAGGTCTTGACCTGTCTTTACTGTACCATGGTTTATCCAGATCTTTAGGCATTACTATGTCCTGACTGTACTGCCTACAATTAATATGAATATGGATATTCTTTTTGAAAAAAAGGGGGCATTTTTTAATTCACTTGCAAATTGGAATGCTCAAACTGCTTCCCTCTGGATCATTTTTTTTTTAATCGGTTCCCTTCAATATTCTCTCTGAGGACCACAATGCAATAGGATCCAAGATTATTGTATTCCAGTGCTCCTAAATATTCCTCTTGAGGAAAGTATAAGTGATATTGGTGAGGAAAAAATAGAACACTTGTCTTTTGAATGGTGTGACAATTGATGTACCATCTTCAAAGCTGTGTACGAACAAGAGGCACTATAAGGTTATAAATACTAAAGGAAGATCATCATTATTCATGTGATGGAAATAATCATTCAGTTAAACACCAGTAAGAACATCATTAGATTTAGAAGTACATTGCTATCTTTTCATGTGATAGATCCTTTCTACAGAAAGCAATAAAGGAATCCAATTTGTAAAGAAGTATTTTTACTAATAGAACCATTTCTTTCTGGTCTACTGATATAATGCCATAATTTTGTTATCATAATGTAGACAATTTTATTAATGTGATGATTCTGTCAGCATAATGGGAAGAGTAAATACTAGGATGACAGTATAAATGGAGGAAATCTCTACAAAAGTAGATCTCCCATCTCTTTCTGAGGCTGTGTTTATTAGAAACATAAGTTATAAACATAACCTGAAAAACTCCACGCATTGTTATTACTTCACAATAATAATATTGTTCACAAAAGGTTCACAGAAATTACAGTGTTAGTCTACGGCCATAGCACTCTGAACACGCCTGCTCTCATCTGACCTCGGAAACTAAGCAGGGTCGGGCTTGGTTAGTTCTTGGATGGGAGAAATTACAGTGTTAAAAAGTAATCGTGAGTATCTAATGATAGAAATGTTCCTATCTAACCCTGTTCTCACTTTCCTTTTTTTTTTTCATAAAATGTGTGTGGCATAATTATGTTAGCAGTTTACATGAATGAAGTGAAATATTTCTAAATCATAAAGTAAGTTTATGCAATCCCTTAGCAATATTGTAAATACAAAGGACCAGATATAACTGGTAGTCCCATTCAATTATGTGGAATTGAATCACCTGATTTTTAACTTCAAAGATACTGCCTTCAGTACTTTTGGCATCTGCACATTGCAGATTAAAAACATCAAGTTCTCAAGATACAAGTTTTTCATATCAGTGTCCTTTGTGGCAACATGGATGGAGCTGGAGGCCGTTATCCCAAGCAAACTAATATAAGAACAGAAAACCAAACACTGCATGTTCTAACTTATAAGTAGGAGCTAAACACTGAGTATACACGGACACAAAGAAGGGCACAATAGACACTGGGGCCTGCTTAAGGGTGGAGGATGGCAGGAGGGCGAGGATGGAAAACCACCTTATTACCTGGGTGATGAAACAATATGTACACCAAACACTTACACACGTAATTTATCTGTAGAACCAACCTGAACATGTACCTCTGAAACTAAAAGTTAAAAGACAGAACCTCACATCAAAAGTGCTGTAGGCCATTTAGAAAAATATAAATAAAAAAGGAGAAATACAATGTGATCCAAGTAAATTAGAGTTTTAGTATAAGTAACACGGCTGTAAATGCAGTAGTTTTGATAAATCATATACTATTCAAGCAGAACTCCCTGTAGGTTCCTGAATGTTTTGGAGTCTAAAAGCTCTAACGTACATTTGATCAAGTTCATTTTAGCACCAGGACAAAAGCTGTCAAATTGCCATTAAACTGAGTTTCTCTCTATTCTAAAGTACAAAAACAATACTGACTTTAAAAAAAAAAAAAATCAGGCAAAGTCAGTGTCTCCACTAGTTATAACATGAAAATTATATGAAGGAAATACTTCCAATAAGAGATAATCCTAATGAGAAGGCACAACAACTGTAACAGATTTTTTTACTTGAAAAAATGTATGTGTATGTGTATATGTGTTTTTCTCATCAAATCACCAAAGAAAAAATTTAAACACAATTATCTTAACATATTCAAATATAGGAGAGTTTTACAGAGAAGAGTATAATGTGACAAAATACTTACCAGTGCATTCTAAGGTCTGTTAGAAAACCTTAGGAATACACTAGACTTTACAAAGCACAACAAAATCATCAATTTATTAAACATCAGTGATTTGTGTTAGAAAACTAAAAACTAAGTCAAATATATTATGCCTTTTTTGCTGTTTCAATAAAGAATAGATGCTGTGTCTTTGAATTTTTCCTTAACTTCATGACTCTTCAGAATTTATTATCTCATGACTCTCTAGGAGAAAAGCCAAGATAATTGCTATTTAAATGAATAGTTTTTGCTTCATTGTGGTAAAGTAACTATTTATATGTTATTTAATTGTTGAAGACTTTAATAGCCATAATATTATGTTTGCTGCTTTCTGTTGGTTTGAAGCTGACTTCAAACAAGCAGAACCTAATACATCAATTTCTAGGGACATTTCTAATTGCCAAATGAAGATATATGCTAATACATTGTTTTTGTTCTATTTAATAAGTGAACAATTAGAATCTTAAATTTTGTTCACTAATGAAAAGTTAGTAAAATAAATTAAGGACAACTTTCAGATCACAAGCTATGAATTGAAAATCTAGATTCTATCATTTAAATGTGTATCTACCAATCTAGAAGAGTTTGTCTTACACACTTCTCCATGAAGATATAACATAATAAGAGATAAAGAAGAAAATACAGTACCTACAGTTATTTCTCTTGAACAATGTATGATTTTGAGGAATTCAAAACACCAAAGTAACAAATAACCTTTTAAAAAAAAGTATAAGAATTGTGAATTACCATAATTTTAGTTTGACAGTAATTAATTTACTAAACAATACTCTATAAGAACAAAACCCGTCATGTGTCAAGGCTGTGTTGGTCACATGGTTGAAAATATATGTTGGTGATATGGTTGAAAAAAAGACAGATAATAAGAATATTAGTATGTAAATATATGCATATATACAAAAATAAACAAGTAAACAAAAGAGCCAGAAAATTGTTTCTGTTTTGAAGACAATAAAACAGGAAAATAGAGTAGAGAAAACTGGCTTGGGGACACTACCGAGGTGCTTAGGTAAAATCTTCTGAGATTAAAGGGAAAAGGCAAAGTTTTGGGGTGAGTGTAAACTAGCTGTATGTAAGGAAAAAAAATATGTCCAAAGAGTATAAAGATGAGTGAGAAGAGAGTTAGGAATTTAGAGCAAGGACTTGAACAGAAGCTGATTCTACAAAGACTTGGAAGCTATGGTGTAGAGACTGGATTTTATTTGAATAACAATGGAAAATTTTAGTTAAGGAGAAAGGTAATATAATTTCTGATTTTGAAAGATCATTCTGGCTGATAGACATGACCAAACTGTACTAGGGAAGAAATGAAAGCAATAAGAATAATTAAGGAGCTATTGTGTCAGTCAAAGCAAGAGATGATGATAATTTGAACTAGGGAGACAATAGGAAAAATAATGTGATCAAATAAAACACATATTTTGGAGATGGAAATACTATAACTTTCCAATAGATTATGTTATGACCACTATCTCATATAAAGAGAGAACTAAAACATAAATTTTAGGTTTGGAGTTTGAATGACTGGATAGATATGGTGCCATATATTGAAATGGGAAAGTTCTACTCCTGGAAAAGGTGAAGTAGTTTATGTCATATCAATGCTCCTGTAGATAATAATTATAAACTCTGGACCAATTTTTTTAAATCAATTATCTGAAATAGTGAAAGTGAATAAAACCAGAAACAAACTGCAGGGAACTTGATAATTAGAAGAAATAATCAGCACTGGATGAGTTTTCTAGTTCTATGGCTGTTTGGAAGAAGATACTTCCCAATCTGTGCCTTATACGAAGAGCTAAAATTCAGAGAACATTGACAACTTTTTGGCTGAAATATCACAAGACAGAATTTGAGGAAAACACTGAAGCTAGGAATTGGTAAATCCACAAAGGGAGGAGAGAGTCACAAACAGAGAATCCAATATTCTGCTTATATGCTCTGAACAAATAAATAGAAAATTACTGAATTATGTATAAATTGAATAAACTCAGAGCATCCCACTAAAGCTAAAAGAGCTAAAACAAGCTTCAGCTCCTGCCTAATAAAACAGATAAATAATTTAGAGTTTGAGTTCAACTAAATTAACTGCCAATCAAATGAAATAAACCATGAAAATATTTACAGAAACATAAGAGAACAGAATCACTACATATACAATTTACAATGTCTAGTATACAAGCAAAATACATTAGACAGATTTTTTAAAAACAGGAAATGAAAATTCAATCAATAAAAAAGAATGTAGATGAATGATGAGATGTTTCGATTATTAGAGATTTATGAAGATGCTATTAAAAGCATGTACAAGAACAATGATGGATGGAAGGAAGAAAAAAAGGGAGGAAGGAGAGAGGAAAAGAAGGAAGGGAAGGGAGGAAGGAGGGAAGGAGGAAGGAAGAAGAGGGAAAGAAGGAAGGGAGGAAGGAAGGGAAAAAAGGAAAAAGAAAACTGTCAATATTGAATTCTGCATTCAATGAAGTTACCCTTCACAAATTAAGAAAGATATTTTCAAATAAAAAAAGTCTAATAGAAGTTGTTGCCAGCACAGCTGCATCACAAAAAGATGCTAAAGGAAATTATTCAGATTGAAAACTAGTAAGACCAAATAAAAACTCAGATTCTCAGGAAGGAAAGGAGAGCATCGGAAATGGTAAATGTGTAAGTGTAAAATATTATTTCCTTAATTTCTTTAAAACACATCAATTTAAAAAAAATGTACAACTATATACTCTGAGGTTTATGGATGCAATACCTTAGATTGAAATATGCTTAAAGGCCATACGAAACTATCCACAAAATTCTCAAATTTTACATGAAGCAGTACAAAATTAAGTCTAATTAGAGTTATAAAAAGTTAAGAAAATACATTGTAATCCCTCGAACAGTCACTAAAATAACACAGAGGTATAGTTTAAAAGCTGAAAGAGAAATTAAACAATAAAAAGATCAAAAATGAAATAAAAATAGGAATAGAGGAACAAAATTTGGATTATAAACAAAAAACATAGAACAAAATTATATAATTAAATAGACGTTACTTAATGATTGCATATCAGACTTCCATCATCCAATTGAACAAGAGAGACTCTCCATGTCAAGACACCTTCAGTCAACACATCTCAGTCACGTTTCTTGTGCCTGGGTCTCAAATATGAAACAGCTAAGGATTACCAGGTATTTGAGGGAAATCCCTAATTTTAAAGACAATAAAAAAACAAACAAAATGACAACAGACAACAACAGCAAAAGAAAAAGGAAATTTGACAATATAAGAAAAATAAAAGATAAGAGAAAATGCATTTAGAGTAGTAAAACTTAAGAAGCTCAAATAAAAAATAGTATTCATAGATTTGAGAAACATAGTGGGGAAAATCATGTAAAGCAAAAGGTAGAGATGGAAAATGTGTGTGTGATTTTGTGTATGTGTGTGTGTGTATGTGATTTTGTGTGTGTGTGTGTGTATACATATATGATTTCCACAATGAAAAGACACGGGAAATTAAGAAAATTGTTCACAAATATTCAGTACAAAAAAATTTCTAGGAATTAAGGATGGAAAGTCCATATTATAAAAAATTATTACTGCTTAGCCTAATAAATGTAAAAAAGATTCAAAATCCAGACAAAGAACATAAAATTGTAACAAGAAACACCCCACAAAATTTAGATGAGAATAATATTCTAAAATCTGCCAAAGAGAAAAAGACAGGAGAATGAGGCCACATGCCAAATATTAGTAATCATAATTTAAACTCTAAATACTGATTTAAGAAGTTTATATTTGTAAATAATGAGCCTGTGTGTGGATTGGTGATGTGTAAGAGAACCAGATTCTTAAGTTCTATGTTAAGAAGTGAAAAGTAATGTCTAAAAGTGAAATGTCAATGCAGAGCAGCATAAAATAAGACAGAAATGAGGAGGAACAGACTAGGAAAAAAATATAAAAGAATCGAAGTTTTTCTTAAGGTTGAATTCAGATAGGGAGTGTTGGGGGCAACAAATTACATTTTATTATAAACCCCAAAAAATTATTTTAAAAATACTTTTCAAAATATGCATATATTTTTATTTTTAAAAGTATATTGAATATTTGTTGTATTTGTTAAAAATGCAAATTTTACCATTATGTTTGATCCAGCACTTCCAGTTCTAGGAATATACCCTAAGAAGATTATTGCAGATTAGTTTAAAGGTAGAGATAGCTGATATTTATCTAACTAGCTGTAACAGGGAAATCTGCAGGACAACTTAAATTGCCAACAATAAAGTTTCAGCAAAATAAGTTATATGTAGCCCTTAAACACAATGTTAGAAGCGAATATTTAATGACATGAGATTTTTTAATGTATATATTATTTAGAAAGACTTTAGACCCAGAATATTGGTACCACCATGAATTCACCAGTCTCAGCTGGGCCCTGCACATCAAGCTCACTACATTTTCTCTCTAATCATCATTCTCAACGTTTAGACCTGTTCTACCCTCTTTAAACTTCTGACTCCTCCCTTCATCCCTGATTCTCTGTAGACTACCTTGACTTCTATTCCACAAAGATAATGAGAGATGTAAAACAAGCTACACCACCACATTTCCCACCGCCAAGCTGACAGGTCATCTTGGATCCTCCTTTCCTGTTACAATTAATGGAATGCCTTTCTCCTGTGGAAGGTTAATTTGTCTTGTGTAATCTTGAGCCCACATCCTGTTATCTTCCTGAATCTGTACTCTTCTTCTCTTTGATATTTCTTCTTTTTTCAACTTCTCTCTAAATTTTACTGAGTCTTTCAAATAAACATTTATACATGCTTTATTCTTTTCTATCTTCAACAACACACACACACACACACACGCCTTTCTGGATGGTGAATTGAGGTAACTGGTAGATGTCTCATATATGTGCATGTGTGAATTTTGTGTATTCCTATGCAGCTTGGTTCTGCTGAGTGAAGGTTTCTGCATTCATTTATTGTTTCTTCCAGATGAAATGGCATATAGGCACATGAAAATTGAGTAATGCTTAAAATGTTCCCTAATATATCAGTCTTATGGGAAGAAATTTATATTTCCTGGCAGGGCACGGTGGCTCACTCCTGTAATCCCAGGATTTGGGGAGGCCGAGGCGGGTGGATCACCTGAGGTCAGGAGTTTGAGACCAGCCTTGCCAACATGGCAGAACCTCGTCTCTACTAAAAATACCAAAATTAGCCAAGTGTGATGGTGTGTGCCTGTAATCCTAGCTACTCGGGAGGCTTAGGCAGGAGAATCACTTGAATCCGGGAGGTGGAGGTTGCAGTGAGCTGAGATTGTGCCACTGAACTCCAGCATGGAAGACAGAGCAAGATTCTATCTCAAAACAAACAAAAAAGAAATTTATATTTCCTAAACAAGCATGAATTGACTATACAGAATTAACTGTACATGGTATTTTTCTTTTCCAGATTACCACTCTAAGTTTTTTGTTTACAAAAAAAATCATTAAGTCTTAAATGTCAGTTAAGTTGAAATTCAAAAATAACACCAAAATTTGAGCAAACTAGATTAAGAGAGATATAATCCTCCAGATTTGCATGAATTGTTTGAGTAAAATATGCTAAAGAGGAACAAAAGGCAACCAACCAAACAGCAATCAAAAACAACAACAAAAGTCTTCTGATAAATATAATACTCAAAGATATACATTGAGAAAATGTTGAAGTGTTCTCTGTGCTAAAAGGAATGGCTTTGAATTAAATGAGAGCACTAAAAATAAATGTTCAGAGATACCCCAGAATCCTTCTCTTACCCTTCAATAATGAAAAAGCTGATTTTGCATGGACACATTTTATGCAACATAAATTTAAATTGCCCAGAATTCATGCAATAGAAAATGGGTAGTATATGACATGAAACTCTCTCGGTTACCAACGTCTTTCGGACTGAAGCTATTCGAAGCATGTTGTAAATACTTGTTTTGTGAACTGCTTCCTTGCTATACAGTGAAAATGTCACTGTTGATACTCAATAATGTTATAGTCTGTATTTATTGCCTCATAAAGTTAAACTAACTATGTGTTAGCCATGCTGCTGATGGAGACTTGCCTTAATGTGGTTTATAGTGGTGCTAATTCTGCCTGGGTCCCACACCGCAGCAGGATGGGAGAGTAATGCTGTCATTAATTAAAGGAATAAAACAGACTTTTCACATGTGGCTCAGAGCCCAACTTTAATTACCCTTTGGCTCCAAGGCCTCTAGTGGGGTCATTTTTGCAAGTAGCTTCTTAAGTTGCTGACAAAGCCTTCTGTCCTTGGCAGATTCCGAGAAGGCAATGGTGGTGGTTTCACCACTTGTATCATTAAATTTCATTTTAAGATTATAAGGAGTACTTAGCTGGCTAGTTGAAAAATGATTTGATGTTTCATTGACAACCTTATATGAGATGCTGCAATTTATTTATAGACATAAGTAAAATCAGTTTGGTCCTGTTCTATTTTCTTTCTTTAGATGAGATTGGTGGTCATTCCATATTTATAGCATCAACAACTGACTTCAGAATACTAACTTTCAAGACTCTCCACATATAAATCCTTAATCAATAAAATCCCAATATGGCAATGATATTACTAGTAAATCTAGTAATATAAATGACACTAACTTAGGTCCTACTAGATGTTAAGTAATGTTCTATATGTTTTTCATGTATTATGTCTTTTATACCACTGTCAAAATCCTGTAGAGGTAGGTTTCATTATTATCCCCATTTCAGAGTTGTCACAGAGACAAAGAGAGATAAAGTAACTATCCCAGGCTCTCACAAGAAAGTAACTTGGCTGATATTAATCTGTATTCTTTCCTTTCGTGCAACTCTGGATCAGTTTTAAAACCTCCAAAAACTTGAACGTATAGCACAGTGAACAATTTTTAATTATAACATTCGCCTTACTTAGCTTTATTTTTTGCTAAATGATCTAAAAGTTCCACAAATTATGGCTTTTTTCTAAATATCTCACCATTCAACTCCTGACAATAAAGGCATCCTTCTATATAATACATCGTTATTATCATACCTAAGAAAATTAACATTCAATATTCTTATCTACTATAAAATTCATGTTTAAAGTTTTCTAGTTATTCCAAAAACAAGTCTTTTATAGATATATTTTCCCTTAAATCCAAGATCCAATGATGCATCATTCACTGCATTTAGTTGTTATGTATTTTTTTAAAAATTCTAAACTACCTTCATTTCCCCCCATTTTTTCTTGATATTGAATTTGGGAAGTATTTAGGTCAGTTGCCTTTCAGAGTGTCCCACATTCTGCATTAATTTTTTCCCTCATTCTAAAATTTTTTGAGGGTACACTATTCAGGAGATTGTCTGTACTTATATCACATCTGGAAGTGAGAAATTTCTACTGGTATCATGAGTGGTGATGTTATGTTTGATCACTTTGTTAAGGTGGTTAACAATGGAGTATCTCCACTGTCAAGTTAACTTCACATTTGTAATTAAGAGTTGATATTTCCTATGACTGTTTTGTTTCCCACAAGAAGATGTTAATAAATATCGATGAACCCTTCATGAAATAATTATTACATTGGAAATTACAAAACAATGAATTTCAAATTCTATCTTTCCTTTTACATATATTAGCTAGCATGTTTTTTAAAAAACACATTTCTGGGTTTTATTTTGTTTGCATTCCCTCATAGACTCATAGATTTATGAGATTTTTATAATAGACTCATAGATTTATATAGACTCATAGATTTTTTAATTTACTGTTTTATAATGCATTACCATTAATGTTTTTTAGATGCTCAAACATCACAAATTTGGCCAGCAGCAACCTCTTTAGGTAGAATTTTTTGTCTTTTTCTATGAGTCCATTAGTCTTTCAGAAATCCTTGCTTTCTGATACAAGATGACCTGGGCTCACCATTTTACTTTCTTTGCCCAAATCTATAACTAGCCATATAGCCTAGTGTCAGTAACCCCTTAAGTAGAGAAGGTTATTTGGAAACTAAGTTCTGGTATTAAGTATATATACTGCTCTGAGGTGTAATTTTTATTACACCCTTTTAGTGGACAGAAACACATATACACATACACATATTCACAAATTTATAGTAATACCTACAATTTAAATCCAATGTCACAGTAAAACATTTAGAAGAAAACATAGGGGACAATCTTTGTAAAATGAAGTCGGTAATGATTTTTTAAATATGATACTAAATCACAGGCAACAAAAGAAAAAATATGTATGTAAGATTACATCAATATTAAAATGTTTGTGCAGCAATACATTCTATCAACAGAGTAAAAGGGCAACCCAGGGAATGGGAGAAATATTTGCAAATCATCTATCTGATAAGGGATTAAAATTCAGAATGAAGAAAGAACTCCTATTACTCAACAGTCAAAAATATAAACCATTTATTTTTTTTAATGGGCAAAGAACTCAAATGTACATCTCTCCAAAGAAGATGTTCTATTGGTCAATAAGCACATGAAAAGATGGTCAATACCACTTGACCATTAGGGGAATGGAGATCAAAACCACAGTGAGATACCACTTCACACCCATTAGGATGGTTATTCTTTGAGAGAAAGAGAAAAAAGACAAAAAACCAAACACCACATGTTCTCACTCATAGGTGGGAATTGAACAATGAGAACACATGGACACAGGAAGGGGAACATCACACACCGGGGACTGTTGTGGGGTGGGGGGGAGGTGGGAGGGATAACATTAGGAGATATACCTAATGTTAAATGATGAGTTAAGGGTGCAGCACACCAACATGGCACATGTATGCATATGTAACAAACCTGCACGTTGTGCACATGTACCCTAAAACTTAAAGTATAATAATAATAAAATAAAATAAAAAGAGAAAAAAGAAAGAAGAAGGAAGGAAGGAGGGAAGAAGGAAAGAAGGAAGGAAGGAGGGAGGAAGGAAGGAGGGAAGAAGGAAAGGAAGGAAGGAGGGAAGAAAGAAGGAAGGAAGGAGGGAAGAAGGAAAGAGGGAAGGAAGGAGGGAAGAAGAAAGGAAAAGGAAGGAAGGAAGGAAAGAAGGAAGGAAAAGGAAGGGAGGAAGGAAAGAAGGAAGGAAGGAGAAAGGAAAGTGTTAGTAAGGATATGGAGAACTTGGAACCTTAGTACACTGCTGGTGGTAATGTAGAATGGTGCAGCCACTATGAAAAACAGTATGGTGGTTCCTGAAAAAATTAAATATAGATTTACCATATAATCCAGTAATTACACTTCTGAGAAATAATGAAAAGAAATGAAAGCAGGAACTTAAACAGGTATTTGTAAACCAATGTTCATAGCAACAATATTCACAAAAGCCAAAAGGTGGAAGCAGCCCACGTATCTATATATGCATACAAGGTATATATGTACAATGAAATATTACTGTATATTTGTTCTATAGATTATTAGGAGAGGTATTAAGATTCCTGACTATTATTGTGTATTTCTCTATTCCTTCTTGCATTTATAGCCATGTTTGCTTCATATATTTTGGAGCTGTTTTATGATGATTTTATTATGATGTCCTCTTGATTAATTGATGCTTTTAACATTATGAAATAGCACTTTTTATTACTGGTAATATATCTTGTTCTGAATCTACCCTGTCTAATATTAATATAATCATGGTAGGTTTATTTTGATTAGTATTAGCACGTTATGTCTTTTCCAATTATTTCACTTTTAATTTATGCGTGTCTTTATATTTAAAGTTGGATCTGCCAATGTTCCATACAGTTTGTTCTTATTAATACATTATGATAGATCACCTTTAATTGGGATGTTCCATCCACTTACATTAAATGTGCTTTTTAATATGATGGGTTAGAGTCTACCATCTTCCTCTTTGTCTTCTGTTTCCCAAATATTCATTATTTCCTTTAATTCTTTTTTTCCTTATTCTGAATTAATTATTTTTGTAATTCCTTTTATCTTCTTTACTAACTTATTTGCTATAACTCCTTATCTTAGCAACTTCTTTAATATGCACAATATACATCTTAAACTTATCTCAGTCTTCCTTCAAATCATATGATACCACTTCACTTATAGTATAAGAAACTTACAACAGTATATAATCCATTTCACCTTCCTGGGCTTTGTGGTATTGTTACTGTGCATTTTGCTTCTATTTATGTAATAAATCACACAGTATATTGTTACTAATTTTACTTTAGTTAATTATCTTCTAAAGATATTTAAATAAAAATATATCTTTATACAGCCATACTTGAGAGATGTTCTGTGTTCTGTTTCAGACCACTACAATAAAGTAAATATCTCAATAAAGTGAGTCACACATGTTTTCTTGTTTCCAGGGCATATAAAAGTTATGTTTACACTATACTGAGTCTATTAAGTGTGCAATATCATTATGACTTAATAAACAATATGCATATCTTATTTTGAAAATACTTTATGGCTAAAATTCACTAACCATAGTCAGAGCTTTCAGCCAGTCATAATCTTTTTGCTAGTGGAGGGTCTCGCCTTGATGTTGATGGCTGCCAACTCATCAGGATGGTGATTGCTGAAAGTTTATGCAGATGTGCCAATTTCTTAAAATAAGAAAACAATGATGTTTCCCATGGTGATTGACTCTTTCTTTCATGAAAAGTTTCTCTGTAGCATGCAACACTTTTTGATGGTATTTTCCCCACAGGAGAACTTCTTTCAGATTTAGAGTGAATCCTCTTAAACTCTGCCATTGCTTTATCAGCTAAGTTTATGTAATATTCTAAATACTTGGTTGTCATTTCAACAATGTTCACAGCATCTTCATCAGGAGAAGATTCCATCACAATACACCACTTTCTTTGCTCATTCATAAGAAGCAACTCCTCACCTGTTAAAATTTGATCATGAGATTACAGCAATTCAGACACATCTTCAGGTTCCACCTCAAATTATAGTTCTCTTACTATTTCCACTACATTTGTAGTTAATTCCCCCACGGAAGTCTTAAAGCCCATCAAAATAATTTATGAGGGTTGAAATCAACTCCTTCTAAACTTCTATTAATGTTGATATTTTCACCTCTTCCCAAATCATGAATGTTGCCAATGGCATTTAGAATGATTAATCCCTTTCCAGAGGGTGTTCCATTTACTTTGCTCAGATCCATCAAAGAAACCACTATCTATGGGAGCTATGTAAGCCTTACAATACATTATAAAATGTATTTCTTAAATAATAAGACTTAAAGTCAAAATGACTCCTTGATCCATGGGCTGCAGATTGGATGTTATGATAGCAGAATGAAAACAACACTAATCTCCTTGTACATCTCCATCAGAGCTTGTAGGTAACCTGCATTGTCAATGAGCAGTAATATTTTGAAAGGAATCTTTTTTCCTGAGCAGTGGGTCTCAACAGAGGGTTTATAATACTCAATAAATCCATACTATGAACAGATGTCCTGTCATCAAGGTTTTGTTGTTCCACTTATAGAGCAAAAGCAGAGCAGATTTTGCATAATTTTTCAGGGCTCTATGATTTTTGGAATGGTAAATAACTATTGGCTTTCACTTAAAATCACTAGCTAGGTTAGCTCAGCAGCTACATTAGCCCCAGCCCGTCCTTCAAAATTTTGAAGCTAGCCATTGACTTCTCCTTCTTAGTTACAAAAGTTCTAGATGGCATTTTCTTCCAATATAGATTGTTTGTTGGCATTTAAAATCTGTTATTTCATGTAACCACGTTCATCAATGATCTTAGCTAGATCTTCTAGAAAACTTTCTACAGCTTTTATTAGCACATACTGCTTCATCTTGTACTTTTATGTTATAAAGACAGCTTGTTTACTTAAACATCATGAACCAGTCTCCCCTAGCTTCAAACTTTTCTTCTGCAGTTTCATCACCTCTGTCGGCCTTCATAGAATTGATGAGAATTGGGGCCTTACTCTTGAGGCTTAAGGCAATGTTATGGCTTGTTTGATCTTTTATCTAGACCACTAAAACTTTCTCCAAATCAGCAACAAGGCTGTTTCACATTCTTATCATTCATGTGTTCACCAGTAGCAATTTTAATTTCCTTCAATAACTTTTCCCTTGCATTCACAATTTGGCTGTTTGGTGCAGAGGCCTAGGTTTCAGCCTATGTTGTCTTTTGACATGCTTTCCTCCCTGTTAATTCTTTCTAGCTTTTGATTTAAAGTGAGAGATATGTGAGTTAATTCTTTCTAGCTTTTGATTTAAAGTGAGAGATATGTGACTTTTCCTTTCACTTGAATACATTGAGGCTACTATAGGTTTATTAACTGACCTAATTTCAATGTTGTTGTCTTTCAGGAAATAGGAGCCTTGAGGAGAAAAGGAGAGATGGGGGAATGAACAGGCAGTCTGTGGAGCAGTTACACACATTTATCAATTAAGTTTGCTGTCTTAGTGAAATTCATGGTACCCCAAAACAATTACCATAGTAATATTAAATATCACTGATCGGAGGCCATCATAATGATATAATAATGATGAAAAAGTTTGAAATACTTCAAGAATTACCAAAATGTGGTACAAAGACCCAACAGAAGCACATGCTGTTGAAAAATGACAATGACTTGCTCAATGCAGTGTTGCAACAAACCTTCAACTTGTAAAAAATGCATTATCTATGAAGCACAATCAAGTGAAGTTAAATGAGGTATGCCTATTTGTATTTACATCTGTAATTATCATTTTCCATCTCTTCATTTCTTTGTGTAAATCCAATATTGCCTCTGCTTGAATTTCTTTTAATATTTAGTGTAGTGCAGATTTGCTGGTAATGAATTCTTTCAGCTTCTATACATCCAAAAAAGATTTGTTTAGTCTTCTGTTTCTGAAATATATTTTCACCCAACCTTTGTCCAGTGAACTTTTTTTTCAATAATGTAAAGACATTGGTCCATTTACTTCTAGCTTGAAACATTTCTAAAGAGAAATCTGCTGTCATCTTTAATTTTATTCCTCTGTAGGTAAGGTGTCATTAATTTTTACTCCTTTTAATACTTTCTCTTTATCACCAGGTTTATGCAATTTAAGGTGGTGTGCCTTAGTTATAAATAAGTTTATTAATACTTATATTACTTGCATGTATTTCCTTTTTACAAGTCTAATCCATTTGAAATTTAACTTGGTTATAATGGGAAGTTGAGTCCAATTTTATGTTTTTATTTTCCAGGTCACTAATTGTGCAAACATAATTTATTAAATAGTTCATTATTTATTTCCCCAGTGATTTCAGATACCTGACACTTTCGGCATATACTAAATTTCTATACATACATAGCTCTATTTCTGAACATTCTCTTCTGTTTCATGTAGTTGAAGCATGATATTTTTAAAACATGTTTTAATATCTAGAAAAGGAAGTCATTATTGTTTTTTTCGTGGCATTTATTTTTACACAATATGAATTCAATTTTTCTAGCCCAAGAAAAAATGCATAGAGTATTTCATTGGGATTGTCTTAAGTTTATATAATTAATTTGGAAGAACTGGAATATTTATAATGATCATTCTTACTATCTAAGAACCAGAAATATATTTTTATTTGTTCATTTTATGCATATTTAAATTGATTTATTATACGTGTATTGAATATTTTTTATTAAATTAATTCCTAAACCTAAGTGTATTTCTAAATACATATTTATAATTATTATAAAGATTTCTTTAGTTATTATCTATTGATATAAGACTGTTTTATGTTTATATTATATCTTGCTAACTAATTAACTTATTTTATTGCATTTTTATTTTATTTTAAATACTCTTTGGTTTCCAAATTATGTTATTATGCTACCTGCACCTGGAAACAGTTTTACCACTCTGTGTCCAATTTTGTTCTTATGTATTGCCTACTGTATGCAATACAATTCAGGTTTCCTGATTTGCTGTACTTAGTTAAAAATAAATGCCTAAATGTTTCTTTTTTATAAGTAGAATGATGACTTTGGCAGTTGTTATATGTAACATATAACATATAATTTGTTATAGTGTACAAAATATATAATTTATACCTAATAAAATCATATCATTCATAAATATATTTTAAAATATCAATTTTCTTATTTTATTTTTTATTCATCATTGTTTTTAACAGAAATGAGTATTACATTTTGTTAAATACTTTTTCAGGATACATAGAAATAAGTAAGTTTATGTTTTTTTTTATCTTTAGATCTATTCACGTGGCTGATTACATTAATGGATTCCTTAATATTAAGCCATCCTTGAATTCCTATGATAAATTCTATTGGTTAAATTGCATATTTCGTAATGTGTTTTGGAGTGTTGGATTCATTTTGCAGATATTATATGTGGATATTTAAATTGAAATTTTAAAGAGATTGCTCTTTTTTGTTACATTGTAGTAACATATAAATGTCTACACATAAATGTTATACTTGCTTCAAAACATAACTTGAAGTTTTTCTTACTATATGTTCTGAAACACTTTAAGTGGCATATTTTTCTACAATTTTAATAAAATTATTTTATGAAAGTGTCTGAGTCATTTGCTTTTTATGTTGACCCTTTAAATATTTTCTCTCCTGTGAGAATTGGTCTTTTAAGCTTAAAATTATATGCTCTTTAGTATCTCCATAACTTCCCTCACTTACACAGCTATGTTTTTACTTATATTTATAGTGACTTCACATTTATTATGGCTGCGTTTTCACCTCTATTTTCTTCTCTTGGCTGGGACTTTTTACATGACAAGAATCATTTACACTTTTTTATCTAGCAATAGTACAACATGAATGCAATAGACATGTGAACAATAATCAAATTATGCCATTACTTAATATTGTTTTAATTTATTTATTTTAATTTTTAATGCAATTATTTTTAAAGCAAATACCATTTGTATATTGTTTGCAATTTCTAACACAAAAACAATTGTTTATATTATGGCCTTTTATAAAATTAAAGGACTAAATGAATCTTTTACAAAATTTCAAAAATTAACATAATATTAAGACTCATTTTATTTCCCTTTTCCCAAAAAGAGTAGCTCATAAGCTGTACCTTTTAGTGGTACTATTACTAGAACTAGTATTTAGTTGTTCTGCAATAAAAATTTGTTTCTTTTAGCTAAAAATTTTTAATACATGTGTTTAAAATTTGAAATGAAGTAGAATATATTGTGTTGAGTTTATAACTGATAAGTGAAAAATTTTTAGAATCTTTTGCTGAAGTACTCAATGATTCATAAAACTAATATATCTATTATGAAAGGAAATAAAAATATAAATGCTTTGTACTATTGACTTATAATTCTGGGCTAATTTGTGGTCTTCCTAAAGATGGTGGCCCAGTTTATAGAAAAACAGAAGCTATTTATAAGATGTCAAATTAACAGATCTAAATAAAAACTTCCAAAGACATTAATAACAGCTGTGTTTTAATATTTTTTCAGCTATTACGTTCTCTCCAAAGAAACATGGGTTATGGCAGCTACTGCAGGGAGTTCTATCACAGTTGACCACAGAAAATAAAAAGTAAAGAAAGTTGTTATATTTTTAGCTACAAATTAAATATTTACAAAGACATTATATGATATGAGGTGCTGAGATACATTTAGGAAGTATTGTGAACCTTACATTCAATATAAACAGGAAATATACTGTGTTTATATCAGCCTTAGCATTGTCTTATAATACGTTGTGTAGCAAATTATGGATAATTGTGGAGCAACCAAGTTAAACTATTTTCAAAAGGAAATTCACATTCCAAATTGTTATCAAGAACAAAGTTTAATTTAAAATAAGTCATTCTTGCCTGTAGTGTGTACTTGATATGATTTGGCTCTGTGTTCCCACCCAAATCTCTTCTTGAATTGTACTCCCATAATTCCCTTGTGCTGTGGGAGGGACCCAGTGGGAGATAATTGAATCATAGGGACAGTTTCTCCCATACTGTTCTTGTGGTAGCAAATAAGTCTCACGATATCTGATGGTTTGATACGGGGAATCCCGTTTCACTTGGCTCTCATTCTCTCTCTTGCTGCTGTCATGTAAGAAGTGCCTTTCCCCTTCTGCCATGATTTTGAGGGCTCCCTAGCCACGTGGAACTGTAAGTGCATTAAACCTCTTTATTTTTTAAATTGCCCAATCTCAGGTATGTCTTTATCAGCAGCATGAAAATGAACTAATACAGTACTCAAATCATTAGATGCTTACATTGTATTATTATGCTTCCAGAAAGTAACATAGACTCTCCATTTGCCCATTAATGAGGTGAGTCTTACTGATGCTGAAAGAAGTGACTCTTATTATTAAGCCATGGGTCAATTTAGGACACTGCTCAGTTTATTTTAAAAGTATGTTTGAAGTGCGTCAGTGACAGATTTCATTAATATTGTATAGAAAATGTCATTGTCACTGAAATAAGCCTATGGTTTTTACTTTGTTTAGATATAATCATATGCTTTGTCCCTTGACTTTTTGTAGGTTCTTTGTATTTGACAATTGAGACAAATCACAAAGATAACAATATGTGCCCCTATGCATACAAACCCATACCCATAAAATACCCTTGGCCTCCTTTACCATATAACTAAAATACCAATCATAGTTTTTCTTTCTGACTGTTTGTCTAATATTTTCCTTCTGGTGTCCTCATATATCATATAAAAATAACCTAATAGGAATAATTGTTTCTATTCCAGGGGAATGGGGTAGAAATGAAAAACCTATGAATTGGGTTCATTATTAATTTAATATTTTTGGAAATTGTAAATTTTTCTCAAACAAATAGACAATAAGATGTACCAAGGAGAGGTGGAGCAAGCTTCCCAATAGAAGCCTCCATCAATTGTCCTTTGTAACGCCAAATTGAGTAACTATCCACACAAAAGAAGCACCTTCATAAGAACCAAAAATAAGGAGAGTGGTCACAGTACCTCGTTTTAACTTCATATCACTGAAATAGGCACAGGAGAGGAATTGCCAATGCCACCTGTCCCTAATGTCCTGGCAGTGGCACATGACATGAAGAGGGAATCTGTGCACTTGGGGAGGGAGAGTCCACTGATTGATTGTGGGACTTTGCAGTGGAACTCAGTGTTGCCACAGTGGAAAGGAACACTGGGCAGAATCCAGCTGGTGTCCACAGAGGGAGTATTTAGACCAGTTCTAGCCAGAGAGGAACCACACACCTTGGTGGTCAGAACCTGAGTTCCTGCAAACCTCACCACCACAGACTAAAGTTCTTTGGGGTCAAAATAAACATGAAACTGGGGTCCGAATAAACTTGCAGTATAGGCCACAAGGACTGAAATTCTTGCTCTTTATTAAAGGGATACAGAGTAGCTGAATAGATGAAAAAACAAGACCCAATGATCTTTTGCCTATAAGATACACATTTCACCTAAAAAGATACACATAAACTAAAAATAAAGGGATGGAAAAATATATTTTATGCCAATGCAAACTAATAAAGAACAGCACTAGCTATACTTAGACAGAATAGGTGTCTTGAAAAAAACTTTTAAGAAGAGACAAATTTCATTATATAATGACTAAGGGGTCAATTCAGCAAGAGAGTATAATGATTGTAATTATTTAAGCACTCATCACTGGAGCACTCAGAAATATCAAAAAAAGTTATTAGAATTAAAGAGAGAAAGATAGACCTCAATACAATAATAGCTGAAGACTTAAACACCCTACTTTCAGCACTGGAAAGATGTCCCAGAAGGAAAGACAACAAAGAAACATTGGACTCAATCCGTACTATATAACAAATGGACCTGATAGATATTTATAGAACATTTAATGCAATAGCTGCAGAATACACATTCTTATCCTCAACACATGGATCATTCTTAAAGATAGACCATATGTTAGGTCACAAAATAAGTTGTAAAACATTTTTTAAAATGAAATAATATCAAGCAACTGACCACAAAGGAATAAAACTAGAAACCAGTAACAAGAGGAATTTTGGAAACTATGAACACACAAAAATTAAACAATATTCTCTTGAATGGCCAGTGGGTCAATGAAGAAATTAAGAAGAAAATTGAAAAATGTCTTGAAACAAATAATAATGGAAACACAACATACCAAAGCATATAAGACACAGTGAAAATACTACTAAATGGGAAATTTATACTTATAAATGCCTGCTTCAAAAAAATTTAAAAACTGCAAATAAATAACTCAACCATGCATGTTAAAGAACTAGAAAAGCAACAGCAAAGTGAACCCAAAATTAGTAGAAGAAAAGAAATAAGGATCAGAGAGAAATAGATGAATTTGAAATCAAGAAAACAATACAAAACATCTAAAAAACCACAGGTTGGTTTTGGGGAAAGATAAAAGAAAAAAAAAAGAGAAGACCCCAATAAATAAAATCTGAGATGAAAAAAGCAGTATTACAACTGATACTGCAGAAATACGAAAGATCATTAGTGGCTACTGTGAGCAACTATATACCAATAAATTGCAAAATCCAGAGGAATGGAATAAATTTCTATACATAAAACAAACCAAGATTGAACCATGAAGAAAATCCAAAACCTAAACAGACCAATAACAAGTAACAAGATTGAAGCTGTAATAGAAAGTCTCCTAGTAAAGAAAAGCCTGGGACCAGATGGCTCCATTGCTGAATTCTGCCAAACATTTAAAGAATAAATAATATAAATCCTATTCAAACTATTCTGAAAAATAGAGAAGAAAATACTTCCAAACTAATTCTTTGAGGCCAATGTTATCCAATACAAAAACCAGACAAAGGCACATCAAAAAAAGAAACCTAAAGGCCAATATCTCTGATGAATATTGATGCAATATCCTCAACAAAATACTAGCAAACTGAATTCAACAGCACATTAAAAAGATTATTCACCATGACCAAATAGAATTTATCCCAAAGATGCAAGGATGTCTAAACATATGCAAATCAGTGAATGTGACACATCATAGCAACAGAATGAAGGACAACACCATATGATTCTTTCAACTGATGCTGAAAAAGCATTTGATAAAATTCAACATTCTTCATGATAAAATCCCTCAAAAAACTGGATATATAAAGAATATACCTCCAAATAATAAAAGTCACATATGACAAACCCACTGCTAGTATCGTACTGAATGGCAGAAAACTGAAAGTCTTTCTGCTAAGATCTGGAACATGATAAGGATGCCTACTTCCATTATCGTTGTTCAACATACTACTGGAGGACCTAGCTATAGCAATCAGGAAAGAGAAAGAAATAAAGGACATCCAAATTGGAAAGAAAGAAATCAAATTATTCTTGTTTGCAGGTGATATGATCTTCTCTCTGGAAAAATTAAAGACTTCACAAAAACTATTGTCAATACTTGCCATGGGCCTAGGTCAGACTCAGAGATGTGCTGGTTTTAGGTGGGACCAAGCAAATACCCAGCTATAGTGGCTATGCAGAGACCACTTCTGCTTGATAAAAGGACAGGGAAGAATAAATGGGACTTTGTGTTGCAACTTGGGTACCAGCTGGACCACAGTGAGGTAGAGCATTGAAGGGGCTCTTGGGGTCTCCCACACAAGGCCTTCATACTTGAATGAAATTTCTGAACCTGTCCTGGGCCAAAGGGGAGCCTACTCCCTGAAGGGTGAGTCCCAGGCATGGCAGCATTAACTACAACCTGAATGAAGAGCCTTTGGGCTTTTCATGAACATTAGTGGTGGCCAAGCAGAATCTTCCATGGGCTGGTGGTGGTAGTGGCCACAAAGAAAGACTCCTCTGCCTGTGGAAAAGATAGAGAAGAGTGGTAGGGACATTGCCTTGTGGCTTGGGTACCAACTCAACAGCAGTAAAATACAGCACCAAGTAGAATTCTAAGATTTTCACCTCCAGGCCCTGGCTCCAGGGTTGGGGGCATCTCCAGACCTCCCAAGGGCCCAGGGGAATTTGCCACTCTAAATGAAAAGACACAAGCCTGGCTGTCTTGGCCATCTGCTGATTATAGAGCCCAAGGGCCTTAATTGAACATAGGTGGTAGCCAAGTCGTTGATACTGTGGGCCTTGGACAAGACCCAGTGCTGTGCTGGCTTTAGGTCTGACCCAGTGCATTCCCATGGTAGTGGTTACAGGGGTTCTTATGTCACCCTTCACATAGTTGCAGACATCTCAGTACACAGAGAAAGACTACACTTCCTTTACAGAAAATAAGGGCAGAGAATAAGAATATCCACATGGTAATTCACATAATTTTTCCAAATCTTATCCAGGGCAACCAAAGTGTTACCACTACAAGTCTTCAAGACACACTGGTACTGGGTTTGAGGTGTTCCCTAATGGAAATATAGCTGCAGTGACCAGCAACTTAGACCACAACACCCAAGACCCTTCAAATACCTGGAAAGCTTTCCCAAGAAGAGAGAGTACAAACAAACCCAATTTGTGAAGACTGCAATAAATAATTAACTCTTCAATGACCAGACACTGATGAATATCCACAAGCATCAAGACTATCTAGGAAAACATGACTCCACCAAACAAATCAAATAAGGCACTAGAGACCAATCCCAGAGAAAAAGAGATTTGTGACCTTTCAGACAGATAATTCAAAATAGTTGTTTTGAATTATCTTGAATTCAGTCGAGGAAATTCAAGAAACTCAGTGAAACTCCAGATAACACAGAGAAGAAATGCAGAATTCTATCAGATGAATTTAACAAAGAGTGAAATAATTAAAAAGAATTAAGCAGAAATTCTGGAGTTGAAAAACACAATTGACATGCTGAAGAATGAATCAGATTCTCAAGAGCAGAATGAGTCAAGCAGAAGAAAGAATTAGTGAGCTTTGGTACAGATTATTTGAAAATACATCGTCAGAGGAGATGTACTAGTCCATTCTCACACTGCTACAAGGAAATATCCAAGACTGGGTAATTTACAAAAGAAATAGGTTTAATTGACTCACAGCTCTGCATTGCTGGGGAGGCCTCAGAGGGAAACTTACAATCAAGGCAGAAGGCAAAGGAGAAGCAGGCAACTTCTTCACAGGGTGGCAGGATGGAGTGAGTGCTAGCAGGGGAAATGCCAGATGCTTATTAAAAAAAAAACCAGGCCAAGTGCGGTGGCTCATGCCTGTAATCCCAGCACTTTAGAAGGCAGAGATGGGTGGGTCACTTGAGGTCAGGAGTTCGAAACCAGCCTGGCCAACATGGTGAAACCCTGTCTCCACTGAAGATACAAAAATTAGCTGGGTGTGGTGGCACGCACCTGCAATCCCAGCTACTCAGGAGGCTGAGGCAGGAAAATGGCTTGAGCCCAGGAGGCGTAGGTTGCAGTGAGCCATTGCGCCACTGCATTCCAGCCTGGGAGACAGAGCGAGACTGTCTCGGAAAACAACAACAACAACAAAAAAAACTGTCAGATCTCCTGAGACTCACTCACAATCATGAGAACAGCATGGGGGAAATCGCCCCCGTGCTCCAATTACTTCCACCCTGGTCCTGCTCTTGACACATTGGGATCATGGGAATAATGGGGATTACAATTCAAGATGAGATTTTGGGTGGGGACAGAGTAAACGGAAAAAGAATAAAATATAATGGATCACTCCTAAATGATCTAGAAAATAGTCTCACGAGGGTAAATCTAAGAGTTTGGGGGCTCCAAGAGGAAGTCGAGAGAGATGGGGTAGAAAGCTTATTCAAAGGGATAGTAACACCAAACTTCCCAAATCTAGAGAAAGATATCAATATTCAAGTACAAGAAGGGTACAGAAGAGCAAGCAGATTTAACCCAAAAGACTACCTCAAGGTATTTAATAATCAAACTCCCAAAGATCAAGGGTAAGCAAAAATTCCTAAAAGCAGCAAGAGACAAGATACAAATAACAGGCAAAGGGGCTCCAACACATCTGGTAGCAAACTTTTGAGTGAAAACCTTACAGGCCAAGAGAGAGTGGCATGATATATTCAATGTGCTGAAGGAGAACTAGAATAGTGTTAATATATATAGTGAAAATATCCTTCAAACATGAAGGAGAAATAAAGACGTTTCAATGCAAACCAAAGCTGAGGGATTTAATCAACACCATACCTGTCCTACAATAACTCCTAAGGGACTTCTTCAATTTGAAAGAAAAAGACATCAATGAGCAATCAGAACTCATGTAAAGGTACAAAACTCACTAGTAATACTAAGTATACAGAAAAACACAATATTATAAAGTTGTAATTATGCTGTGTAAATGGCTCATACTTGGGTAGAAAGACTGAAAGGTAAACTAATCAAAAATAATAACCTCAACATTTCAAGACCTACACAGTACAAAAATTTACAAATAGAAACAACAAAAAGTTAAAAAGCATGGGAAAGGTAACGTGTGGAGCTCTTATTAGTTTTCACTTTGCTTATCTGTTAGTTTGTTCCTTTATGCAATCAGTGTTAATTGTCGTCAGTTTAAAATCACATGCTATATTATTTCCATGCTTCATGACAATCCCCTCTATGTGTTCAGACCCCTTTTGATGTTCTGGTCACTTTTAGCCCCTTGTTTACTTCAGAAAAGTTATAGATAATAAGAACTTACTACTCAGAAAACCAATGGGTTTACTTAAAAGTGACCATCTGTTCTATTTTTCTAGGCTGTGTTTTCTTTTGCTCAGTAGGTCATATCCACTGACACCTGGTATCATATCAAAAAAAATCTCTATCCAGATCACAATCAGGAAGGTTTTCACCTATTTTTTCTAGAAATGTTATAGATTCAGATCTTACATTTAAATATTTAGTTCAATTTAAGTTGATTTTTGTATGATGTAAGAAAATGATACAATTTTATTATTTTGTGTATTATTTTGTGCGTGAATATCCAGTTTCCCCAATACCATTTGTTGAAGAGACTATTCTTTTTCCATTGTGAATTCTTGGCATGCCTGCCAGAGATCTGTTGACCAATATGGGGGGGTTTATTTCTGGAATCCCTAGTCTGTTCCATTGGTCTATGTCTGTTTTGGGGCCAGTAAAACAGCTATAAATGGTAAACACAGTATTATATTATTTTAATCCTATAACTTTGTAATATATTCTGAAATCAGAAAGTGTGAGGTCTCTAGCTGTGTTGTTCTTTCCCAAAATGGCTTTGACTATTCAGGGTCTTCTGTGGTTTCATATGAATTTTAGGATTTTTTTTCCCATTTCTTTTTTTTTTTTTTTTGAGACGGAGTCTCACTCTGTCACAGGCTGGAGTGCAGTGGCGCGATCTCGGCTCACTGCAAGCTCCGCCTCCCGGGTTCATGCCATTCTCCTGCCTCAGCCTCTCCGAGTAGCTGGGACTACAGGTGCCCGCCACCATGCCCGGCTAATTTTTTTTGTATTTTTAGTAGAGACGGGGTTTCACCGTGGTCTCAATCTCCTGACCTTGTGATCCGCCTGCCTCGGCCTCCCAAAGTGCTGGGATTACAAGCGTGAGCCACCGCACTCGGCTTTTTTCCCATTTCTATAAAAAAAATACCAGATTTTGATAGAGATTGCAATATATCTGTAGATTGCTTTGGGTAGTATGGACATTTTAAGAAATTAATTCTTCCAATCTATGGACATAAAGAGCTTTCCATTTGTTTTTGTCTTTTTAATTACCTTCATTGATGTTATATAGTTTTTTATGTACAAGTTACTTACCTCCTTGATTGTTTATACCTAAATAGTTTATTGTTTTTGATGTCATTGTAAATAAAATTCTTTCTTAATTTCCTATTCAGACAGCTCATTATTATTGCATAGGAATACAACTGGTTTTTGCATGTTCATTTTGTATCCTGTAACGTTACTGAATTTATTAGTTCTAAAAGATTTTTGTGGAGTCTTTAGGGTTTTTTAGGCATAAGAGCATATCATTTGAAAACACAGATAATTTTACTTCTTTTTTTCCCAATTTGCATGCATCTCATCTCTTTTTATTGCCTAATTGATTTGGCTGCAATTTCCAGTACTATGTTGAACAGAAATCACAAGTGTTGACATCCTTACTTTTTCCTGGATCTTAGAGCGAATGTTTTCAATTCCTCACTGTTAACTATGATCTCTGCCAGTTTCATGAGCACTCTGAGCCTGCCCCTTGGGCAGCACACTGAAAGTCTGGGACACTGGAAGCATGCTCTACTTCCTTTTTCTCAGGAGGGAGCAATCATAAGCCAAGGCGATTTTGATCAGCATGTTGAGTTGTGCTGACTTGGGGACGGTTGCTGTGGATAAAATAAAATTGCTCTTCTTACTAATGTGTTTTGTTTCAGTTTTGTGCTCATCTGAAGTATTGCAACTTCTTACTTGGATTCTAAACCTTCCATAAAGTTATTGGCTCATGATATTTATATGAGAGATTGAGGCGTGGGACTTCCTATTCTACTATCTTGCTAAAGTTACTCTTCTAAATATTTTTAAAGAAAGAAATAAAAGTATGATTTCTAGTAGAAAATACAATATAAAAAAATTGTTTCAGTTGTTTAAAATAATTAATTTAATTAATTAATTGTCTTAGTGAGTTTAGAAATGTGGCTGAATAAAAATTTTATGAGGTAAAAATTAATTGGAATTCTACACACCACTAATAAACAAAAAATGTAATTATAAATGGCATTCAATTTCCAATAACAAAATATAATCTATGAATACATCTTTTAAGAGTACATATAATTCATAAATTCTATAATGAACTTTTTAAAAGAAATTGAAATCAACATAAATACCATATTCATAAAAAGACACCATATCCTAGAAAAAAGACATATTTGCAGATTGATCTCTATATTCAAAGCAATTTTGATAAATTTTAATCAATTTCCTAAAAATATTTTTCACAGAATTAGTAAGCTGATTCCAAAATTCAAATGCATAATCCAAGTCCAATAATATTAAAAGGTGAAAGAAAACTGAGGAAACACTTCACACTCTATTTTGATACTATGTGTATAAGATATATTTATTTAAGTCCAGCCTGGTGGCTCATGCCTGTAACACCAGCACTTGGGGAGGCCAAGGCGGGCAGATCACTTGACGTCAGGAGTTTGAGACCAGTCTGGCCAAAATGGTGAAACCCCATCTCTACAAAAATACAAAAATTAGCCAAACATGAGGGTGCATGCCTGTAGTCCCATCTATTAGGAGGCTGAGGCATGAGAATTGCTTGAAATGGGGAGTTGGAGGTTGCAGTGCGCTGAGATCATGGCACTGCACTCCAGCCTGGGTGACAGAGTGAGACTCTCTCTCAAAAAAAGATATATTTATTTAAAAAGTGTGGTAGAAGAGACAAATTAATCAATGGAATGGGATAGAAACCACAGATACAGTCATGTTAATGTGAACACATTACCTACATTAGGTTTGTCATAGCATACCATTGCAGTATAGTGTGGAACTACTTGTTAAATAGTGCTAAGACAATTGATTATACACCAATTAAATTAATAGATACTTACATCCTATGTAAAAAAGACTCCATTACAAATAGATTTAAATATAAAAAGCAAATTTAAATCTAATAAGATAGTATAGTAAAATATATATAAGACTCTTGAGTAGCAAGATCCTTAAAGTACAAATATTTTAATCATGAGCTTAAAAAGGGTATTTTGGTTATAATTAAATTAAGAATTTCTGTTTATCAACAGAAAATAAAAAAAAGCAAGCACAAACTGGCAGAAGGTACTTGCTACATATAACAACATCACAGACTACTAATATCAAAAACAGAAAGCCCTTACAAATAAATAAGAAATAAAAATCTTCAACATTAAAACATCAGCAAAATAGTTGCACAGGCATTTCCACAGTCAACTACTAATGGCTTTTAAATAATAGAAAGATGTTTAATCTTGAATATTAAGAGAAATAGAAAGTACAATAACAATGAAATGTCTTTTACCATTATTACATGTCCAAAAATTAAGAATTCTGAGAACACCAAGTATGGACAGGATGTGTATAAATGCAACATGTTTGTGGGATACTACAAACTACAAAGGAGTACAACCACTTTGGGAAACAATTTTGAATTATCATATAAAATATATTCTTCTTTCAACCTACAAAACCAGCAGTTCTACACTAAGCTATGTATCCTAGCAGAGATTCCCAACTAGCCTCCAGAGGCATACAGCTTTGCAGAAGCTAGTTTAAAGAAGGGCTAGGAGAATTATTCACTTAGCACTAAGGGTAGCTCAGGCTTGTCCCTTTACCTCAGAGTATTTCACATGGTCTGTATACTGTAAGATGGTTAAAATTAGCATTGATGAGAAGAGCAAAAACATAGAAGTGGCTTAAAACAGAAAACACATAAATTGCAGTATATTTAAACAATAGTGTGATCTGTAACAGAGAAATAAATAAACCACAATATAAGCAACAATATATGGTCATATAAATAGTTCATTGATGAGGAAAAGAACTGAGTACTAAATATAAGCAAGCTAAAGTTAGAGAGTATATACTTATATGTGTGGGTTTGCCTATGTATTCATTTGTATATACATAAAACCATGTTTCTAATGAACAGAATAATTATATACTATAATTACAGGATTTGTTTGTCTGAAAAAGTCATTATCTCTCCTTCATTTCTGAATGACAGCTTTGCTGGAGAAAGCATTTTTTTTTGGTTGGCAGGTTTTTTTCTTTTTTTAGAACTTTTAAAATATCATCTCACTCTCTCCTGTCCCGTAAGGTTTTGCTGAGAAATCTTCTGCTTACCTACTGAAACTCCCTTGTATGTGATATGTTTCTTTTCCCGTGCTGCTTTTAGGATCTGCCCTTTGTCTTTGAGGTTTACAATTGGATTATAATTTGTCATGGTGTAGTCTTTTTTGGATTGAATTTGATTGAAAATCTGTTCCTGGATATTTCATCTTTCCCCAGATTTGAAAAGTTTTCAGCCATTATCTCTTAAAAAAGCATTCTATATTTTTGTCTCTCTTTTCTTCATTTAGCTCCTATAATTTTAATATTTGCTGCCTTTATACTCTCCCATAAATTCTGTAGGCTTCCTTTATTTCTTTTTTTTCTTTTCTCATCTCTATATATTTTCAAAGAACCCGTCTTTGAGTTTACAGATTCTTTCTTCTGCTTGATCAATTCTGTTATTGATACTCTTTTCTGCATTTTTATTTCATTTACTGTAGTCTTTGCTTCAGAATTTGTGGATTTATTTTATGATTTCAATCACTCTGATAAACTCTTCATTTTGTTTATTGTTTTCTTGAATTTGTTTCTCTGCATTTTCTTGAAATGTGCCAAGCTTCCTTAAAAGAAATATTTTGAATTATTTGTCTGGCAGTTCATAGTTCTCCATTTCTTTGGCATAAGCTACTGATAATTATCATAGCATTTTGGTGGTAATACGTCTTCTTGGTTTTTCATGTTTCTTGTTGTCTTATAATAGCTATCAGTGCATTTGGTGAAATACTCAGCTCTTCCAGACTTTTCAGGATAGTTTCAGTGGGGAACTACTTTCCCCTATAGGGTAGTGTGAGGGCACTGACTAGATGTGGTACAGTGTTTCTGGCACCATCAGGAGCACAGCTGTGGAGTCCTTGTGCAGCTCTGCCAACTGAGGTTGATGTTGGACCTCTCAAAGCCCAAATGTAGCATGTGGGTTAGCTCTCAGTGGTGGCTGAGTTGGTGTCTTGAGTACGGACATGGAAAGAGAGAACTTGGTTCCACAGCCCAGGGTAAAAACTAACCTGCTATGGTGATTGCTGTGGTGTCTGAGGCATGGCTGAGTGCAGTGAATCCACAGTTTTGGGGTCCAGAGTATGGGCACTTGCAGAGTGGATGCAGCTCAAGGGCCAGGGTCATGTGCAAGGTTGGGAGAGGTGGTATCTCTGATCCCTGAATGTACAATAGCAGCTGCTTCTGGAGGGGAAGAAGTGTGCACCCATGTTTTCCTCTCAGGGATTCTGTGGCAAAAAAATGGCTGTTGTTGCCTCAGTGTCAAAAGAAGTCAGAGTCCTCTGTGAAGCAGGTCACTCAGGACCTCAAGGTCTTCCACCACATGGCTGAAATTGATAGTATCTGACTTTCTCCTTTGTTTTGAGCCATCCCCCAGAGTCTCAGGTATGCTTATCTCACCAGTGGTCTTTTCTATCTGGATCTTCTCTCTCTCTCTCTCTCTCTCTCTCTCTCTCTCTATATATATATATATATATATATATATATACTATCACAAGGACAAAAAACCAAACACCGCATGTTCTCACTCATAGGTGGGAATTGAACAATGAGAACTCATGGACACAGGAAGGGGAACATCACACTCCGGGGACTGTTGTGGGTTGGGGGGAGGGGGGAGGGACAGCATTAGGAGATATACCTGATGCTAAATGACGAGTTAATGGGTGCAGCAAACCAACACGGCACATGGATACATATGTAACAATCCTGCACATTGTGCACATGTACCCTAAAACCTAAAATATAATAATAAAAAAATAAAAAATAAAAAATAAAATAAAATATAAATATAAATATATATAAAATATATAAATATAAATATATACATTTATATATAAATTTTTATATAAATATATAATTATATATTATAATGTATAAATAAATATATTTTATTTATATAAATATTTATAAAATATATTTATAAATATATACAAAATATATATAATATAAATATAAATATATATTATATACAATATAAATATAAAGATAAATATTTTATATATATATATGTATTTTTTGCTTCACTGTGCTGGTACTGATTCTTAAATGGGCTCTTCAGCATTCCCAAGGCAATTCTTATTTACGTATAGTTGTCTACATTTTTTATGTGGTGGAGGGAGGTAGGTGTGGTATCTCCTACTTTGCCATTTTGGTGACGTCTTATGGGGAAGATTATTAGGTACAGAGAAACTGATGAAGGAACAGAGATAATGGAGATAATATAGAAACAAAATTGTCCAAAAGATAAAAGAGAATGGTACTCAGAGCACAAGTATATAGGCTTGTCTTTGAAAGGGACAGGAAAATCTACTCAGAAAAGAATAAGGGCTAAAGATACAAATGGTTCTGGGTTGACTGGTTTGGTGGCCAAAAGATAAGAGAATTCAAAATTCTCAGATAATTGTTGAGGGAGACACAGAATGTGAAGGAGTTGAGAATTTAAAAAAATAAGTCTGAAATAAGCAAAAGAGAAAATCAAGTTTCTTACTTATGAACCTTAAATATTTATGGCTAGAAAACTTACGTTAACTAAAGGTCCCAGTTAAATACAATCTGAGCGAAACAACCAAAAATACAACTGGAACTAACGAAAGCATTTGAAATTCCCTACTTTCACAGGACTTTTCCACAAATCACCAAGAATTATATGCCACCACTCTAACTTTATTTTAATCACAGTTATATAGTTGAATACAGTTAATTCTAAGAAAATTTTGCCAATGGAAATATTTATAATTTCCCTGTCTGAACTGTAATTTCCCTTTGTCATTTTAAAATGAAGCCATTATATATTTTTCAATGATAAAAGAAAATAAAAATGTTAATAATTATTATATTTTAGAACTTCAGTCCTTGAATTAAGTTCCAAAAGGAAATTAAAATCTCAAAAAGTATTATTTGCCAAGTTTTCCTTTGAAACTACTATTACCTAGAAGGAGCGGAATAGATGAAAATTACAATAGTAACTAGAGAGGAAAAGAGTTTTCACTGGATGGATGAGATATTTTATAATTTCTGCATTAGAATAAATATTCTTCCTCAAAGTTACCAAGTAGCGAGAAATATTTGTGTCAAGATATTTCTACTGGATGCAGAAGCACACAAATGTGGTTTTTGTTTTGAATTGTCTTTGGTGCTAGATTTTCAAGCCATAAAAACATCAATGTCTTTATCGATTTTAGACTTTATGAAGCATCTTATACATGTTAAAAGCCAAAATAAATGTTCTCCAGTGCAACTTCTAGCTCCTAGAATGCATATTATATAAGACTCTTTCCCCTGTTAAAAAAACTAAGTCCTGGGCCGGGCGCGGTGGCTCTCACCTGTAATCTCAGCACTTTGGGAGGGTGAGGCGGGTGGATTACCTGAGGTGAGGAGTTCAAGACCAGCCTGACCAACATGGCGAAACCCCCGTCTCTACTAAAAATACAAAAATTAGCTGGGAGTGGTTGTGGGTGCCTGTAATTCCAACTACTCGGGAGGCTGAGGCAGGAGAACCACTTGAATCCCAGAGGCGGAAGTTGCAGTAAGCTGAGATCATGCCTTTGCACTCCAGCCTGGGCAACAGAGCGAGACTCTGTCTCAAAAACAAACAAACAGACAAACAAAAACTAAGTCCTACCCAGATTTCTTTAGCCCAGCAAATACGTTATGTATCTTAAAGTGTTCTGCCTTATGATTACACCTTATTCCAACTTTGCCTTACAAACAGAAGTATCCCAGGGCATTATATTATCTTGCTGGATTACCCTGCCTCTGATTTCTATGTCCCTCAATGCTCTGATTCATCACACAGGCCTCCTAGCACATGTGCAAGCCTGGTACCACCAACCACAATGTAGTCCCATCTTGATATCAAATAAATGTGACTTTACTCAACTATATTAATTACTTATTCACTAGATTATATTCAGTGTTAGTTCAAAACTTATGGTCTATCTTCTAAATAAATTTGACATTATTGAGAATAGCAGGATTTCAAAGAGCTTCAGCTTCTATAAATAGGCCAAAAGTAACATAATATTTTGATCGTTCTAAAAAAAAAATCCTGCTTTATAGAGCTCAATGCTAATATTCATGTTTGGGTTTATATCTTAATCTCATTACATAACAGTCAAAACCTATCAGTGTGCCATTATCTATATTAAAATATAGATGAATTCTACACTAAAGTGATAATGATTTTTTCCCACTATGTTCTAATTTCGGAATTTTTGGTTGCTTCTTTGCTCTGGAAGTATATCCTATAATTCTCTCACCTCCCATTGCTGTACTATGCCCCATACTATATAACACACTGCTAGTAACAGTGTAAGCATTTTTTAAAGTAGCTATTTGATTTTAACATTAATATTTAAATTATTAAAACCAGTACATTGCCTAGCATATATGTGCCTAATAAATGTTATTTTGAAAAAGAATCAAATGAATAAGTCCTCAAATATGTTACAAAGCTCCTATTTTTATCTTCAAAAAAATTCTTTTTTGAGACAGGGTCTTTCTCTGTCACCCACGCTACAGTGCAGTGGCACAATCTTGGCTCACTGCAACCTCCGCTACCTGGCTCAAGCAATCCTCTCACCTCAGCTTCTCGAGTAGCTGGGACCACAGGTGCATGCCACCACACTAGGCTAATTTTCTGTATTTTTTGTAAAGACAGGGTTACACCATGTTACCCAGACTGGTCTCAAACTTCTGGACTCAAGTGATCCTTCCACCGTGGCCTCCCGAAGTGCTGGGATTACAAGTGTGAACCACTGCACCCAGCCTCTTCAAAATTTTAGATTCCGAAGCACTTTCATAAAAAGCCTATCCCATCAGCCTGTATTTCTCACTTGGTTGCATGTTAATTTGTCTGACATACTCTCCTTGGAATCTTTTCTCTCTCCTTACATGTTCTAACATGTCTTCTGAAAGATAATGAAGGAAATGAATGGCACTTACTAATATAAGTTATACAACTGGCACACACATTTATAAAAAGCATGTAATGGAAGGCTTCCAATTATACCTAGCTATCTTCTTGAAATATCATTTAATTAAAATAAATGAATATGATACATTCTTGAATTGCTTGTAATTTCATCACCTTAAGGTGCTTGCACTAAAATAAAGAAAATGTGAATGAAGAAATGTAGAAAAATAATAGACCATATTATTGAAATTCCATAGTAGAAGAAAACCAAGCATACTAAAAACAAGCAACACCAGACAGCTTTCTCAGCCCTGGACCTTTAATGTCCTCTGAAATTTAAAAGAATAGCTTACATGCAAAGAGTAATAGCAAAGGAAAGATCAGAAGGATCTAACGCTTACAAAATTATTTATATATGAGACCAACTCATATTTAGGAGACAAATGTAACTTTTTATTCTCCTTATCCCCCTCATCTCTAACAGAAAGAAATACTAACCATGTTGGGCAGATTCTAAGACATTAATGTTAGTAAACATTGAGTGGCCCAGTGATGATACAATAAAAAATAAAATGCAGAAGTATTCCTGTAAGATGGAGAAAAGAAATTTGTATACAGTAAAACAGTAGATCCCTGAATACTGAGGTCTTACCTCCTTTCCGTTCCCCTCCCTATTAACAAATCTAAAATTGCAAAAATATATGATGACCAAGTGCTGTAATATTTTAACCTGAAAGATACCCTACTCTGTGGAAGCCACTGATTTAGGGTTTGCTTCCATAAAGTACCAAGAAAGCAAAAGGGAGTTTCCTCTTAATTGAAATCTTGACTTCATGGATATTCTTTGCACTGATTGCAGAGTAATAAAATGAAACGAGCAAAAATTGAATTGTTATGCTCATGCTTCCTCAAACCTGGGCAAATGTTTTGCTGCCTGCTCTAGTTAAAAGGGAGGAGTATGCTCCATTAAATTTATATGTGAATGTTGATCCCAAGCACTTTTTTTTATTGAAAAGAAAACAATAAATGCAGTAATATTTGCTTAGAAAACCTCTGTTAATTGATTAAAATTATACAAAAATAAGAGCTGAACAATCTTAGACATGAAATCATAATCACTAATTCAATTTAAAAAATAAGCCACACTGCTCCAATTTTATTTAAAAGCAAACTCAATTGGAGGAACAGAAAATATGATATACAGCGTGAGTCTAGATTTCAGTAAGAATTATGAAAGTTTCTCTCTTGCTATCCAAACATATAAGTTGAAAATTAAACTCATTCAGAAGTCATTTCTGTTAGACATTTTTTCATTGCAAGTAAAAGAATGGCTGAAGTGGCTTAAATGGTAGGGGTTTATTAGTGAATCTTACCTACCAACCCTTCTGGAGATAGATGTCCTCAGCTTTGAACGATGCCATGGCTCAATGTGTTAGGACTTTGTGCAGGCTTCTTCTATGCAGTCTCCCTCCCTCTCTTCTCTCTGTCTCCCTCCCCTGCCCCTTCTCTTCCTCTCTGTTTCTTCTTTACTATCACAAAATATCTGCCAAAACTCCATACAACATAACGTCTCACAACAACATACAAAAGAAAGGGGAAGAGGGAAGGAAACAAAATTACATAGAAGAAGAAGCTGAGCTTTAATCTAGGTGCAGTGACAGCCTTGGCTGATCCCATGGGGAACTGATGTGATCCCAGAGTTGATTGATATGGCTAGGCCTTTATAATCTTTCATTCATCATATACTAGATGTGTATCTACCTTGCAAAGGGTACCATGCCCTTGAGCAAGACAGCTGTCTGTAGTACAGAAATCTTTCTACCTGATGGGGCTGGCAACTAAATAAATAATTGGAGAGAGATGGCATATTTGTGGATTGGAAGACTTAATATTAAGTATGTAAATTATACCCAAAATAATCTGAATCAACACAATTGCATTAAAAAAATTCTAGCAGATATTCTTGTGATAAATGGTGAACTTATACTGTAATTTTTATGAAAATACAAAGGTCCAAGAATAGACAAGTTAATCTTGAAGAAGAAAACAAAGCTGGAAGACTTAAACCACCAAATATCAAGGCCCATTATAAATCACAAAACTAAGCCATTGTGGCATCAGTGCAAGAGGAGGCAAAGAGGCACATGAAACAGAATAGAAAGCCCAGAAACAATCCATTCATATATATTATCTGGATTTATGAAGAAGATTATAATGCATTGCAGTGAAGAATGGAAGGTTTTTCCAGTAAATATTTGCTGTCAATTGGGTAACTATACACAGAAACTGAACCCTGACTCCCACTTCACAACATTGTGGAAATTAAGTCCAGATGGATAGGATATGTAAATATTAGAGTTAAAACAATAAAACTTTTAGAAGAAAACATAAGCACATATCTTCATAACCTAGAAGAAGGCAAAGGCTGGTTTATAAGACAGGACACAAAAAGTGCTAATCCTGGATATATTTGACTATATTAAGACAAACAACTTCTGTTCATCAAAAGATATCACTAAAAGAATTAAAAGACAATCCATAGGATGAAATAAAAATGTGCAATACCAATATCCTAGAAAGAGGTTGTTTTCAGAATACACAAAGGATTCTTATAATTAGAAAAAGTTGAAAACAGAAGCTAAAGATGGGATTTAAAAGTATATGAAATATATTTTTCAGAATATATTCTATACTTTATCATATAATAAAAAGTTAAAGAAATAAAATCCATACAATTTTTCCTCTTTCAGAGTCAAAATGATTTTTATGCTAATGCTATTTCTTTAACACACTCATATATTTACTTGCGCTTGCTCTTTTAATTAACAAAACCTATTTTCTCTCAATATTGATGAAGTCACTTCTTAATGCATGCTGAAGAGATTTGTATATCAAACTTTAAGACACAGACTAAACTGGAGATTTGTAGTTGAGTTTGCTATTCAGTCTGACATTCACTTTTCTGAATAACAGGGTCAAACAATGTGTGGTCTGAAAAGCAGAAATAGCAAAAAAAAAAAAAAAAAAAAGTAAATAACATTTTAAAATATTATTTGTCATTTATTTAATAGTATTTTATTTCACCACAAATATATGTTGGCCCCCAAATTCAATTTTATTATATTAACATGCTAGGCTCCTTTGGCTTAAATATAAGTTTTGAAAATATTTCAATAAAAAAGTTATGAGTATTTTAATTAATTTCATTGAAACAGATGTAGAACTAGGTCTGCCAGGATAAGGTAGCTTCTGGTATCTTTGATTTAATAAACATAGGATTTTTAGGTACTATTTTGATCACTAGACGGAGCTTATATAGCATTACCAAAATTATAAAAATATGGAGAAACAATATAAAACTAATTTGAATAAAGAAATGCAGGGAATTTAAATTATAAAAGAAGTTAAATCTCTTGTGCATGTCAGAGTCCGTGATGGGTAAAGATTTTTATTAAAATCCATTTATAAAGACACCAGTGATTTGAATAAGAAGTGAAAACTTCATACATTTCAGGTGATTTGAATGCATAAAATTGGACATCAGAAAACATAAATTGACTTTTATTTTTTATAATAAGAAATATAAAAATTATTATTTGTCAAATAACATTTAGTTTGAGGTCACAAGTATAAAGAAATGTGTAAAAATAGTAAGGTAAAATGTGAAATACAATATTGTTTAAAGTGGAAAGGAGAAACTATATACTACACCCACAATGAGGACTGAATGGTAAAAATGCTAACCAAGCAAAGAAAAATTTAGTGATCACTCCAGATTGTAGTCTGAATCAGCAAGAATGATAAGAAAGGATTAGAAAAACTATATGGTAATTCTCCAGGCGTACTATTCATCTAAAGCTTGGCACAGATGCTGAATTTTGAAAAGGACTAGAGTAAAGAGACTTAGAAAATGATAAACAAATTCAAGTTATGCAGCACAGTGCAAAGAACACTGGACAGTGAAGACGGGAGCATGTATTCTTGAGTTTACAAGAATGGCACCACCTCACCAGAGGCCATAGTCAAGGCATCTCATTTCTCTCAGCCTCGCTGTCCTCCTTTGTCTAATGAAAACATTTGCAAAATTATCTCATCATTTTCTTGCAGTTCTTGGATTTTACAATGAACTGAATTAATAATACATGGGCAATTGAGAGACTATTAAAATCCACTCTAGCGGACTTTATGCATGTGTAAATGTATTTGACAAAAGTTGATTAGCTATTCGCTACATTCACTACTGACAGAACTGGGGGAAAAATGGGCTGAGTCAAAAGTAAGAACAATGTAGGTTAGATTAATGATTTTCGAGCCTCACTACCTTAGAATTAACTAGGGATCTCTTTAAAAATGCAGACCCTTAGGATTACATTTCATGTGATCTGGAATGTGACCAGGCATCAGTATGTTTAAATCTCCCTAAATGTTTCTAATTTTGATCCAGGCGTGGAAACCTCTTAATTAGGCATGATAAAATATTACCTACAAATGAAGGTTTATAGATAACCTTTCTCTGTGCCAATAAATATTAGAAAGTCCATAATTAACTATAAAATGAACACTATAACTGTAATAAATATTAATATCTATAGAGACTTTAACATATTTATTTTCTAGATGCCATAAATACATTAGCTTAATTAATCCTCTCAACAAAGTTTTCATGTATTTTCTTATTTTTAAAGAGGAAGGCACAATCTTAGAAAGAATTTTAAATTGGAAAATTCTGGACCTATACAATGCTATCCTATGTGATTTTACCTTCAGCTGCAGAATTTCATTTTCTTCCAGTTAAATATCATCCTGATGTAGTTATGATTAAAAATAAATTAATGGAAGAAGGTCAGTTCTTTTACTATACCCTACCTTCCCTCAAAAGCAGCGCATTAATACAAAATGTCAGTTCTTTTACTATACCCTACCTTCTCTCAAAAGCAGCGCATTAATACAAAATGTCTATTTACTGATTTCAATATAAAACATGGTTTCGTTTTCCCAAGTTATAATCTACATCACAAAATTAAACTCTTTGAAATGTATACTTTCTTCTGGAAAATATTATCTATATTTTAATTGTGACTACATTATCTCAGATTTCTCATCAAGTTAGGTGTTCTAGAAACTAGAACATAAAATTGCTGTTCTTTTTCAAACTTTCTGTTGAAGTCATTACTATGACTTTCATTGTATCAGAAACTCTCCTCTGTGTTGTTTCATGCTGTCCCTGTGCTATCGGCATTTTATGACTCTTTGAGATTACGATATTTCAAACCTCAGTGACTGTATGTTTCCACTGGGATATTGGAAACAGACTTTACAGTCTCCACACACAATGCAATTTTTAAAATAAAATTCCATAAATTAAGGCTCTCATAAATTGCTGGAAATGCTGCTGTTGTAAGCAGCTGCTTTGTTGCATTTGATCCTCATGCTAGGTAGAGTTCATAGGGTATGGCATTTAAACCTGGACTACCCTTAATTAGCATAAAGGTCTTGTGAAAAGATTATGCCTTGGCAAAGAGCTTATGCCTATTAAAAAATGTCACGCAGAAGATCAATATGTAATCACCACTTGAAGTATACTAATCAGAATACACTACCTTGAAGAAAATATCAACTGAATCTATTAACTGTCTAACACAGCTAGAGATCTGGCAGTAGAAGGAGGTAACAAACTGACTTGGAATCAACAAAGAAATTCAAGCTTCAGCTTCCAACCCACAGAATAAAATAGAGGCCATAAGGGAAAGCCTTTTCAAAGGAACACACATTGGAATCACTTAATCCAAGGGGTTTCAGCAATGTAAATTTTGCATTTGAGTCTTGAATGCCTAAATGGACATGAACTCACATTTATTGATTGTTCTAACTGTATATACAGTAAGTAGAAAAAGAGAGGACAAGAGGAGACACTTTAGGAGTCTGGAGGTAGGCATATATGCAGATGATTTAGGAATGATTCTGAATAATTTGCTGTTCTCACTGTTTTGTTTTGTTCATTTGTTTCCCTGTGGGAATCAGGAATAATCCTTTCAAAGGGTTTTTAAGTCAAAGCCAAAATTTTTACAGCAGTCTACAAAGTTTTATAGAATGTATCTTCCTCCTTGTCACTTATCACTCTGACATTTCTCCTAATACCTCTTCCTTTACCCTGCCCCAGTGTAACAGACTGAATGTTTATGGTCACCAGAATTTGTTTGTTGAAATACTAACCCTCGAGGTGGTGGCATTAGAAGGTAGGACCTTTTGGGAGATTATGAGGGCAGAACCCTCCTGAACGAGATAGTGCCTTTATGAAAGAGGCCCCAGAGAGCTCATTTGCCCCTTGCACCATGTCAGAACACAGTGAGAGGGCACCATCTATAAACCAGGAAGCAGGCCCTCACCAGACACTGAATCTGCCTGCATCTTGTCCTTCGACTTCTCAGCCTCCAGAACTGTGAGAGGTTAGTGTATGTTGTTTCCAAGCCATCCAGTCTATGGTATTTCGTTATAGCAGCCAGAATAGACTAAAATACCCAGCCACACTTGTTGGACACACCAGCCACACTTCCTCTGAAGGGTCTTTGCATCCACTGTTCCCTCTGCCTAGACTGTTTCTCCTTCTCCTCTCTTTGAAGTTTTCGCTCAAATAACTTCTTTTCAGTGACATCTTCCCAGGCCACTATCTAAATTACAAACTACTACTAATCACATACAAACTTTGGGTACCCCTCGGCTCTTGATTATTTTTTTAGCTCTTATCTACCATGTCATATATTTAAAATATTTATCTGGTTAATTCCGTTTCCCTTCCTCAAATATAATTTTGATTGGGTTAAAGACTTCTGTTTATTGTACAGTGTCATATCACTAGAATCTAGAACAGTGCCAGTCATATATCAGGAGATCAAAAAATGTTTAATGAAAAAATGAAGGAATGAACTTTTGAATTGGACTTTCTTCTATCTTTTTTGGATGAGGGATCGCAAAGAAAGTCAGAGTGAAGGAGAATATGGCCAACTCTAACTAGTTTTGAAGGAGACAAACTCCAAGAGTAAAAAGAATATACAGCAGTGTTAACAAGGAAAAGGAAGAAGTAAATTTAAACCGAGCCCTACAATTTTCAACCATCCAACTTACCCCTAAGACACTTAACAAGCACAAGAAGTGTAAACTCAGATTTCCTTCCTTCCTCCCTACCTTCCCATGTTGATGTCTAAGCCCTAGACCTATGTTAAACAGTTTCTTTTCCTGAACCCATGCAGAATTTTCAGGTCTGGCCTTTTCCTATATTACAGGAGCTGTGGACACCAGTTACTATTCTCCAAATACTGATTTCTGCACTTTGTTACTTCTGACTTGTCTTAATAATAACTCCATTTGATACAGCTCAGTTCCTAGTCCCTTCCTGGAGTCCCATGTAACAAGGTTTCCATTCATTTTGCACTCGTTTTTATTATGAGTAGGAAAGCCAACTCATAAAAGAGAAGTCCTGCCCTTTCTATTTAGTGATGGTTCCATCCTATGGAAAGTGGAGAGTCCAATCTATAATGAGAATAGGAAAAGTCACTGTAAATCTAGGGCAAAGACTTTTTTCCCCATCTATACCACTGTTTTACTTACAGGTAGAATGTGCTCCTTTTTCCAGCTTTTCCAGAAGTAAAACTAGTATTTTATCAGGGCAAGAAAAATATAATTAAATGAACTCTCAAATCTTAACAGTGGAGATGATATCTTAGAAAAATATAAAAGATTTTGGTTTGAATATTATTTTCCTGTCCCTTTTCATATAACATACAGACAATCAGCCTGGAAATTCTCCAGTATGGGATAAGAAAGCCAGCTGGAGTTCTTATCCATATATCCATGACATATACTTTGGTAAACAAAAATTATTTATTAAGTACCCTGATAATGTCAGAAAGAAAGCATATATTATTGTTTTATTCATAAAATAAATAGTATTTGTTTGTTTTATTTTATTTTCCAGTTATCAACATATAGCATTGGGCCTTAACATTTACTAACCTCTTACTAAGTGTTATCACTTTCTAAAATATATATGTTATTTGATTCAATCCTCATAAACGACCTGTCATATAGATTATATTATTACCCTATTTAGAAGACACTAAAATCAACATAGGCCAGGTAATTTACCTAAGACTGCTAAGTAGAGACACATAACTTGTACTCAAGCAAATTACAGAGCCCTTAACATACTTACCAGGCTGGTATATGAAATTACATAAGTGAATAAATTTTTTTTACCTGTTCTTTAGTACACGTATGTTAGGTCACATATCCGTAAGAACAGACATTTAAATGGAAACTTTGGTTGATTGACAAGGAGCATTTTTCCTGTTTCTGATAGGTACAGTGGTTTTGTAAAATGTGTTTCCAGCCCTGCATTACCACCAGCCTGAACTAGGTCACTATCATGCTGAGCCTGAAATGGACGTAATTCATTTTTTCTACTCTTGCCACAATTTGAGCCATTCTCTACAGAGAAGCAAAGGGATCTTACTGACATGAGAATTGAAATCCAGTCTGCCCCTTGCTTAAAACTCTTCAATGGTATACAAACACACTTGGAATCCTACTGTGGCCATAAGCCTAACATGAACTGGCCCTTGCTGATTCTTTTACATTCATTTTTGAATCACTTCTCTTCTTCATTAAGCTCCAGTTATACGGTATTGTCAACTTTTAAATGGCTTTCCTTCATTATGGCCTTGCACAGCTTTCCATCTCCCTAGATGCTCTCTACGGACACCACATCTCTTCACCCTATTTGTTTCCTTCATGATCATTATAATTCATAATCATCTTGCTTGTTTAGTCATTCTTTTGTTTCCTAACCCAACAACTTCATAGAATAGTGGCAATGTCCACAGAGAAGCGAAAAGATCTTATTCACACGAGAATTAAAACTATTCTGGCCTCTTCATAAAGCTCTTCAATGGCATCCAAACACAGTTGGAATCCTACCACAGGTAAAATCCCAACTCCATGAGAAAAATGACTGTATCTGTCTGTCTTTGCATCATCATGTTCCCAGTACCTATCATGGAGCCTCATATGTAATAGTAGTTCAGTAATTACTTGTTAAGTCTATCATATTGTTCTCCAAGTTAAAATAAAAATGGCTTCCAAATTCACAGAAGATGAATTTCAAATTCCTTATCCCAGCATTCAAGATTTAAGTAAGCCCTCGCAGACACTTGATTCCCTTCTCTCCTAAACCTGTTCTAAGCACTCTTGTCAACCAACACATCTGTGTTACTCAAACACCTCCAATGCGTTCTTACCTTGGCGCCTTTACTCAAATCATTCTCTTTTGCTTGAATGTCCTCTACTATTTCCAATCGTGCAAATTTCAAGTACATCTGTTCTGGATGTAGGAAGCCTTTCTTTTTTCCCCATTATTTCCTGCCTCTTCAAAGGAAGATTAATTCAGTCTAATGTATATTTTCTTTGAACTTTGAAATATCTCTTTATATAGAAGAGCTCTTTCAAGCACTGAAGCTAGAGAAACCATTGCCCCACCTTCCTCCATCATTTACTATCTGGGGATCTTTGCTTTCTTTGTCTATATAATGACAATAAAATTTTTTCCAACTCCTATTTTTTTAAATTAAACTTATAACACATGTAGTGTTGAGGTACCACTGATCACTAAGTTATACTAAGTACTAAATGTTCATTATTTAAAATCATAGCTGAACTTAAATTGCATTAGTTACTACATTTATTTGGCTATATGCCATAGAGATACAAAGTGATTATAAACTTTCTAAAAATTGAGAAAAATATAGTATTCTGATCATTTTCCACCATATCTTGTGTAAAGAAGGTATTCAATTAATATCTGTTGACTTGACTGATTGCATTGATTAGACAACACTTTTTCAAAATGAAGCTTTGTCTGTAAATGTGCTTCTTTCAGAAACAGGAGGACTATAATTAGCTCTTATTGTGCAGAAAATTCATAAACCTGAATTGCTATGCAGTTCTTTTTCTTCTACCAGTATATGCTGTATATAACGCTTAAAAATAATTAGCAAGTCTTTGGAGGTAATCAGCTTTACTTCATACTCTATCTAAAATATTTTAAACAGCATTTTACTGAGTCTTGTGGTTAGAATTCTGCATGATGTTAGTCCTCACTGGAAGCAAGTATCCGATGTTTTTTCATTTAGAACAGCGAATCTCACATGCCATAGGCTGGCTAAATTAGATTCATCTGTGGTGATTATTAACATCACAGTTTGCTGAAATCCATGCCCAACTCACTCATCAGAATCTCTGGGGATGAAAGGCCAGGAAATTATACTTTATACAAATACCTCAGAAGATTGTGATGTGTAGCTACATATAATAAGCTTTCCTCTTAAAAAAGCAGTTAATTGGAATCATTATGTACAAAACAAAGAGCAGTAAACTTTTCTACCAACTATAATTTCTATTATGATATCTCTCAAATGAGAGAAGTCTGAAGCTTTGGATTTTACTTTCACTTAGATGTCTAAATGTTTCTCTAGTACATTCTTTCTTACTGCAAAAATACATGATAAATTTAAACTTATAGCTTCCCGTTTTTAATTAAAAAAACCTTTAAATAGACTTATGGAGCTGTAAAATTAAAAAGTATGTTATTTATAGATATGAATGCTTGTCATTACAGAATAAGTATCAGTGAAATAAAAAATGCATCAGTCTATCAAGTTTAAGAATCTGATAGCAGTAGCAGCTTTGAAGTATATATAGATTTTATTGCTGAGTAGTATAATCATTTTACAAATTTTATGACATACCACGTTTTGTTTATCTATTCACCATTGAGGGACATCTGGATTGTTTCCACTCTTTGGCCATTATGAATAATGCTGTTATGAATATTCAAGTAAAAGTCTTTTGTGTGGACATATGTTTTCATTTCTTTTCATTAGATACATAGGAGTAAAATTGCTGATTCATATGGGAATTTTATGTATGTAAAGTTTAAGAAATGTCAAAATATGTTTATGCAAAGTGGCTTCACCATTTTACATTCCCACCAGGAATGTATGAAGGTACCTGTTTCTCTGCATCCTTGCCAACACTTGTTATTACATGCTACATTAATGAATCTCAAAAACATTGATCTAAACAAATGAAGCTAAGTAGTAAGCAAAATACCGCATATTGTAAGAATCCATGTGTATTAAATATTCAGAAAAGACAAATCCACAGAGACAGAATGTAAATCAGTGGTTGCCTGGAAATGGAAATAGTGATTGACTGCAAATGGTAATGAGGAATCCAGAATAATAAAAATGGTCTAAAAAATGGGATCACAATGATGATTTCAAACTCTAATAATTTACTAAAAAGTTATGAGTTGTATATTAATAATAACCAGCTAATGACATCTATATGTAGATACGGTGTGCATGACTGTGTAAGTATATATATTTAGATCTGTATTTTCAAAACCTCTATTTTAATTATCAAGAAACAGATATCTACTAAATTGAATATAGAAAATGAATATAAGAGAGCTCATGCAGTTATCAATTTAGTGGTATGTCAATTATTAATTTTCCTGTGGTTTCTGAAGTACAGTATGCCCTTTACATTCACGGGTTTCACAACCATGGATTCAACCAACTACTGATTCAAAAAATTGAGAAAGAAACAATAAAAATAATACAAATTCAGAATAATACAAAATAATATAATACAATATAATAATTATAATACAAAATAATACAGTTATACTGTACTTATATAACACTTTCGTTGTGTTTGGGTATTATAAGTAATCTAGATATGATTTAAAGTATATGGAAAAATGTGCATAGCTTCTATGTAAATACTACACCACTTTATGTAAGGAATTTGAGCATCCTCAGATTTTGGTATCCACGTAAGGTCTTGGAACCAATCCCCCATAGTTGCCAAGGAACAACTATAGGCAATCCTTTCTTGAAGAACATATAAAAGACAGCAGAGAATGTCCAGAAAATGCATCTTGCACAAAAATATATATACATATGGAATATATATTTTATATCCCATTTTTAAATTAATACTCCATTGTCTATTGTAATTTCTTTCCTAAGTCATGAATTATTTATAAGGATATTTTTACCATCTAAATGTATAGGTGTTATTGGTATTTTGTTGTTAATTTCAATCTTGTAGTTCTGTTATTTATTTATTTAAAGTTTCAACTTCTATTTTAGATACTATGGGTACATGTTCAGGTTTGTTACATAAGAATATTGCATGATACTGAGGTTTGGGGTACAGATCCTGTCACCCAGGCAGTGAGCATAGTACCTGATAGGAAGTTTTTCAGCCCTTATCCCCCTCCCTCCCTCCTCTAGCAGTCTACAGTGTCAGTTGTTCTCATATTTATGTCCATGTGTGCTCAATGTTTAGCTCCCGCTAATTTCAGCATTGTAATTTTAACATTGTAGTTTTAGTCTGTTTTATATACATTCCCTAAAACTTGCCATGACCTGTCTGATTGCTCTAGAATTAGGTAATGTTATTGTTCCATGAGTAGTTACAAAAAGGATCTAAATCTTCTGCATCTGCAATTGTTGGTGTTTTTCTAATTTTGACAGCTATGAACAAGATCTGTAAAAATATTGCATGAATTTTTGTAAAAATTTTGCATATTTAAATTTTCATATATTTTAAATAAATACTTAGAAGTGGAATTACTAGACATTATGGTACATCTATGTTTAACTTTAAAAGAAAATACCAAAGTGTTTTTCAATAGGGTATGCCATTTTCATATTCCTATCAGCAACATTTTAGAATGTGAGTTGCTCTGCATCCTCAACAACATCTTGTATGGTCATTTGGCTGTTTTAGCCAGGCTAGTGTATGTGTAGTGCTGTCTATGGTGGTTTAATTTACACTTCCCAAATCGCTGTTACATTCAGTTTTTCCCCCATATGTTTATTCTAATGAATATGATTCCTTAGTAAACTGTCTGTTCAAATCCTTTGCCCAGTTTTTACTTAAGTGTCTTGTTTTCTTATTATTGAATTTTGGGAACTTTTTAATGCATTCAAGACTTATTTTCATATATTCTCAATAAACTTCTTTATCATATATACATATTATAAAATTATTGCAAAAAATTTTCTCAGTCTGTGGCTGATCTTGCTTCCCTTTCATTATCTTTACATTGCCTTTCAAACAGTGGAAGTTTTAAATTTTGATAAAGTATAATTTAATACTTATAATGGATCCTGTATTTTATGACATAATGAAGAAATCTTTGACCCAAAACACAAATATGTACCCCTATGTTATCTTCCAGAAGTTTTACACTTTTAGGTTTACATTGAAGTCCATGATTGATTTGGAGATCTTTTTTTTTTTTTTTTAGGTAGGGAAATTTCTTGGATTAGGGTCTTTTGAGTGCATATGGTTGTACAGTTGTTACAGCAATTGTCGAAAAGATTGCTTTTCCTTGACAGGCCTTTGCACCCTTCCAAAATAAATGGACCATGTAAGTGTGGGTGTAGTTCTAATACACTATTCTGTTTCATGGATATACTTTTTCCAATTTTCACTAATAACACAATGTCTTAAACCTTATACCTCTATAATAAATTATGAATTCAAATAATGTGAGTCTTTTAAATTTGTTCTTTTTCAAGAGTTTGTACTTTTCTAGTTGCTTTGAATTTTTATGTAATTAATTACATGTACATGATTTTAAAACACCAGATATAACAAAAGAATAACTAATCCAATAAAAAGCATGTTCAACTATATAATGTTTGTAAGAAGCTAACGTTAAAGATATTTTGAAGGATAAAAAAAGATACGTTATGCAAACACTATTTAAAATAAGGCATGTTGCCAGGAGCGGTGGCTCATGCCTATAATTGCAGCATTTTGGGAGGCGGAGGCCGGTGGATCATGAAGTCAGGAGTTCAAGACCAGCCTCGCCAACATGATGACCCCCCCCCCCCCCGTCTCTACACCTTTAAATGATAAATTGTTATCGGAGAACTTAAAGACCTTTAATTTAAACAATTTACCATCCAGTATCATTGTACTGCTTTACATTGTTTTTCTTGTGAGTACCTGGTAGACAGCCATAAAGAAAAGCCTATAAGTAGTTGTTTACCGTGTGTCTTTAAGGAATTCTGTATTCTCATACTATACCACGTTTGGCCTTTAAAAATTTTGTTATTCATTTGTATGGTGATTAATGTCTGTTTTCTTATTTTTTTTTTTTTTTTTGAACTCTGTCACAGGTGAGCCATTGTTCATTGATCCATCTCTTCTTAGATTTTAGTCTAGTTGCTTGCCCTGTGAACTCCTCTATGCTGGGTTAAAGAAAAGTTATGATTTTGTAAATTCTCAAGCTTTTCTTATAGTTAGGATGAGGTGATGCTCTTTCAACTTCATATATCCTAGCTAGAAGATAGAAATCATGAATTTTTAAATCCCTGCTTACCTGGTTACTTTTTACAACTTGTCTTTTTTTTTAATTTAAAAAGCAGTTTGAGTCCTAGGATGATGTTATTTCAACCAGACAGTAGTTTCATTTGATTTTCCAAGTCACTGGAAACATTATCTTTTTACATGACTTTAATACTATTTCTGGAATTGAGACCTTCTGGCCTACTCAGATATTATAAAGCTCAGCAACATTCCATGCAAGGTATTAATTTACTTCTGCATGAGTTTCCCCCCCACCCCCCCACCGCCCCATGTTGTGTAAGGTTAAGTTTTTCTCCTGTCTCATCTTGTTTGTAAAATAAAAGCTCCAAGCCTCCAGGTTCAGCAGATTATTTCAGGACTGGCTCCAGGATTTAACACTCTCTTACCTCTATAAGTGTGGCTTTGGATTCATTTTTGATCTCTTCTAGAAACCATATTAACATATAAACCGAAAGTAAATATAAAGGAAATTTAGAGTGAATTTCCATGTACCCACCACCTAAATTCTACTACAAACAATTTAGTAATCATTTCTACATCTAATCACTTCTTTATTCATCCATCTTATTTTTAATGCATTTAAAACTAAACTTTTGACATCTCTAAACTTCCCACTTAAATCTATCAGCATGCATATCATTAAATAGAACTCAATTCATAGACATGAAGTGAAGCGTGACCTGTTTATAAGGTATTGCATTGGGTCACCAAACAATAAAGTTGAAAGTAGTTTGGTAGTACTATTCAGATACTCAGATATTTTCGGACAAAGCCAAAGTACTCAGATTTTATGCAATAGGTGAGAAAGAATCAATGTAAGTTTGACGTATGTGTGTGCACAAGAAAAATGTGGGGTATTGCTAACAGAATGAAAGCATAACTTTAAGATTAACTGGGGCCGGGTGCAGTGACTCACTCCTGTAATCCCAGCACTTTGGGAGGCCGAGGTGAGCGGATCACGAAGTCTGAAGATCGAGACCATCTTGGCTAACACGGTGAAATCCCGTCTCTACTAAAAAAAACAATTAGCCCAGTGTGGTGGCGGGCGCCTGTAGTCCCAGCTACTCCGGAGGCTGAGGCAGGAAAATGGCGTGAACCCAGGAGGCGGAGCTTGCAGTGAGCCGAGATCGCGCCACTACACTCCAGCCTGGGCGACAGAGCAAGACTCTGTCTCAAAAAATATATAATAATAATAAAGATTAACTGGACAATTCTTCAGGTAGCAGAAATTCTGTACTAGAGGCTGAGAAGAGAAGGCAGTAGTTCAAACTTGATGGGAGAGAAGTCTTGGCCATGGTTAAGACTATGGGAAGAGAGAAGAATGGATGGAGGTACAGACTCCTAAATGAAAAGGATAGTGAAGGTATTTAGTAACCAACAGGATAAATGTATGAATGATGACAAACAGTCTTAGTTAATGAAATATAATATCTCCAGGGTGGTTATACTAAAATCTTAAGTTTTAAATCAATTAAATTGTCCAGTTCATGTAGACAGATAAAAATAATATAAAATCATATGGACATGCAAAGGTGATTAATTCCACACTTGCTTGCTTTCCAGATAAAGTGATCATTGAGGGTATTATTTTGGGGAATATAATCTGTTAATCTAAAAATGACTATATCCTTTAGAGGTATCTTTTACTTTCTTATTAGTTGTGATTCCTTTGTGTTGTTGTTTTTTTTTTAACTTTTTATTGTCAACCCTCAGGGGTTTATCTCAACATCTGCCATGCTCATTGAAAGTTATTTTCCTGCTTAGCATATCTTATTTTAATATATGAACATCTGCTAAAGGGTTGCTTTAGAAATCGTCCATTCACAGAGTTCATCTGCTTTTAATATTTTACTTTCTAACATTATATTATCCTGCTGAGTTATAGGACAGTCATATTTTAGCTTAAGAAACAATTACTTCTGATGAATCTTTAATATTCAAGCTGATAATCAACAGGATTTATTTGGTACCTATTATATGCGCAATATTTAGATGGGCCCTGAGGATGAGAAAGATATATGATTTTCTCCTTATCCTGGATGAGTTTACAACCTAGTTGGGAAAAAACAAAACAAAACACATAACACAAGCAAAGTGAACAGTGCAAGGTATTGCATCATTAAAAAGTTTATTGTATGGTGTACTGTATGGCATTACTGAGGGCAAAATAGAGGACTAAGGGGAAAAAAAAAGGTTTCATAGGGATGTAACTTGAATAAAGATATAGGCTTTGGGAAGAGAAAAGTTAAATTACACAGCATTACAGCCAAGGGAAATACAAAGTGTGTCATCTCAGGATAGTATTACAGAATTGCTTAATTTTTATTGCTATTTGTCCCATGTTATTCTTAACTTCTTTTTTAGATTAATATTATATATAATATTGTATATATATGTGTATAATATTGTATATATATGTGTATATATATTTGTATATCATATTGCATACACACACATACACACAAATTCTCCTAATTAAATTATATACCTGAAATGTCTGAGATCTTCCAGCCTTAATTAACAACAACTTGATTTCTTAAAAATTGGAAAGGCAACGTTTCCTGGGAGTCCTATTGAAAAATTTTCTGCTGCTAAAAAAAATGTCTCATAACCGTTTTACAACTGTTATCTTATTTGTTTTATTTGTAGGAGTTAAGAAATAAATTTTAGGGCCCCTAAATCTAAGCCTCATTTTCCTTTTACCCTGCTAATTAAATTTTAGCCCATAAATTGTTCATAATTTTAATACAAAACAATTTCTCTATTTACTAACTTCCCAAACAGAAAATTAAATACATGAATTTCAAAAGTATAGAATATAAACCTATCTTTATAATGATAAATCAATTTGTTTTTCTTCTTGATGTTATTTGAGTTTCATACTAATAGGGCTATTAGGTTAAGCAGTCATGTATTAGTCTAAGTAAGCTAATTCCATGGCAATGTTTTATATAGCCAATAATTTAATATTTACATGTATCAGAGCTCATATTTAAGTAGAAGTTTAAATTGATTTATTTAATACAAAGACAAAATTAATTTTAAGAGGCTAATAATTTCTTGTTTACCTAAAGATGAAATTTTAAAGTATATTTTTAAATAAAAATAATAATATTGTCACTGATAGGCAGCCAAAGAAAAATATGCATTTTATTCCTGAGCTAGGGCTTCTGAAATACGGATAACTCCCGTATTTCAATGCTCCATGTAAATCCTGATTCCTGCTGCCCAGAATGGCAAGAAGTATGTTCAAGACTCAAAAGTTGCAGAAAAAAAATGAAGGACCAAAAACAGTGAATTCTGCTACACACACTTTCTTCCTCCCTAATTTCATAAAGTTGTCATTTAGAGCAACTCTAAAACTTGAGGCTATAATTTAAGAGGGACATCATTTATCCAGTAACAGAATGATATACTTGTCGCCTATTCACTGGGAATTATTCTACAACGGATTCACAATGGCATGTTGTAAATATGTGTACATTTCCTAACCTTCAGAAATGCAGTTTGAAAGCTGAAACACAGACCTCATCAAGAACAGCCTGCTGACTTCCCAGACAGGTTTTACAATGGAGTGGTGTCATAAACTCACCCCAATTCTATATCTTGACATATGAAAGTACAGAAACTTGATTTCACCAGTGTAACAAAGCTAATCAACTTTTCAACAAATTATTTATGTCAGCTGTTCTCAACAGTGTAATCCAGAATTAGAGTTCATTAATTTGCAATGGGAATTATGTCTTTTTAGTGAGTAGAATTTGCATATGTTTAATCCAGGTTAATCTCTTTCTGGAACAAATTAAAAATAAAAATGTGTTTACTAAACCTAACATGGGGCGGGGGGAATAGACGTAGATAGTCTAAGGACATTTTAATCAGAATTCCTCAGCTGATCTGCCATAGCACAATTGGAATGCTGTAATCTCTTCACAGATATAGCATCAAAATTTAATCAACATACGCAATGTGACCTACATAAAGCATGTATTTTGCCTTGGCAACCATAGGCAGAGGAATGTATAGCTTAGCAGACCTCCGTGATGAACCAGGTATAATTTACTGAAGTAAAGGCTTATTAAGGTTCATGTAACCTGCCCCCTCCAAAAAAAAAATAGCTTGTATATTACAAGTTGATACAAATTAGCCTCATGAATATACATCCTGAAGGAACTCCAAATAAGTAGTACAATAATTGTAAATTCTATGTAACTAATTGAAATGTACCATCCAAACCGCACAACTCAGAAGCATTCTGCACAGAAAAATGTTTTGTGTCACTGATTTTAGTCATAAAAGTACCTCATGGTTATACTTGGTCTCAAATCTTTCTTTTCTTGATATTCTATTCTCCATTAATTTCCATGATCTCAGTTCAGTAAACTGCCTGAGAGCAAGGACCGTGTCTTTATATTCAGTGCTTAGCACATTGCTCAACTCAAAATATGATCTTAATATAGTAATATTGGATAAATGAATAAAATCATGTCCTTCACCATATAAGCTTGATTCTTCTCACCTTATATTCTCTATTTTTGTGAATAGGACAAATATCTATAACCACTTCTAAAACATGGCACATGGAAGTCATGGATGACTTCAGTATCCACACTGAATTACTTGCTCAATTCTGATTTTGCATTTTAAGTACCTCAAATTTGTTCTTTCATCTTTGAAACTATATTGTTACTTCAGTCTTGGTTCATTACTAAATCATCTTTTTTTTCCACAAATTATAGACATAACCAAATTAACCTAAAATTGAGTGTGACTGCATGTTGTTCTGGTAACAGAGGGAATTTATTGCAGAACAGGCTTACAGACAGACATAGTGATAGTCTCTTTCTACACAAACGCGCACACACACAGACATTTACAAACGTGTGTACACAAACCTAAATATTAGCGGGTGTTTATGAATATTTTCCAAATATAATTTACCAGTTTCTTAATTTTAGTTGTGGTGAAGGGTCAGGAATAGTCAAGAAACTTTTCTTTATTTGTGCTGGTCCTACCCTCCCTCTAATCCATCTTGCCTATTTCTCCCTTCTATGCTGGACTACACATCCATATGGCAACATCAGAAACAATAGGCTAATTGTAGATACTTTCTGAAACTGTCTCATGTCTAGTCCTTATAATATGGAAACTTCATATCTTGAATATAATTTTTGATCAGCTGTATTTTATGGCTTTAGTTGTTCTTTTCCTATTTTGCTACTTCACCTGCAGCAAGTTATAATCTCAAGACATGCAAAATCCACCTTGAATTCAAAGGTACTCTGCAAATTCCTGTCTGCCTTTAAGTAACTGTTTCAAATATCCTTTGTTCTGAAAGTAAAATGGAAAGAATGTGAAAATTTCTCTGGAACTTAGGGGGAGAAATTATCTTCCAAGTTGAGCATGCCTAAATAAAATTTGCCACCATTCCTAAAAAGTGTTTTTGTCTTTTTTTGTATTTTTTTCTCTTTCACCATTAGAAACTCAGCATTTCTATTACAATTCATATTTCCTATATAAAGTAAGTAGCAGTAAGTGTTTTGAAGGGAGTTTTAAAGAGGAGCTCTTTGCATTGGAGTTAAAGTCTTACTACATTGCTTAAATGTTATTTAATATAAATCGCATTGGGTACTCATCTGAGTCCTCAGCCTTCCATTTGTTCATGTTATCCTCCTTTCCTTTAATTGCAAATACTGTTTGTGTATGTGTATGTGTGACCAAAATTTGGCTGTATTAGAGGTGTTTACAGATGACAACAGGTAAAGATACCTCTGCTCTTTAAAAGCACCAAGCAAATTATAGTCCCTGATGATTCCCTGACCCGGGTATAATCATAATTCACATTTGCATATCCTTTCTTTCAGGTCCTTTTCTCAACATATCCCCTCTCTCACCCATAAATGTTACCAAATTGGTGTGCCTGTGGAGTCACTGTATTTACTTTGATGAGGTGTTTTTTAGCTATGTAGACATTTTCTATGAATATCTTATTAACTGCCTTTGTCTCCTTTCAGCTATTTATTAAAATATGAATACTTGGATATCTGGACATTTTAGTGTAAAAACTGAGAGAATTGAGTAGACCAACCCAATTATCTCGATGATTGAATGAAAATTTTAGTCTTTTATTTGATTCCATAGATATTTGCTGAATAATAGTGTCAGTCACATTGAAATGCTAAAATGAACCCCAGGCTCAAAGGTCCATTTTCTGTAGCTGCAATATTAAAAATGAAATGCAGTTACAGGAAATGGAGATTGGAAATAATTTTTTCCTAGTATGTTCCCATATTTGTCTGAAATTCAATATTTTGGGGAGTAGAAGGTCGACAGAATGAAGGAAAAGGAACTAAAATATATATAAATGCAAATTACCTAACCAGAAATCAATACTTATGAATGAGAAAGTGCTGGCTACTATTTATTAAACCAGCACATTATTATATATAGAAAAACTATATGGATATGAATATGTGATATATATATACAAAACGTGTAATACCTGTCAAGCCGTATTTTTAATATGCAGAAAATGTTTCCATGATTCTATTGTGTTGCCTGAAAAATAGGAATACTCAAGAACTGCTAGACCTCTATAAAAAGTGCCAAGACATTGAAACATGAGGGACAATAACAGGCGCAGAGACAGAAGAAGACATTAGAGGAACCAAATATATCTCGGTATAGAGAAGAGCACATAGGACTGAGAGTGATGAGAATAAACTGTAATGTTAAGCCAGAACCATAAAACCAAGGACCAGAATATCTGGACTTGATCCTGAGAATCATGGAGCACCTTTGAAAGCATTTCAACATCAAATGACATGACCCAACTTGTGTTTTTGAATTGTCTTCTGACTGAAGGGAGAAGAATGGATTTGAAGAGGTAAACCTAGAGGGAGGTGTTGCCATCATCTGGCAGAGAGGGGATGATGCCCTGAACTGGGATAGTGGGATTGAAGTCCAGTGTGGAACAGCTCAGCTGGATTGAATTCCACCTCTACCCTGGTTTTTTTTGTTTTTAGTGTGTATCTTTAGGTAACTTACTCAACTCCTCTATATCTTACTTCCTTCATTTGTGAAATAGAAATAACAGTAGTATCTACCTAGTGGTATGCTGGGAAATGTTTAACAACTGGCACTCTGAGGGGAACAAAAGGTTTACTTTGTAGTGTTCATGAATTTTCATCATATAAATAATGCCAGCATCTTCAAATTCAAACTACCAACATGGTGCCAACCAACTTACAAAATTCCTGAAAATTTAACTACTGGCTCTGGTAATCCAGTAAAAGCTGCACATTTGTATAGCTACCTCATAAGACTATTGTTAGGATTGAATGTGCAAATACATGCAAACACTTAGCACCATGCCTAGTACATACTATAAGCTTATTATGGTAGGTATTATTATATTGGTTCTGATCACTTTCATCCCCAGTTCTAATTATCATTATGTAAACAAGCACAGTTTGGTTGCTCTATTTTTTTTTAAAAAGCCTCCTGCTTTACACATTTCTAAGTAAACAGTATTCATAAAATATCTGCTATTTCTATGGTCTCACAAAGTCTCGCACTTTTATTCAAATGAATTTTGGAAACTATTTCTGATTATTTAGGATAATTATTTCATTTTTCTCATTAGGCTTATTGAACTTAATCAAGTTATCAGAGAAAATTCAACAATGAATTCTTATGAGGACTTTTTTTTAAGTGATTTTTTTTTTTGAGACAGGGTTTCATTCTGTCACCCAGTCTGGAATGCAATGGTGTGATCACAGCTCACTGCAGCCTCGACCTCCTGGGTTCAAGCAATCCTCCTGCCTCAGCCTCCTGAGTAGCTGAGACCATTTTTATTTTTTTTTGAAGAGATGGAGTCTCACCATGTTGCCCAGGCTGATCTTGAACTCTTGGAATTAAGTGACCCTCCCCACTTGACCTCTCAAAGTGCAGAGACTACAGGTGTGAGTCACTGCTCCTTACCTAAATGTGTCTTAACACTGCAACAATGTTGGTTACATTGCAGATAAAGCACTGTATCTGTAGAAATTTATCCTGAAAAATTATTAGTATTACTAGTATACATCTGAAAATGAAATGCTAAGATACAAATTTTTACTACCAACAACAAGATGCAAGTCAGTATCCCTCTTCAAACCACAATGGCATATCTTTGTGTTTCTCTTAATTTATTAAAAATCATTTTTATATAGATGTATTATCACTAAGAAATTCATAATTTGGAAATGAATGTACATAACACATATAATGAAATTCAGAATTGGAAAAAAAAAGTTTCACTTTTCTCTGAACATTAACTCATATGAATAACCATTTCTAGGGTAGGATTTGTGAAATTTACCATAGATGGGATTTTTGATAGAAAACATCTTATATAAAAAATAAGGTAATTGCTAAAATATCTGGCTAAAAGGCCCTGCTAGAAAGCAATTTTACTTAGAAACTAGGATAATTGGACCAGTAGCTATGAGTAAATTCCTGTGTGCATCAGATAGAAAACTTTCTATCAGGTGTCCTGAACCATAAAGGAGTTATGATGGTATGCTAACATTTTGCTAAGAGGTTGAAAAATATTTATTAAATTCAGATTGAACACAGCAAAATACTAAGGGCCTGGCTCAGATTATAGATATAATACCAATTTCAACACCATTGATTTCACTTACATTTTAAATTGAGTCATTTGTTGCTATATGAGATGATAAACACAACTTAAAAATCAGTTCCTTACTTAGCTCATTTACGTTGAAGTTAGCTTAAAAATGTCATTAGGCACACACACACACACACACACACACACACACACACACACACACAATACTGACCTAAAAAGTTTGCCTAATATTACTTTACATTTACAAATTCAACTTATTTCCCGCTGCAGAAGTTTGTATATCTTTTTGCTATCATTAGAATCCAATGAACTACTTGTTGTCCTTCCCGAGGTCTTATTTACTCCATGAGTGATGGAAACAATCTATAAATTGAAGATGCCATCTCCGCATATCAATGGCCAATAAAACCTCTAAGATGTGGAACCCGTTCACCAGACTACAATTAATTGGTGTTGTTTTGACACTTGTTTTTAGGGAAAACAGACGAATCTCAAGAGACAATAAGAAGAAGTACAATCAGTTTGATTAAATAGTCTTAATTTATAGGGGTATAAACATGGAACAATTTTATTTTTCCAGTAACTTCCACCAACTCTGATCTGTCATCCACTTCTCACCCTTTTTCTGCTGAAGGACAGTCATCTTTAGCAACTGCTCAGTTTGAATCTATAAACTTATACATTTCTCTGTTACCTTCAGTTTTTAAAAATACCATTCTTGCTCTTAAGACTCAATCCTCTTCATTTTAAAACTAAGTATCACAATGACTGTTTAAGCCCTAGACAACCTTTTGCATTGTTTCCCATAAGCATGGAAAATCTGCATATCTTTGCCATGCTGCTTTTGACTCATCTTACCTTTGTTATTTGTTCCCAGTCCCTTTCTCTTATGTCCTGACAGAGTTCAGCACATTGGCCTCAGTGACTTTCATGCAAGAGACAATAACCCACTAGTCCCTGAGTTAGAGAGGAGAGAGAGAGTGGTTGACTATCGCCAGTTTTATAAGAACGATCTGCCTCTTACAAAGACAAGAAACAGAGAAGAGTTGCTCTTTAAAAAGCCCTACTTTTGGAAATGTTCACCTACTCATTTTGTTTCTTCTGGCTCCAGCAGCTCCCAAGAATCACAAACCAAGAACAAAGCCCACTGATAAATTTTCCCTAGAGAAATCAGTAGTTTTATTAACAATGACTTAATGGCTTTGCAATTTCTTTGAAATTCTTATCCACCTTTAATAAAAAAAATTCACAATTCATTGATAATATAGGCAACTTCTTAGATTATCTTGGAATCAATATACATTCAGCTATAATATTGAGTGCAATAAGTGTGAGGATATATAGTATCCTTAGTCATCAAAGAGAGATTAAATATATTTTTATTAAAATTTATCTTTAAGGTCAAGGTAGCAAAAAATGAAAAAGTTTCAGTAAATGTTAAAAATCAAAATGATGTTTTGTTAATTATCATAGTCCGTACATTCCAATTAATTAAAACTTCACTGTATTACATTCTGCAGAGGATTTCAAAGGAATATAAACCACCATCTCTGAATGTTAAAAGCTCCCAGGGCAATGCATAGGATCCCCAAGAGCATCCTTCTGAACAAATTAGATTCATTGCTCCTAATCACATATACTAAGGTGAGTTATTAAGGAATAAACAAACTGATGTTACCAACCCCTCCAAGCTCCATCTCAGAAAAGAACTGGCTTTGAATATCTAAAGAATTTAAGTTGGCCTTACACTACCACTGACTGTGGATAATAAGAGGAAGTGGGGAGGCACTGAAAAGTCTGAGCTTTTCCAAAACTTCAGGAGAAAATGAATTTTTAACTGTTTTTTAAACAGTTTTTTATTTCTAATTTTTTTACTTTGTATAATTAACTGCCTTATTATTTCACATATTGATTGTTAGAGTTTCAAAATTGTACTTATTTTTTAAAAAGTTCCATTGTCTCCTATTTAGAAATGTTTATTCTGAATACATCCAATGTGATATTTATACTACCAGTCCTATTTACTCACATCCTTTCTCTCTCTTATTTGACTAGTTTCTCTTTTAAATCATTCTTTATAACTTCGCTGTGTGTGTAGTTTTGTAAACAGCATATGAGAAAGTTTTAATTAGCCTCTAATTATATAATATTTTGACAGATCAAGTTTAAAGAAATAGCCTTACCTTAAGTTAATTATTTCATTTTAGATGGTATGATGGTATTTATCTTTGGCTTCCCCTTATTTTCTTTCTTTTTTTTTTGAGACGGAGTCTGGCTCTGTCTCCCAGGCAAGGAGTGCGGTGGTGTGATCTCAGCTCACTGCAAGCTCCGCCTCCCGGGTTCACGCCATTATCCCGCCTCAGCCTCCGGAGTAGTTGGGACTACAGGCACCTGCCACCACACCTGGCTAAAATTGTTTTTGTATTTTTAGTAGAGACGGGGTTTCACCATGTTAGCCAGGATGGTCACGATCTACTGACCTCGTGATCCGCCCGCCCCGGCCTCCCAAAGTGCTGGGATTACAGGCGTGAGCCCCTGCGCTCGGCCTGGCTTCCCCTTATTTTCACTGGTTTGTGCATTTTTCCCATTGCTGCTTTGAAAGGTTTTCTGTAATCGATTTCATCAGTAGTCACCTTCCTTTTATCTTCTCTCAAAATCAGACAAATATTTCTTTTCTATAATTAAAAATGAAGTATCCTTTAATCTTCCAAATGACTAATTTAAGGCCTCTGGGATACTTTCATTGACCCTCTTCTTTCCTTCTTCTCTTTTTCTTTTCATCCTCCAGTATCTTTAGAAAGCCTGTTGTATCTCTGTACCATCCTTCATCCTCCAGCTCTTCGTTTGCCTAAAATGGTTCATTATTCAAATGCATCCCTCACCACACCATTTATTTGTTTCAAGTCCTATTTAGCACCGATATTACACATTCCTAGAAAGAGTACCCTTATGTATGTATAGTTAATTGTACTTTTGTAGAATATATATTTTCTTCCTCACAACTTCTTCTGTTCATTTTCATTTTTTCCCATGTCATTTATTTTCTTAAGTGATTATATACTGAATTCTTGTGCATCCTAGTATTTTATCCTGCAAGTGAATAATACCTTGTAGAATTTGTAGGGTTGGTCATTTTCTCTCAGTGGTTAATACATTCTATTTATCTGTGTCTCAGCATCCAGTGATGTAGATCACAAACTTATAACATGCCTGATGTTTATCTTATGTCGCTAATTTGTTAAATTAGCTTATGAATTCATGTTCTACTCACTATGGTGGCATAACGAACCACTCCAAAACAAAACAACAGCATGTCTTCTTGTGCTGTTCTCCATTTTGCACAAGACTCCACAGGCATAGCCCAATTTGTCTCCATTGGGTGGTATCTGGAGCTTATGGAAGGCTGGGGGCTGGCATCATCTGAAGGTTTACTCACTGAACTGCTGATGCTGGGAAGTTCATAAGTCAAAAACTCAAACAGGAGTCCAGCAGAGCCCCTCCTCAGGCAGCTTTTTCCTCCTTATGGGAATTCTCCCTATGGTCACCCTAGCATGGCTCATATGGAGTCAGGATAGCTAGACTTCTTAATTTCAAAAGCACGAGTTCTGAGAGAGAGAGAGAGAGGCCAAGCAGGAGTTATATGGCCTTCTATGATCTAGACTGCAAAACCACACAATGCCACTCTCAATTCACTCTAATAATTAGAAGCAAGTTTCTAAGGTCAGCCTGCATTCCTACATTCATGAAGAAGAAAATTAGGCTCCACCTGTTAATGAGAGAAATGCCAAATAATTTCTAGAAATATTTTATATCCTTCATATCCTGCTAAAAGAAGAAGATAATGACAATGATGATGATGGTGATATTTAAGGAATATCACGATCTATGTACAGTTACTTTCAAACTGAAGGCTTAGAACTACATTTGGCTTAGGGAAAATTACCTTCATTGTGTGTTTAATTATTATCTCATTCATATGTTTTTTATTTTGTTCTTTTGAGAACTCTGATGGATCCACTATCTAGATTTCTTATCTTTTGCCTTGTGATTTGTCATCTATGTATATTTTTGTCTCAATATTTCAAGACTTTTTTTTGCACTTCATATGTTAAGCCACTAATTGGGAATCAAAATTAATTTCTTAGTAGGGAATCATGCTTTGGGTTTCCGAAAGTTCTTTAAGTTCTATACTTGGATCTGAATCACTGAAGATTTATGTATATATATAAAAAATATTTTTAAATATATTAAATATATACATTTATATTTATATGTTTAATATATTAAATGTATTTATATACATTTATATTTTTATATATTTAATATATTAAATATAGATTTATATACATTTATATTTAGTATATAGAGATAGATAGATATTTTTATTCATGCTTTCATATGCCTCCCATACAATCTTTATTTTCACTGGTTGTATGTAGTCTGTTCTGTATAAGTCTCTTTACTCTTAAAAATGGCATTATGATGTGTCACTTTTTTTCTCTACAGGCTTTCAAGTACATCCTAGATAATAACCATTTCCCAGGTTTTGGAAAGCAAAATGTTCTCTACCCCTGGGGCTTGTCAGTGTCAACGCAGCAGACTACCATTTCCCTGCTGAGGGACCTGCAGTAAGTTCCACTGTTCCCTGGTGTTCTTTTCTGTCCATATCCAGGCGATGAAAACACCCAGCCACTGGCTCCTTCTTGGTCTCTTGGCTGTCAAAGAGGCAAGACACTTCTTCATGAGGAAATTAGGGAGAAATGCCAACTTTCCTCATCAGGAGTCCACAAACATCTATGGGCAAAAGCTCTTCCTGAGATTTAATTTTCCATCTTCTCATCTAGAGCATCTTGAAAGCTGATATTCTAGTATTCATACAATGCTCAAACCATTCTTTTTCTTTCTTGTTTTTTTTTTTAGGTTTAACTTTAAAAAAATACTAAACAAAAATATTACTTTGGGACATAATCCTATTTTATATCCATATTAAAAAAATATTCTTGTCACTACATACCTTCTCATAATCTCCCTTCTCAATCCCAATCTCATGAGTCTTAACTCCCAACTGTGGACATGTTATGCAGACATTTTAGTTGCCAGCCTAAATGAAGCTGCATATCTGTGATAGGATAGTGTCCTTGAAACTGTCCATACTACTGAGTTCCCTACCTTTCTAAGAAGTAGCTCTATTAGTATTGAATAATTTATTTCTGCTGCTAACCCAGCAATTTTTTTTTTTTTTTTTTGAGACGGAGTCTAGCTCTGTCGCCCAGGCTGGAGTGCAGTGGCGCGATCTCGGCTCACTGCAAGCTCCACCTCCCGTAAGCCAGCAATTTTAGCCTTTTTGCAATTTGAGTATTTTCGCTGACACATTGGAATTTTAGCCTTTTTGCAATTTGAGTATTTTCGCTGACACATTGGAATTCACAGTGACCAGCCCTTTTCTTTTGGTGATTCAAAAATCTTATCTTGGATATGGCAAAATGCTGCAATTAAAAAAAAAACCAAAGAAAGCAATAATTTTCTTATAACTGCTTAAAATGGCTTATTTGGGAAAAACACAAACCACTACTGGGATTTTCTTCTTTTAGAATTTCAAATTATGTTAGAAACAAGCTGCAAATAGTGTCTAAAGAGGATTGAAAATGCTGGAGAGGATGTGGGGAAATAGGAACACTTTTACACTGTTGGTGGGACTGTAAACTAGTTCAACCATTGTGGAAGTCTGTGTGGTGATTCCTCAGGGATCTAGAACTAGAAATACCATTTGACCCAGCCATCCCATTACTGGGTATATACCCAAAGGACTATAAATCATGCTGCTATAAAGACACATGCACACGTATGTTTATTACGGCACTATTCACAATAGCAAAGAGTTGGAACCAACCCAAATGTCCAACAACAAGACTGGATTAAAAAAATGTGGCACATATACACCATGGAATACTATGCAGCCATAAAAAATGATGAGTTCATGTCCTTTGTAGGGACATGGATGAAACTAGAAAACACCATTCTCAGTAAACTATCACAAGGACAAAAAACCAAACACCGCATGTTCTCACTCATAGGTGGGAACTGAACAATGAGAACTCATGGACACAGGAAGGGGAACATCACACTCTGCGGACTGTTGTGGGTTGGGGGGAGGGGAGAGGGACAGCATTAGGAGATATACCTAATGCTAAATGACGAGTTAATGGGTGCAGCACACCAACACGGCACATGGATACATATGTAACAAACCTGCACATTGTGCACATGTACCCTAAAATCTAAAGTATAATAATAAAAATAAATAAATAAATAAATAAATAAAAATTCGATGCTAATTTTATTTCAGAAGGAACAAGCAAAGAAGTAGACCTGAGATTAAAAAATTTAAGGTAAAATTATAAGAGGTTTTATCAATCCCCTCCCCAAAAAGTTATGATCATATTTGTTTCAACAACAACAAAACAATCACGGGGGGTCCAGTTACATTTTGTAACCTCCCTCTTTCTCCTATTCAAAAAGTAAACAAGTCCAAAGGTAAATTAAGATTCAAAGATTTACTTTTATTAAGAGTCTCTGACAGCTGAAACAAAGAAAGCTGTTGCTACGTAAGGCCAAATCACAGGGAAGGATTTTAATTCTAAGCGGGCCTGAGGCAGAGTCATTCTTCAATGGGATACACTCCAAGATAAGAATCATAGACACTTAACAATAATCACTTCTTTCATGCCTGGGAATAAATCTGTGGTTACTATAGGTTTTTGGGAAAAGTGTCCATATACTTCATTTGTTTCTTTAAATCTTATTCTGAGATTTTTTAGTAACTTCTAAACATAATGTTCCTTAATACTATTTTGCTAAGTGTCTTTTCCTACAGGCTTGTGTGTGTATTTGACAGAATAATTCACAGGAAACATTGCTCTTTGATCCTAGTAGTTAACCATAACTTTTGAATGAAGCCTGGTGATCCAGATGATGTGGATAAAAGACAGGCAAAAAGCCCCACGTGCTCAATTTGCACCTTAAACAGAAACCAAACATGGTGCATTTATTCATGTAAAAAGTATGTATTTAGCTACTACTCTGAACTAGACACTGCTGAGCATTAGCAATTCAAAACATTGTCCCATTCCTCAAACATCATCATTGTCTGCCCTGAAGGCTATGTGGCAGGTAGTGTAAAATTCAGGTATCTCTCTGTAGCTTAATAATATTAAGCATATTTCTATATTTAGGAATAGCAAGTGAGAGTATTACCTTTTAATATCTAAACTTTTAATTTTGGAATGGCTTTTTAATTATAGAAAAGTTGCCAAGATAGTACAGAGAGTTCCCATATCCCCTTCATTCCACTTCCTTTAATGTTAACCTATTACATCACCAACCACAGTTCATTTGTAAAAATTAATATATGAGTATTAGAATAATACTATTAACCCAATTACAGTTAATTCAGATTTTACCAGTTTTCCCACTTGCTCTGTCTCAGGATTGAATCCACAACACCACATTGGCATTTTGTCACCTCCTCTGCACTGTGGCAGTTTCCCAGCCTTTCATTGTTTTTCAAAACCTTCATACTTGAAGACTCCTAGTCAGATATTTTGTAGAATTTTCATCAACTTGGGTTTTTGGGATGTTTCTCGTGATTGCGTGCCATAGAAATGAGATGTTCCTTTTATCCCATTAGATCAGAAGGTAGATAAAATCAACATCATTTATACTGATAATATTACCCTAGATCACCAGGGTAAGGTGGTGTCTGACAAGGTTTTCATTTCTGTGCTCAATTTAGTGGAAGTGTGTCATTAAATCCAGCCCATGCTCAAAAGGAAATGAATTCAGCTCTACATACCAAAGGGGGAATTTTTACAAATTTTTTGATGTTATATTACCATTTGAGATGAGAAAGTATACTCAGAACCATTTTAACAATAAATTTATCATCTTAAAAGGCATAGGATTGGCTTGTGTTTTCAACATAGAAGACCACTAACCTATATCCTTTTCCTAAACAAGTATGGTTTTAATATTTGTATTCCTAGCAAGGATAGGCTGGCCTTCACTCTCCATAGCATTTGAAGATTCACAATACTTCTCTAATCTAATCAAGTCAGTAGAAAAACAACTAAACATCATACTTACAATTACATATTGTCATTGCTGCTGTTGTTCTTTAAGTTATTACATATAGATAAGTAACTATATAATTTATCTTCTCAACTCTCTCTTTTGAGAGTGAATGAGAGCACTATTTACAATCATATTGAAACAAGGGGAACACATTTTCTCCCTACAAAAAGAATAATTACATAATTGACTGAATTGTAAACTTTCAAAAGATTGCCTTGAGTCATACAAGCAAGGGTTGTGACCATAAAAAGCAATAAGGGGAGTGGGCCAGAAGCATCTCAGAAAATTTAGGGAAATTCAGAACTCAGGTGATTTTGAGGCATGTGGGTGAAGGACCACACTTTAAGACACACAGATCAATGTAGCCATGGTCTCAAACTGGTATCTCCCAGGCCATGCTAAGCCCACAAATGGGCTTGGTTTGGCCACTAGTGTTCAAACAGCATTGTTTTGATTCCCATTTTCAACAACTGAAATTTTTCACATAAAAAATCCAAGTTCCTGACATTTTTTGAAAAATTTTTTGAAAACTGAGTTGACCCTGGGCTGTCAGCCCATGTGGCTACTGTCAATGGGAGTTGAATGGTTAGTGCTCCCCTTTGTAGTGTCCAGGATGCTCCATTCCCAGTGTTCCTCTCACACTGTGGCTCAGACTTAATACCAGTCTACTGACTCAGGCTGCTTGCTTATTGATTTTCCCAAGTGACCTCTATAAGCATTTTAGTTTCTGATCTTCATCTTGCATTCATGCATGAAAGTCTTTAAGATAAGGAAGCTGGAGATGAGATTGGGTGTCTCTCTGATTCATTTCCCTTGCAGATTTGATATCAGTGCTCATCCTGAGGAAAGAGGAACTTTGTAGGTATATCGAAGACTTGGCAGCCAACAGTTTGAATTATGTTATATGGCCACCCAGGCAAAGATTTTTTCACATCTTGAATGCATATTTTACCAGATAACTCACTCTCTCCATTTTTATTTTCATCTAGAGCAGTGGATCTCAACCTTAAATCCACATTAAAATCACTTGAAGAGCCTTCTTAAAAATATTTATGCCTATGTTTATTAACAAATTAATTAAATCAAAATATTTGTTAGTAGGTCCTAAGCATCAGAGCATCTTTAAAGCTCCCCAGTTTGATTTAACATCCAGCCAGTATGGATACCCATTGATTTAAATACCCTTTATATCTGAAAAAAAATGAAAACACAATCTGTTAGAAACTCTTCTGTTGCCTAGCTCCATCACTGCTCCAAACAAGGCAGTATTCTCACCTGCTGGCGAGGAGAGACCAGGAAGTCATTATAGCTACATCTACACTTTAGCATTTCACATCTTGTCCAGTGTCTTTATTCCTTTGTGCACAATAGTTTCAATATCTGCCTTTATTTTTCCTATTCTTCAGGTCATACAGTCCATCTGCCATTCACACTGCAAACTACCCATGACCGCACTGAATCCTATTTCACTTCTGGATATGATGGACAATCCTAAATAATCCTGTGGTCTATTTAATTTTCCTACCCCAATCCTTAAAGTGACCTTTGATTGTTCTCAGCATAAAAATGAAGTGAGGCACAAACAACTTCTAAGTCCTACAGTAGTTCTCCTAGCACTAACATCTCTTATTAAAAACCTGACTTTCCTATCTACCCAGAAACTCCTATTCACCCTTTTACATTAACGTTTTGTAAAAATGTTTGCCTGTTGGCAAATGCTTGACTATTTTAAATATCTTTACAAATTTAATTATGTCAGCAACATCTCAGGGAAATACAATCAAATTTTCATAATTTTAAATTTTAATCTATTTTAAAGGGAAGATTTGCTCTTAAATTTATAAACTGATAGAATAATATACTGTTTAATATCTCATTCAATTGCAAAACAGCTGGATCATGCCCCATGGTCCTTACTCTGGAAAACATGAATAGATCCTCTAAGCCTCTAGATTTCCCAGGATATATGATCTATCTCTGAAAGACATGGAATGTCATTTTCCTTTCACTCCAAACAGTTGGAGAATTATAGGGTCTAGCATAGGATTAATACCTCTGGTGGAGGTCATGCATGAAAATTAAAATACCATTTTTCATTGTGCTGTATTATGCATTGCTACTGAAGCTGCAGAGACGTTCTCATTACCTCTCTTCAAAAACATTGTAAATTTTGTTAATGCTAGCACATCCTGCTATGAATGCCAATGCATTATGTGATATTTTTACACTCTGAATTTTTTCCCTTTCCTAGAATAAAGGGCAAATGAATCAAGGCTTGTCCTACATATTATGACCCCGATCTAAATGTCCTTTCTTTAGAAGATGGTCTGTGTATATGTAAGCATTAATCTGGAAAATATTTCTTTCCTCACTACTTTTACAAATGCCACTGATTCAGAAATGAAGCTGAGGACATTTATGTACATTTTAATTAGACTAAATCATGAATTGGTGAGTGGCCATCTGCTTTGTGCCCAAGGACATTGTCTCAGTTGACAGTTTGTGGCCAAGGACATTATCTTAGTTGATTATACTAATCTGAATCCAAAACTTTTACCTGCCAATTCTAAGAATATCAAAGATTCTGGGTTAATACATTTATTTACTTATTTATTGTTGAAAGATAGAGTCTATTTGCATTACAAATGGAAGATATGGTATGGGTCAAGTGTATGAAATCAATATCCAAGGCCACACAAGGATGAATCTTCATTATTCCTGTAAATATACTTAGTCTGCAGCAGTAGCATGGACTATTCAGGTTATTTATCTATTTTTCTAATTTTTATTTTAGATTCAGGGGGTACATGTGCAGATTTCTTAAAAGGGCATATTCTATGATGCTGAGGATTGGGATATAATTGAACCCATCACCCAGGTAGTGAGCATAGTACCCAAAGGTAGATCTTTGACCCTTCACCTCCTCTTTTCCCTCCCCTTCTTGTAGCCCACAGTGTCTATTGTTCCCATCTTTACGTCGATGTGTACCCAATGTTTAGTTACCACTTATAAGTGAGCACATGGAGTATTTGGTTTTTTGGTTCTGTGTTAGTTCACTTAGGATAATGGCCTCTAGCTGCATCCATGCTGCTGCAAAGGACATGATTGTGTTCTTTCTTATGGCTGCACAGTATTCTAAGGTGTATATGTACTACATTTTCTTTAACCAATCCAACTATTTATGGGTACGTGGGTTGATTCTATGTCTTTGTTATCATGAATAAGGCTGAGATGAATATATAGATCCATGTGCCTTTTTGGTAGAATGATTTATGTTCCCAAAGGGTAAATACTCAATAATGGGATTGCTAGGTCAAAAGGTAGTTTGTTCTATTTTTAGTTCTTGAGAAAACTCCAAACTGCTTTCTATAGTGGCTGAACTACTTTACATTCTCACCAACAATGTATATGCATTCCATTTTCTCCATAGTATTGCCAACATCTGTTATTTTTTTAACTTTTTAAAAATAGTTATTATGACTCTTGTTAAAGTCATTTTAAACTTAATATGACTATACAAACTTTTGCATAACAAATGGAATATATGGTATGGGTAAAGTGTATGAAACCAATATCCAATGCCACACAATGATGAATCTTCATTATTCCTGTAAATATACTTAGTTTGCAGCAGTAACATGAACTATTCAGGTTATCTATTTTTCAAATTTTTATTTTAGATTCGGGGATACCTGTGCACCCCCTGAATCTAATATAAAAATAGCAACCCCTGTTTTAAGGCTGGGCTGGTGGTAACAAATTCCCTTTGTGTTTGCTTGTCTGGAAGATATTTTATTTCTCTTTTGCTTATGATGAAGCTTAGTCTGGTGGAATATGAAATTCTGAGTTGGAATATCTTTCCTTTAAGGGTGCTGAAAATAGGCCCCTAATCTCTTTTGGCTTGTAAGGTTTCTGCTGAGAAGTCCACTATTAGCCTTATGGGGTTCCCTTTGTCGGTTATCTAACCCTTTTCTCAAACTGCCTTTAATGTTTTTTCTTTTGCATTGACCTTAAAGTCTGTTGACTATGTGTCTTGAGGGTAGTCATTTTGTATAGTATCTCATAGAGCTTCTCTGAATTTCTTTACTTTGCATGTCAACCTCTCTAGCATGATGGGGGAAATTTTCTTGTATTATATCTTTAAATATGTTTTCCAAGTTGCTTACTGTCTCACACATACTCTGTCCCTCTCTCTCAAGAATACCAATGAGTCATAGGTTTGCTCTTTTTACATAATTCCATATTTTTGGAAGTTTTGTTCATTTTTTAAAAATTTGTTGCTCTTTATTTTTGTCTAATTTATTTGAACGATTTGTCTACAAGCTCTGAAATTATTTCCTCCACTTATTGTGCTCTTTTGTTAAGGCTTCCAACTGTATTTTAGAAATTCCTGTTGTCTATTTTTCAATTCCAGAAATTCAATTTGGTTCTTTCTTAAAATGGCTATGTCATCTTTCAACTCTTGGATAATTTTACTGGCTTCCCTAAATTGGGTTTCAACTTTCATTTGCATCTCACTGAGCTTCTGAATTCCATATCTGTCATTTCAACTATTTCAATATGGTTAAGATCCATTGCTAGGGAGCTAGTGCGATTCTTTGGAGGTAAGAAACATTCTGACTTTTTGAATTTCTGAAGTTCTTGTACTGATTCCTTCTCATCTGAGAGAGCTGGTGTTTATTTTTTTGAAGTTGCTGTAATTTGGATGGGGAATTTTGTTTTTACATTCCTTTTCCCTTGAGGGTTTGACTGTGTTATATGTTATGTATAGTTGATTGGCTTCCTTTCTGAATACTTCCAGAGGTCCAAGGCTCTGTACAAGTTCCTTAATTGTGGTTAGTTTCCTGTATTGAGTTGCACAGGTAACGTATGTTGAAGGAATTTATTTTTGTTTAGTGGTGTAATTTGGGCTGTGATCCTGTAGATGATGCTTAAGAGTGAGGGCTGGCAGATAAAATCTTAGCCATGCACCTCTTGCATTTCAGTGTATCCACAGCAGGCCTCTGGGGAGGGGGAAGACAGGAGTGAGGCAAGGAATGATTCCCTCACCCAGTCTATTCCCAGGCCTTAGGGGAGTTTCTTTCAATTGCTGGCACCCTGCCTATGTTTTCTTAGCTCCAAGGGGAGCCCTGACAGGCTGCACTCCCTATCCTCCACCCTTAGGGGAAGCTCAATCCAAAGTTTAAGTCACCAGAAGACCTGCCACACCATGGGGACCCACTGGTCCTCTGAGATTGGCAGAGTCAAAGCTGGCTGTGGGACTATATGTCTATAGGTGGTCTGGTGATGCAGTGGGTCAAGGGCAAAGGATCCACGGACAGTGTTGGCAGCACCACAGGTGTGCAGCTGGTGTAATGCTGCACAGCTCATGCTCCCCTGACTGGGTTTCTGTCCATCTAGGCTCCCTCAGGAGTAGGCCCAACAAGCTAGTTTTGTTCCAAGCCTTCTTAGTCCAGATTACTGGGCTGTTCCATGTATTCTGGGCCCTGGAGCTCCAGGCAGAATCTGTGGCTGGTCAACAGGCTGTCCCCTTCCTATACCAGTCTTGTAGAGGGAGAGATGCCCATCTCCCATGCCAGCACATAAACCCATGCATAATTTTTCTCAGTGTTTTGAGAGTGGGTGTTCCTTCCCCACTCAAGCTGAGGCCACAGATCCCAGCTCGATAACCCAGGATTCTGTGCTCAAACCCAGGGGATAGGAGGTTGGGGGTAGGACCTGTCAAACAGTGGCTGTGCTGGAAGGGCTGGACTGTTCCCAGGACACTGGCAAAACACTCAGGCAGAGTGGCTGTGCTGTGTGCCCCCTCCTATGGGAGCAGCCAAGCAGGGTCCTTGTCAGGGCACACACAGATCAGATACACCCTTGTCCTATGGGAAGGGCAGTCCTGCTTTCTCCCAGCCTGGCAGTTAGCGGGGGTCAGAGTTGCTCAGAGCAAGATGATGAGTCTTGGGCGATGGGCGCCTATGGTTGTGTATTGCTGTAACTGCCCCATGGACAAAACCTTCTGGGTTCCCTGCAGTTTCAAACTCTGCTTCTGGCTACTCTCTAATCAGTTCCCCCTGCTAATTTATATGTCCATGGGGGTCATGAGATCCTTTGTAGCTAGGACCCCAGATGCCCAAGGTGAGGGTGTGGTGCCCTGGAATTCCTTCACTAACCCCTTCTTTAGCACTTGTTCAGGACTGGGAGCCAGCCCTGGTGCTCTGCAACTCCATGTAAGCTTCCCAGTTGCCTCCCTCTTCAACCTCGGTGTCTGTGTTGCCTCTCTGTCGATTTCAGCATTTTCTCTCAAAAGATCTGTCTGAAGTGTGATGGTTTACTTGGTATAATTTGGTTTCTCTTGGTGGGAGAGGCATTCTCTAGCTGTGTCTAGTCAGTCATCTTCCTCCCTCCCCCTTAAAGAGTATGTTTAAATTGAACTATCTTAGTTTTTGGTTTTAGTCTTAATGTCACCCAAAATTTCAAGAAAATAGAAGGCAACTCTCCATATCCTATGCAGGGTGCTAAATCAAGATTTGAAAAGAATGTTTCTAAAATATTTTTGCAATTGTTTTTTCTCATCCACATTAAGGGTCTAAAGATTTGGGATAAAAGGATAAGTACACTTTGAATCTCATCAGGGCAAAAGGCAGGCTGGGGTGTCTTTTCCTCATCTCTAAGGGAAAGGATTCAATGAAACCACAGGAAGAGCTTGTATTGTGATACCTGGAGCTGTGGCTGACAGGAGGTTGATACTGTCTCATACATGAGAACCTAAAGGAAAATCACTGTAGCTACTCAGAGAGGCACATTAGGATTAGCTTTCACTTCAAATCTTTGTCAGGGATAAGAATACATGTGTTCCCCATGTACCAAATGTGCTTATAGCATGATAAAACTATGCTTATATGCACTGCTCTCCAAACGGACCACCTAGAATGGTACAAAGAACTCAGCAGAAAATAGCTTGGAGTGGGCCATGGTTTGCCTACTGTTAAAGAGGTAGGCATAGAAAACAATTCAACCTGTGGAGTCTCCCATGACTAGGGAAGCTTCAAGTTAGAAACTCATATCAAGAGACGAATTCCCAAAGTGTCCTTTAAGTGCCTTACTGAAACACTCCTCAAGGCCAAAAGGTCCCAGGGCGGATCATTATGTCCTGGAAAAACTCATACATGTTTCATCCTTTACCTCCATTGCCTCTCCACTGCTCCCCTGCCACCATGTTCAAACAAAGAAGCCAGAAGCAGCTTTTTGCATGGGAAGGAGAAGAGGGCAAATGGAGGAGGAGATTTCTGATCTTTTTTGTCTCAGAAAGGTAGTCTTCAAAAGGCCTGCCCTAGAGAGAGGGGGGTGGGGGGGCACAAATTAAAAAGCTATAGGCATTTGAGTCCAGGTCGAAAATGGCAGCAGCTGCTGAGTCCCAGGTTTCTTGCTACTGGGTCGGTCCCACCCACAACTGGGACATCCTATGTTGAGCAATGTCCATGGCCAGGAGGGCTCAGCTCGCATGTGGAAGGCCCTCACCTACTTCATTGTGCTCCCCAAGGTGGCAATAAGCTTGCTGAATGTGTTCCTGAAGTCACACCACCACGGAGAGCATGAAACCCGAGGTCATCACCTACCCCCATCTCCACATCACATCCAAGCCCTTTCCCTGGGGAGATGGTAACCATACTCTATTCCATAACCCTGTGTTAATCCACTTCCAACTGGCTACAAAGATAAAGAGAATCTGGACCACTACCCGGGCACTGGGACCTCAGCACCGGTTTGGACCATTACTGCGCTCACAGACCAGAAAGGTATACAGGAGCTTAAGCTCGCCTTCTTTACTTGTAACAAATCATGACTAGCATACTGATCTTCCATCCCTTTGCTTATGGCAGGATGTGGCTTAAATAAATAACTTAAACTTAGAAAAAGAAATAAAAGCTATAGGCATTTGTTCATTATTCTAAAATGGACACAGTAATTACTAGACTGAAACTGCCTTTTAGTAAATAAAGGTTATCCACAGTTTTATGATTACCTAAAAATATTATAGAGATGTCATGGACTTTTACCCTAGGTTTTACCTAGGTTGCTGAAAAACCAACTGCTTAATGTGGGTTTGAACCACCAGTGGGAAACTGAATTAAGGTGTTTTCTGATTCTTTCCATCACTCCAACATTCCTTCCATAGAACAGTGACAATCTTCATGTGAAACACCCTTCCCTGGGGCAAAGTAATTCATCAATATATGTCATGGTTGAGGTCTGCTGTTCTAAATTTAATTGTTACAATGGCCCGGCAGGTAGGTTGCCAGATTTAGCAAATAAAATAGAGGACTCTCGATGAATTTGAATTTCTTTGAAAGAAGTAAGGAATACTTAATTTTAGTTTAAGTATATTTTAACTATTGCATAGGCCATACTGTTACTGAAAAAAAAGTCATTTGTTTATTTGAGACTCAAATTTATCTACCATCTTGTATTTTTATCTGGCAAACTTAACAGGACTTCTTGCATTGCCTGAAAAAAGGCAGGGAACAGATTTCTGGAAGCCTATGAAAGGCTGGGAGTGACCAGGGTTATAGAAGGTATTTAGCAAGGTAGACAGAGATATATATGGAAAGGAAAAATATATAAATGCAGGAACCATGAGAAATAGTTAAGGCATATAGTACAGTCCCAAGACGTAGGAGGTAAATATGGCATTATTTATGACTTAATGTTTCTTTAAAATAAAGTAGAGCAAATGATAGTAAAGGCCTGGAATTATAAAACAGTATTGTCCTACATTTTCTAAAAAAATTTTGCTTTTCCTACAGAAATCATGGTAACAAAGATTTTCATAGACCTTTGATCGATGGCACCTGTCAGTTTCCGGTTCTCACTGTCTCTCAATGTCCTGTTTACTCTCGCTTGTTTTTCCGACTGTGAATTTTGTGTGAGTAGAGTTCAGTTTGTGATTGACTATAAACTCTGTTTTATGTTTTCCTGTAGGGTCTTATACAGACATTTATTCCCCCCAAGATTTTTTTAGCTCAGTTAAATTTTTGTTTCTATATGCATCTCTTTTAACTTGTCTTTATTGAACTTTATAAAATCACAAGCACACTGTCATCTTGTAAATTACATGTTTCTATTAAATAAGTAAAGCTACCAGAAAACAAACTTGCAATCAAAAATGAAATTTAATGCTTAAATCGTGTGTTACTTTGATTTACATTCAGGCACATATTTCTTTATCAGTGCACCTGTAAATCAACATTATGGAGACAGCTATCCAAGTATAAGAACAACTGAATATGTATAAACCAAATTGTGTTCACAAATATGTAGATTGAGGTAGTAAACACCTTTAACACCAGTTAAAAATCTGTCACTGATTATACATAGGGGAAAATGCAAGCATCAACTTTTTAGTAAATAGCTTAAGAACCTTGACAATATCAGTGGTTCAAGTAAAGTGTGCATTGCATACTGATAGTCTAGATAAAGTCTTTGATTACTGATATAGAGACTCACATGCAGAATATAAATTCACATACAGTCCTATAAACTATATGTTGTAAACTCTGATGAACTATTAATGACATTTCAAAGACTGACAAATCAGTGACACATAATTGAGATTTTAGAATGTCATCCAAGAGCATTGTCCTTTTTATTATTTCCTATTCAAAATTAAAAAATAGGGTTATCAGATAAAATATATTTTTAGTATACCTTTCAGAGACAAATACAGTATATTTTTTCTTCTGGGATAGCATTATCATGGCATAACTGATTCTGGTTGAAAGATTTTTGACAGACAACAGGCTTAAGTTAAGTCCACATCTACCTCTTCTGCATCATGCTAAGATCTATCTCAGGTAGAGATAGATTCAGCCAGGTTCACCAGGCCACTTCTGCAAACCTGATGGTTCTTTTCACAAAGGACTTGGGCACCTCTGAGACAATGCCATGGTTCCTCATCTCACAATGCTTAATCCCTTTATTTTCTCAAGGAAACATTAAGGAAACTTGTGTTTGTTTGTTTTGAGCTATTTTATTAGAAGACAACAATCATCTATAATAGAGTATCAGTATAAACTGAAGAATGTTCTCTTGTCCAAATTACAGAACATGTCATATATTTGAATAAAGAGAATGGTAGAGAGAGATATATACCTCCATTAGCCGCGGTTACCTAAGGAAATGTGGAAGCATGAAGGAGGATTAGAAAGATTGATTGCTTCTTAATATATCATTTCATTGTTTGCTTGTTAAAATTAGCATATTTAAAATTTTAATTAAATAATTAAGGAAACTGGATGAAAATAAGCACAGATAAAAATAAAAGAAGCAGGAAATTTTCTCTATTCTGTGAATCTTCTATTACTAGAAAATTTTAAAAGAGTTGCAGAAACAAAGTGAAAAACAAGTGTTTCACAAACAAAATATAGAAATGACTTCTAAGGGACCTTGCTAAGGTAGCAAGGTTAAGATAATTGGCATCTTTTGCTTATATTGGTTATATTTCTAAATTACAAAGATAATACATAAAATTCCAAATCACCCCTGCTAAAATAATAATTTTATGAAAGAAGACTAAAACCACACTCTACTTATCAATGTCAACTTGTCAATACCTCTTTGTTCTATTTTTCATTTGGAGATCTCAATCTATTCTAAAGGAAATCTCTCTTACTAATTAATATGACTGCCTGGCTCCAATGACATCCACACATATTATTATCTAAAGGTGCAAAAGTGTTTTGTGTATTAGTTCATAAATATGCTTTGAATATTATTATAAGTATAATATCAGAATTTTATATCTGTGTATTTATATCTTTGGGGCTTGGTGCAATTGACAATGAGATTATTCTTTTCCCTTTTTTTGACCTTACTATCTTCAAACCAAAGTGTTTCTGTATTAATTAAGAATGGAGGTAGGAAGAAATTATTTTTATTTCATGTATTGTACTCCTGTCTTACCTTGGATCACATATAATATTTATTTATCTAATCATTCTTTCTCTTTTCTGTGCTTTGGCACAAACAAAAAATTCCACAACAATTTTCTAAAAACACAATATAGTTTTCCTTCTATCCTGATGCACAACTTCCTAGATTATCAAGTATCACGTATTGTAGTTGTTCTGACCACCTAATCTGAGCCTGAGTCAACGTAAGCCAGTTAGTGCTTGGCTTGTAGAAAATAAGCCTCAATATATAAAATACCCAATGGAAAGGAGGGAAGTTTCAGTGTTAGCTTTTGATGGAAACCTTAAAGTTCAACTTCAGTCAGCATCATGAAGTTGATTGACTTTTTGGTCAATCAACCCAATTTACAAGGTAAAGGGCTAAGATGGAAATATAAGAATAAAACTAAGTAATCTAGAATCTAGAGCACGTAAGATGTCAGAAGCATCTTTTCAGAAGTTTTGGAAGCAACTGAAGACATGATTGTCTGTCCAGGTATCACTGTACTTTGCACAGGTACAGAGACATAGATAATATCCTGAGGAAGCAGCCCCAAGATATCTTAATCTTATCATTATAAAGTAAACAGGCATCCTTTTGTGTGCAATGCGGTCTGAAAGAGTACAGAAGCATTCTATTCCTAAAACCTCACTTCCAAAGTATATCCGCCTGGCAATTTAACTATTGGTTCATTTCTTTTAATTAATCTTATTTGTTTTCAAATTATTTTGAATAATTCTCTAAGAAACAATCATAGACTGACAAAATAGCTACATGGTGAAATGGAAGGGACCTGGGACTAGTAGCCAAATTGATGGTAGTGACAGCCTGTCTGGAGTGGCTGCTGCGAGGATGCCGGCTACAGTGGAGGAGGCACAGTCAAGGCTGCGCCCTCCATGGAGTTGACGGGACCTGGGAACAGGTGAGAGCCCCACACTCTAGTGAGTTGGCAGGGCAGGAGTCCACACTCCCACACACAGCCACAGCTGCCTAGCCACAGCTCCAGACCACCCCGGGCATCCCTGCACTCTCAGGGGCCCAGGAAGCCCCCTGCCCCACAGGCTTAAAAGTGCCTACTCCCGCTCCCTGGCCTCTCCCTGCTCCCGGCGCCCACTCTGGGGCAGAGCAAAGTTGTGGCCAAGCCTGGGCACAGTTGAAACCCAACTGGGTGTGCACACACTCAAGGCAGTGCTGACACACCAGTCCCCTGCCAACTTAGCCCCATCTGGACTTTGGGCACTGACAAGCATGAGAGGAAGCTGGGGGTACTGAGGGTGGCTCAGCAAGGGCCTGTCGGCATCTCATGCCATAGCCTGGGCATCATGGGCGACATGTTAATGGCAGACAGGTTCCTGGGTGGGAAGGGGCAGGACCCCAGTGAAACCTCTCCTTCAAGCCAGGCATAGCCTGAAGCCTGGGGGCTGGGTTGCCAATTCCCATTGATGTCTGCAGCCCAGAGTGAGAACTTCAATGATGACTGTTCAGCCAATCTAATGGTGTTTCTTCCAGGCCTGCCCATGGCTACCTATAGACCATTTAGCAGGCACTTTCTCCCTTCTGAACCCATAAACACCCCAACCTCACGCACTTGTCTGGATGACCTTCCTGGGGATAGGAGGTACACAGTCCAAGTCACCTCTCTATTAAGGGATGCACTTGTCAGGATTCCCTGCCCACAGACAGGAGCTACCTACTCCAGGTCTCCTCTTGACAACAGCTGGACACTCATCCAGATGGCCTGCCCGTGATAAGGAACTACCCACTTCAGGTCTCCTGAGAGCTGTTATGTTGCTCAATAAAGCTCCTGTCTGCCTTGCTGTCCCTCCAGTTGTCCACATACCTCATTATTCCAGGACGTGGGACAAGATCTCGGGATCCACCGAATGGCAGGACTGAAACAGCTGTAACACAAACAAGCTAAAACATGTCCCCTCTGCTCACCACATTGCAAGTGATGAGGAGAGAAGAGCTGCAGCCCTTCGGGGACCCCAGACCTAGGGATTCCCCAAGCCAGGGCTGTGAAACCTCTTTGGGGCTCTGAGGTTCCTAGCATCTCCAGCCTTCCAGAAACTGCTGCCTTCCCTTCATCCAGATGTGGGAGCCTGCAGCAGAAGCCACTTATGGTACATCTAATCCAGCCACAGCCTTACATGGAGCTGGCAGGTGTCAGTGCCTGGAGCTGCCCACCCCACTGCAGTAGCTGGCACGCCTGGCTGTGCACAGTGACCAGACCCCATGCTCACTTGCTCACACATTCTTCACCTCTCCGCACCTGACTTGCCCTTGGAAGGCATGGGATCCGGCCAGTAGTGTGGCCTCGTGAAGCCTGCCAGGCTGAGTGGGTGGAATGAGAGCTCAGTGGGCTCAAACAAAACTCGGGTAAAGGTGCCATTGGCCACAGAGGTTTGGGCTGGAAAGGCAACATCCTAAGGATACTGTGACATAATGACCTAAGTTCGTCAGAGAAAAGTTATATTTGATTATTTTGATAAAATGTAAAAATTCCTAGAAATACAAACCTATCAAAATATACTCAAGTTGAAAGAAAAATGATAATGTCCCTAATCATTTAAAAATACACTTAAGAAGTTAAAAAATTACCTAACTGAAATTTATCAACATCAGATCTTTTTACGAATGATTTCAAGAGATATTTAAGACTGAGAGTTGAGGGTGGAGTCAAGATGGCCGAATAGGAACAGCTCCGGTCTATAGCTCCCAGCCTGAGCAACACAGAAGACAGGTGATTTCTGCATTTCTGTTTGAGGTACCGGTTTCATTTCACCAGGGAGTGCCAAACAGTGGGTGCAGGACAGTCGGTGAAGCACACTGTGCGTGAGCCGAAGCAGGGGGAGGCATTGCCTCACTCGGGAAGCGCAAGGGGTCAGGGAGTTCCCTTTCCTAGTCAAAGAAAGGGGTAACAGACAGCAACTGGAAAAT